>NW_024097358.1:3087500-3672500 GCF_016545835.1 Crotalus tigris
TCAAGGAACACTCCCCCCCCCCAGGAAACTCCAGTTGCCTTTTGGAAAAGCACCTTTGGGATAACCATGACCTGGATGATTGAGACTCTCCATAGACACTTGACCTGCAAGGACTTCTGCATGAGAAGCATTTGCTTTAGCACTGATTCCTCACCACTGCCAATCTTAACAGAATAACAGATTTGGAAGGGACCCTGGAGGTCTTCTAGTCCAACCCTCTGCTCAGGCAGGAAACCCTCTACCATTTCAGACAAATAGTTGCCCAATCCTTTCTTTAAAACCTCCAGTGTTGGAGCGCCCACAACTTCTAGAGGCAAGGCATTCCACTGGTTAATTATTCTAACCATCAGGAAATTCTTCCTTATTTCTAGGTTGCTTCTCTCCTTGATTAATCTCCATTCATTGTTTCTTATCTGGCCTTAAGGCTTTGGAAAATAGGTCCACCCTTTCCAGTGTAGTGTGCAGCTGTGAACATTGCCTATATTTAAAGGAGAATTCTAAGTCACCTTTTGTGTAACCTCTAGATTCATTTCAATTCCTTCCCAGGTTGCTGAAAAAAGGCAAAAAATAAATAAATAATGGCTCAGCCCAGAAGAACAAAAAAGAGCCAGGATTTGCATAAGTTCTTATGCTAATTTATAATACAGATTTAATTATAATTACTGCATATTGAAGCCCGTATTGTGTAGTAGGAAAATGAATCTAGCACCTATCTGACGGCTCATCCTTTAATCTGAGTGCTAACTGATGGACAACTTTACACTTCCAACCACACAACCTTCTTGTGGTCCTTTATCTTTACATTAGACACCAATTGGATAGTCCTTCAAATTGATCTGATATACAGAGAGAAGAAGAGTTATTTTGGCTTCCTCACCTACAAATTCCCTGAGTCCCAAATTAGAGGGGAATAATGGCCAGATTTCACTCCAGGTGACTTTTAATGTTGTCCTTGAAGATAGCATGGAAAGGCTTAGCCACTGTCTTTTTCTGGAATTCTGCATTATATCCCGTCTAGCCCACAGCCCTGGGGTTCCGTGGAGGTTCCCCCATACAAACACTAACCAAGCCTGACTCTGCTTAGCTTCCAAGCCTTGGGGGAATGGGGAAATCAGTCAATCAGTCAATCAATCTAGCTCAGTGGTTCTCAACCTGTGGGTCGGGACCCCATTTGGGGTCGAATGACCATTTCACGGGGGTCGCCAAACAACGCAGTCCACCATTTTTTTCCCCCTTTTCCTTAGCTGTGCTCCTCCCTTTTATTCTATTGGCTTTTGAAAGCCAATAGAATAGACTCTCTTGAATAGGAAGCCAATAGGAATTGTCCAGGCTGTTTCTGCCCTGATGAGCCCACCAAAAGCCCCATTCTGCAAACGGTGCTGCACCAGTTGAGTAGTCCTCGACTTACGACCGGTTGAGTAGTCCTCGACTTAAGACCGGTTGGGGGGGTCGCGGCATTAAAAAGGTTGAGAACCACTGATTTAGTGCTTCTGTTGGCTGAGGTGCAAAGACTGGCTTTGGAAGAAACGGGTCTTTTGCATGTGAAACCTGTTCTTGAGTTCCAAACGGGTCTCAGTCAAGAGTATAATTCTGCAGGATTCCAGGGACATCTTCAGCTGTCCAAATCATCTCGGGCAGCTTTGGTGTTAGATGGGAAGGGGTCCCATCTGCCGAGGCAACACAGTACAGGGAAGACGTGGATAGAAATAATTAAAGCGGGATTTTGTATAGCTGCGTGCCGGTTCTCCTTGGTGAGAGAAACGTCCCCTTCCAATGCCTCTGGGCCCAGAGTTTATTTATTTCAAATGAAATGAAATAAATAAATAAATGGGGCCCGAGAAGACCCAGACGAGCGAGTAATTCAGCAGTTTGATGTCTTAGGAGAGAACCATAACAGGCCGTTTCCCCCCTCTTTGTCTGGATGAGCCCATGTCTGGGTCAAGGAAATTTGCATGCAGAGTAAAACCTTACCCTTCTGCTGAGCCAGGGCCAGACAACATACCACATTCCCAGAGCAAGGACTGGTCTGCCAGCCAGGTGTAGCTGCCCCACTGTACTGTGTGAGAGAGAGACCCATCTGCTCTATGTTTTATGGGCATGTTCCTTCCATGGGGAAAGCGGGGTGGGGTTAGTCTCCCCCTCCCCCCCAGAATCGGCCCTGTAATTTATTAGCTTAAAAGGGGGGGTGGATAAAAACCATGAAGGCAGCTCAACCTCTCTTTTTTTCCCTTCCCTCTTTCTCTCTTTCTCTCCCCCCCCCTACCGTTGCCCCTGCCCCAGAAGAAAAGCCTGTACATCAGCCCTTGCTTTTCTCTTTCCTTCTGTCTCAGCAAAATCCAGCAGATTCCGCCCAAGGCAAACTGCCCTCATTTGCTTTGCAAGGCTGAGATTTAAGCAAATGTTATTTTAGCGGTGGAATGCCAGGCTGGGCCTAGAGCTTTCCTTGGCTAGCGTCTCTTCTCTCTCTCTCTCTTGATCCCTCTTCTTTGTTGAGCAATTGAAGATTCCAGTTTTTTAGTTTTACTGATCTTTTTCTGTTTCATTTTTACCAGTCCAGGCTTGGACATTATTTATAGCAGCCTGATAAATAGGAATATGCAAATCCTTCAAAGCTTGAAAGGTTTGAACTGTTTTTCAAATATTCTAAACTTGGGGGGGGGGGGAGAAAACATCCCATATTTCAGGTTTTGGCTTCCCACCCCCCCCCCAACTAAACTAAGGAGCTTTTGTTTCCATTGTTTCATGTTTTCCAAGATAAAGGGTTATAGAAAGTTGACAGAGGCCCTTGATCCATCTTTTTTTTTTTTCAAGACAAAGCCAAAAGCATAAATCAGTGGACCATGCTGAGTGTACCAAAATAAAGTTGGTGATTAAAAATGCATAAAATGATTAAAAACACATAAATTCCCAACAATGGAAACAATAGCCATTTATAACATGTTGCTTTTTTTCTTTTTCTTTCTTTTTTTTTAAAAAAAACAGAAGGCAAATTATCCACTTGACTATTTTTGAAGAAGATAGGTGGTAGGTAGCCTCAGGTAGTGTGTGTGTGTACACTGGATCTAAGAGTCAAAATAAAAGAAGAAGTGTTTCTATGATTTCCCATTGTTTTCTGTGGGCAAATGCTCAAATTATTTCAAATTAAGCTGTTTTGTTCCAAGCTTAGAGCAGATTAATTTTTGTTCATAAGGCTAATCTATTCACATTGATAAGTACTATTTAAAGACAGCAGGCTGCTACTGATTTTATATATGTGCACATTATATGTGTTGTATGGTATTAAACACACACACATAACATTCTATTTGCATTTTCTTTCCTTTCTCCCCCCACCCAGCTTTGCCAACGTTCAAATTTCTAAATATGCTATTTCCAGCAATTAAACCCCCTTTGGGATTCAGTTCTGCCCATGCCATTCTTTGGAACCTGGCCCCAACTCCTGTCATTCTCCCTTCCTCTGAGACCAAACAAAATCACCTTCTCTTGTAACCTGCATTCCCTCATGTGTCTTAAAGGTGGATACATCGATAAATACTCCCTTCGGATTCTTACTCTTCAAGCTGTCTGGAGATCATTGCAAGGAGAATCTAGAAAGAGAATAACAGAGTTGGAAGGGTCCTTGGAGGTCTTCTAGTCCAACCCCTTCCTCAGGCAGTAGACCCTATACCAGGGATGTCAAACTTGCAGCGGCATGTGACGTGTCGCGACATATCACGACTTTTTTTTTGCCATTGCCGGCAATGGGGGGGGCACGGTTTTGCTATGATGCATCTGGCCCCTGGGGGCCGGCAGTTTGGCACCCCTGCCCTATGACCCTTCCAGAGAAGTGGCTGTCCAGTCTCTTCTTAAAAGCCTTCTGTGATGGAACACCCACAACTTCTGGAGGGAAGTTGATCCACTGAGTCCAATAAAGGAGTAGCTCAGGACCGAAATTAGGAGTCCTTTGTGAGCTTGGTTCTTCTCTGAGCTTGCTTGGTTCTGAGCTTGCTTGTTTTCTTGCAGACATTTCATTACCCAACTAGGTAACATCATCAGTTCTAGTAAGGACTGGGGTTTGCTCTCAGTTTATATTCTACCGACAGAGCAAGTCACTAGAATATAAATTGAGAGCAAACCCCACTCCCTTCTAGCATTGGTGATATTATCTAGTTTCGGTAATGAAATGTTGGCAAGAAAACAAGCAAGCTCAGAGAAGACCAAGGATACCACAGCTCTCCCCCTTCTCCTCCTCCTCCTCCTCCTCCTCTACCCTCTAGCACTGATGATATTACCTAGTTTGGGTAATGAAATGTCTGCAAGAAAACAAGCAAGCTCAGAGAGTGCCTCATTTCATCGATTAATCAGATTAATCATGTCCTCATTTGCTTATTTAGATCAACAATGTAGTGCTTTCTTGATGGGTTTTCTTCCAAGTGCCAGATTCAACTCTGCTGGACTTTTTGAGACTAGCCAGCCCAGATGTGCCACCTGCCTGACTTCTAAAAGTCTTGTGAAATATTTAGATGTTGATTATGACAGAGGAGTAGAGCTTTCACTTAGGTCCTTCACAACCCAAGGATGACATGTCCCCTTGACTTTCATGGCCCAGACTTATTACAACCTGTAAATCAGAGGTCTCCAACCTTTGGGGCACCAAGAACCGGTTCCATGGAGAGAGGTTTTTCCTCAGACGGGAAGGTGTGCTGCCTGCATCCCATGGATGGGGCTTTGCTTGTTTGTGCAGACCGGTTGCTGGCATGCCGCAGCATGCCATGCACCGGGGGTTGGGGACCACTGCTGTAGACAGAAGTGAGCCACCAAGTGATGAGAAATAAAATGACTGAAAGCAGCTTAGCAGCTTCCTTAAGATGGACAATTTCCAGATGTATGGATCAACTCCCAGAATTCTCCCAAAAAACTATGCTGGTTAGGGGATTCTGGGAATTGAAGGTCACCTGTATCGGGTACCCAACTGAAGAAGTCTGTTGCAAAGCATAACGGGCAGCGAGTTCTACATCTGAAATATCCAAAACTCGGTCTGGATTCAGAATGTGTCCTTGGGCACCCCTCAATGCCATTTCAGACATCTGGTGAACCACAAGGAACAACAAGCTCTAGGTCTGTTCAGAAATATGTCTCATTTTGAGAGAATGACTGCCAAGTAAACAGGCACATTACTGCAATGTAGACTCTGAATGGTGGTTGGGAGAATGTCCTAGAATCCAACCAGCTTAAGGGATCACTATCGCTTCACTCTTTCATCTTTGAAGAGAATGCAGCTTAACCATTCTAAACTGGGTTTCCTAGCCATAAAGATGGGATGCTTTGAATAATCCAAAGCTTTTCTATGAGTAAGACTTGGAAAGAGCCCCAGTCACTCACAAATCCAACAGGCATGGACAGCTTGACAGACAGGCTATGGGAGTGGGTTTGTTAGCAGAGCAGGCAGGAGATCATGCTCGGTAGCAACAGAGATTGCCTTGATAAACCAGGTTTGTCCACTCTCTAGCTAGAGCAGAGGTCCCCAACCTTTTAGGCACCAGGTTCCATGCAGAGAGGTTTTTCCGTGGACCGGACAGTGCGTGGTTTTGTGTGCTGCCTGTATCCCACAGATGGGGCTTTGCTTGTTTGTGTGGACCTGTTGCTGGTATGTCACTAGAGTTCCCCTGTAAGGAAGATGGTTGCTTTTTAAACAATTTGATAAATAAGTAAATAAATAAGTAAATAAATACGATAATAAAATAAAGAACCCTGGAAGCCAAACATGGAAGAGATGACATTTGGAGAACAAGGAAAGCCACCCCGGTCAGCAGCCTGCACATGTATTTGTTTATATTTTACCATATTGGTATGCTGCCCACTTGGTGTGAGATAAATAAACATCGGGAACATAGTGTGTACTGAGCAAAGACAAGCATGTGGCAAACAAACAGGGAGCTTGGCTATGGGAGAGATAAATAATAAAATCTCAAAGCCCTGAAAGTTTGATCAGTTGTTAAGGTTTGGTAACTACAGAAGTGTTTGCCTTTCCCTCCCCCCCTAGCTGTGATAGTTAAATTACAGTTCTTTGTGTACAGAAGTAGCATCCATCTGACAAGCAGATGCTGAGTAGAGCAATTATGGGATGGATATGACCACCATACCCTGGCTTGCAAGCTTCAGTGAACGTCTGGCTGCATTTTCGATTAAGTGGACATTTACATTGATCCTGAAAAACAGTTCAATCTATGGGTGGAGAGAAAGCCTGAAGCTCCCCCCCCCCCAAGCCGAGTCTTGTCATAGTTGCAAAATTCATACTCCTGTTGTCAGTTTTTTTTTTTTGCACTGTGTTATTATCGGTATCTCCGCTATATAAATAGATAATACTCCCAATTCATTGTGTTATCACCCAAGGAGTTTTGTGTCAGCATAATGATATGTAAATGATCACTCCTGTGTACTAAATTTCTGATTATCTGAGCGTTTTGGATATCCCCTGGCCATTTTGGAGAGATGAGATTGTACTTTATTGCAAAATGCTAGAGCAGTATTTATTAATTGGCCATTTGTAATGCCGCAATTCATATTCACTTTGGCAACGATCCCATAGATCTTAAATTTTCCACTTGCAATGGTTAATTCACAATTCATTATTTCAGCATTCATTATTTTCCTACTTAAAGAAGTAGAGATTTTAGCTGTGCACTTCAAAGCTTTCTTTCACGTGCACATTAGTGAGATTGGACTTTCAACTAGAGTTACTAAGATCAAGAATATGATTTAAAGTGTGATTTTAAACAAAGGAGCCCAATGACACAAATATCCTCTAGCCTACAGTCTTCCTTACACGTAGGGACTACAGGTCCCTGAGATGCCAATCAGATACTCAGTTGGAAGAAGCTGAACTAAATTATGCTGATCAGTTGCATGTATGTTTAAGGTTCAGTGGGTCTTGGGGGGGGGTCGTGCTCCTAAGGGGAAAAAAAAAATCATGTTCTAAATGTAGAATTAATTAAAATGAGAATGAGCTGTATATATGCAGGTAGCCCTTGACCTCTGGCCACAATGGAGCCCCAAGTTTATGTTGCTGTGCGAGACATTTGTCAAGTGGGTTTTGCCCCATTTTGCGACTTTTCTTGGCACCACTGTTAAGCGATCCACTGTAGAGATTGAGTTAGCAACACAGTTATTAAATGAATCTGGCACCCCTCACTGAGTTTGCTTGTCAGAAGATTGCAAAAGGGGATCACGTGACTCCAGGACGCTGCCACCGTCATAAATAGGAGTCAGTTGCCAAGTGGCTGTATTTGGACCAGGTGGTGATGCATAAGACATAAATGTGCAAAATGGTCACAAATCGCTTTTTTTTTCAGTGCTGTTATAACTTTAAAAAGTCGCTAAATGAACTTAGTCGAGAATTATGTGTATCTTAGTTCTATATAGATTACAGGTCTGTATTGACTTTTCTACTCTATAAGGACTTTTCTATCACAATAGTTCAAATAGCAGACTAATGTTATTTGTTTGATTGATTTATAGCCAGTGTTCCTTTCAAAAACTCAAGACAGTGAGTACAGTGTCTCCTCCTCCTATTTTATTTTCCTCTACAAAGAAGATTGGACTGAAAAAAAGTCACTAGTCCAAAGTGAAACTCAGTGGCTAAGGGCAGACTCGAACCCTTGATTTTAGTCCATCACCTGAACAACTGTGGAAAGAACATAATAATGGAGTAGAGTGGAGTGGAGTGGAACGGAACAGAACAGAACAGAAAAGGAATAGAATAGAATAAGAATAAGAGTAGAATAGAATAGAAAAAGAATAAGAGTAGAATAGAATAGAATAGAATAGAAAAAGAATAAGAGTAGAATAGAATAGAATAGAATAGAATAGAATAGAACAGAAAAAGAAAAAGAATAAGAGTAGAATAGAATAGAATAAGAGTAGAATAGAATAGAAAAAGAATAAGAATAAGAATAGAATATAATAGAATAGAAAAAGAATAAGAGTAGAATAGAATAGAATAGAATAGAATAAGAAAAAGAATAAGAGTAGAATAGAATAGAATAAGAATAAGAATAGAACAGAACAGAACAGAATAGAATAGAATAGAATTTTTGGAAAGTCAACCCTTTTAAAATACAGGATTATATGGACCAATGTAAATCTTGAATATATCTTGCTATTCTCTTGCTCCTGGGACTCATGCATAAATATATAGGGTGGGTGTGACAGAGCAGTTCCTTCCTTTACCTATGAAAGAAAAGGACTGTAAAAAAAAAGAATATTTGAGTATTTATGTCAAAAATGCATAGCTTTTTTCAAGCTGTTGTTCTAGTAGCAAGCTAGAGTTTACATTCCAAAAAAGTAAATGATTGTGGCAAATATCACAATCACATTTTAATCTAAATCGGCAAATCAATGTCCCACTTCGCTTGAAGGGAATATTAGAATTTGGTGGCAACTTTTGGAAAGGAACTTTTAACTTAGGCTTTGGTAGACCTTTTGATTTCTGATGGTGGACTTGGAACTAGATAATGTTTGTCACAGGCCTATCTCTTTCAAACCAGGGATGCTGAGTTTTGCAACTATAGCTTTTCTTCTATCAATGAGGAATAAAAAGTTTGCGCTCTTCCATATACAAATAAAATAAATGAGCATAGAAATCAAAATTGCAGAGGACATTTGCCTTCTCAGTTAGATAGCTTGCAATGTGCAAATACTTATTAAGTTGTACAGAGATATATTTAGCTGTGTGAATCTGCACTGGAGCAAACTTCAACCCATATTATCTGATTATTAGAAGCTAAGAAATCTTATGTCTGTGTGGTTGTATCAGTGCCATTTTTCATTTTACTCAGGAGAATTCTGGCTTGTGTTATTTGAGTGTGCAAGGGGTGTGTATCTTTAAACATTCCTTCATAGATTTTGAAATTCACATATCAAAATGAAGAGTGTAGCTATTTTGCTAGATGGAAGGGGTTTTGTGGCTTTTTAATGCAGAGAAATATTCAGAAATATATGTTCTAAGATGAGATAATAGGCTCTCAGCTTCTGCTGTCTCCTGCATAACTTGCAAAAAGCCAGAAGAAACATATTTCTAACTCACTTATATGATTTATAGGTATCCTTTGTAGTTCTCTCTCACACTTAGCATCTAGACTAGAGCAAATTGCAGTTCCTGCTGTTCTGACACAGCTGACATTCACTTTCTTAGCCTGCAGCTCTCCAAATATCTTGAGACCCAAATCTTTCCAAGTTGTCTCAGCTAGCTTGGACAAAGGTCAGAGATGGTACAACTTTTAATGCAAAAATATTTGGAGGCCCTTAACTGGAGAAGATAGTCCTACAAAGTTAAACTGATTTAAGGGGATTTATTTCTATAGGGTAAATATAACGCAAGTGGCAGGTGGATGAGTGAAAGGATAAAATATAACCAAATCTTTGAGAGGAAGAAGGCCAAATGTTTTAGATTGCTCTTTTCTTCTTCTTCTATTGTGTCTCTGTCATTCAGTTACATATACATTTTCAGGTTGGCTTTTCCAGATACCACATTTAAAATTAGCTGCTTTGTGAAAATTAGCACTTTTTCTTGGAATGAGTCATTGGTGTTTCTTCTGTTAAAATATATCTAGGCTGTGTCCACAAAAGGCATTTAACACTTCTGGTATCAACTCAGTGGTTGCATTTGTAGATATTAAGCTTGGCTTAGGTGTTTATTTATGGATAAGAGTTAGGTAAGTTTGCCGCCAATTCACACCTTGTAGTGATTTCGTCCCATAGTTCCCAAACAGCAACACCCCTGTACGGTTAGTATCTTCACTGCAGAAAAGGGGCCTTTACAGCAGGGGTCTTCATACTTGGCAACTTTAAGACTTGTGGACTTCAACTCCCAGAATTCCTCAGCCAGCCCTGGCTGGGAGTTGAAGCCCACAAGTCTTAACGTTGCCAAGTTTGAAGACCCCTGCTTTACATTGTAGATTTCAGTTTTCTTCTAGACCGAGCAGGGACCAAGGTGATTCCACAGACATTGTTGAACTACAACTTCTAATATCTCATGCAGCCGGTTATGGAACTAGTAGAAATTGTACTTTGGCAACATGTGAAGAGATTAAAGTTCTTTGTTTCTAAAACAGTGTGTCCAAAGTAGGCACTCAAGTGTAGATGGGTAGTTCCGAATAAGTTAAGGCAAGGCATTAGCAGCTGTATGATCTGTAGTAGGTAATTCAGACATGCTTGTAATCTAATTTCTTCCTAATGTTTGAGAAATGTTATCAGGGTCATTGTGATTCATCAAAATGCTAAGTAATTCTTAGTTGTATCCATCCAATGCTTCCTAAATGTGAAGAGTCTGTCTTTAACTGCATGCAAGTGTACCTATTTGATCAACTCTATCTTAATTCTCTAATGAGAGTCAGAAGAGCCTGTTCACCACTCCCTTATGTCTGCCCATCTTCCATTGATTTGTACAATTCAGTGATGGCCTGCATGAGTTGGCTCTCAATTTTATTTCACAATGTCTGGAAACCTAAGTGTTGTCAAATCCATTTGAGTTCTAAAGTGTTGGGTAGATGAAGGGAGGACCAAGGCAATTTGACCAAACCCCTCTGCTGATCATGACATTTCTTCAAAGTGAGAAAATAAAGTACATTGAATTCCCCACAAAAAATGGACAACTGGACAATGATTTGTCCAAGTTCTCCCTCTTTCTCTCTCCTGTTCATTCTTTCACTGGACTCAGGCTGGTCTTGTTTGCTAAGACAATCACATGCTAGGCAGAAAATCAGACAAAGATTGCTTTGCTGGACTGATGGATGGATCAGTTGAGAGATCTTCTAGTTGGGATAAAATATACATAGTAGTTGGTCTTTTTTTCATCATGTGAACAAAGCTGATTAATGAATCCATAGCAGTAGAAGTGAGCTTCTTGGCACCTTAGGAGTGATATCATCAAAGGAGATGTACTCATAAACAAGAAGTTAAATGTAAACATAATACAGTTAATACAGTTCAGGGACTGTATTGTAGCTGTTCCCCTTTGGGGATCAATGTGTATACTTATCTTTGATCTTTGCTTGCTTTTTCTGGCTATTTTCCACTTTTTTCCCAGTGTTGCCATTTGCTAAAAATCTTGAGTGAAGATGAGATTTCAATGAGAAAAATAACTTTCCAAGTAAGACTCCGAGATCCACCTTTTGACAGACTGTTTAACTTTTTATCATTTTAAAAAAATAAACAGTATAGGATTCAATAATACAATTTTTGATCTAAGCTGGAATACACAGACATCTCCTGAGGTATAATATCTGGAAGAACTTCATTTATAGTTACTGCTGAATGCCAAAGAGTCCTTCATGTTCTAGTTATATTCAATATATTTTCTATGCATTGTAATGCAATCTTTTCTTCTCCTCAGCTCTAGTCATGTAGACAAATATAGGCAGATCAACCATTGAGGACTCTCCTTGAATTTGAGTGCAATTCTCATTTGCCTGCTTCCTCCCCCCCCACCCCATATTATTCATCCAATAATCAAGGCAGATTACAACAGCCAAGAAAACACTAAGTGTAAATAAAGCAGCATTATAAGGAAAGCTGGATTTACAAACCTCGTTGCAATGGATGTCAGATACAAGAGGTTTAGTGTCCCTTGAATTTACTGTAGTGTATTTCATGCTGTTTACATAACAAAGTGAAAACAATACCGGTGATGTCATTTCCTCCTACGGGCCTATTAAAATGAGGCTTCATTGTAATGTAAATACATTCAAAATCAGGGTCAAAAATCAAACATCAACCTGAATAAAAACAATCAAAAGCTTGGGAGAAGATCTAAGGTTTGTTTTTTTTACCGATTTTCTGCATTTTGAGAGGGGGAGGGTACGTCCGCTCTCCCCCAGTGAGCGAATTTGGGCTACCCAGAATAAAAACGTTCTTACACACCCAATTCTTAATTATGATTTTCAGATTTATTGCCAGACAGATGGCCCCACTGCGCGTCAGCTCCTCAATATTTAGGGCTTTTATAGATCAATACTGTTGGTCCCATAGGTACCAAAAGGCAACTAGACTTTCTCTGAGTGTTTTTTTTTTTTTTTTCCCTTTGAAGACATTTCACATCTCATCGAAGGAACTTCTCCAGTTCTAATTCTTCTTGGATGAGAAGTGAAACATTTTCAAACAGAAAAAAAACCCCAAGAAAATCCAGTTTGCCTTTAAAAAAAAAAAAAATCACCCTTGGGATAACCACAACCTGGACCATTGAGAATGTTCCTAGACATCAACAACACTTCCTTGCATTATGCCCAGCAGAATAAGGAGTAGCTGTTGCAGAATGTTGATATGATTACTATTCCTGGTAGCTGTCAGTAGTCAAGCCAGCACATTTTGCCTCAATCCTTGTTTCTAAAACCCAACTCTCTCCATTGCCCTCTGTTTTCTTTTGTCCCTTTGCTTCCCAATGAAATGGTCAGCTGGGAAGGAGGGGTGGGCACAGTGGTGGGATTCAAATAGGTGAACAACCGGTTCTCTGTGTGGATGCCGCTTCCGGAAGTCCATTCTGGGCCTGGGCAACAAACAAACTTCTGCCGAAGTGGTACAAAGTGGCTGAATCCCATCACAGGAAGGAAGGAAGGAAGGAAGGAAGGAAGGAAGGAAGGAAGGAAGGAAGGAAGGAAGGAAGGAAGGAAGGAAGGAAGGAATGGTGGGATTCAAATACGTGAACGATCGGTTCTCTGCTTGGGTCCGGAAGTCCATTGTGGGCCTGGGCAACAAAAAAAATAGCTACCGGTTCTGCCAAAGTGGTGCAAAGTGGCTGAATCCCATCACAGGAAGGAAGGAAGGAAGGAAGGAAGGAAGGAAGGAAGGAAGGAAGGAAGGAAGGAAGGAAGGAAGGAAGGAATGGTGGGATTCAAATACATGAACAATCGGTTCTCTGCTTGGGTTCCGGAAGTCCATTCTGGGCCTGGGCAACAAAAAAAAACTAGCTACTGGTTCTGCCAAAGTGGTGCAAAGTGGCTGAATCCCATCACAGGAAGGAAGGAAGGAAGGAAGGAAGGAAGGAAGGAAGGAAGGAAGGAAGGAAGAAAGGAAGGAAGGAAGGAAGGAAGGAAGGAAGGGTGGGATTCAAATACGTAAACAGCCGGTTCTCTGTGTGGGTTTCGGAAGTCCATTCTGGGCCTGGGTAACAAAAAAATTAGCTAGCAGTTCTGCTGAATCCATCACTGAGTGGGCAGGCACGCAACATTTGCAGGAGGTGATTGTTTAAAAGAGATTTGGTCTCTCCCCCCTCCCCACTCACCCACCCACCCACCACTCTCCTGGCCTCTGTGATCAGCAGCATCAGCTGCAGTGCTTTCTTTCTTAATCTGGAGATAAACCTGATGATGCAAGGAAGAGCTGCCTTGAGCCCTGGGATGGCTTCCTGGTTGCACTTTGCTGGCAGAGCGAAGCTTAAAGCCAGGGAATCAGATGCTGAGCGTGGCTGTGCATCTCCCTGTTTGCTGGGAAGATAAGCACAGGGTCAGGACAGGAGTGGGGCTGGGTGCCTTATGAGGACTTTGCTTATGAGGTGGAAAAAAAAAAGCAGGAAGTGGGGAGGGGAGAGGGTTAGGGGGTGAGGAGAGGAATACGTGCTCCATGTCGGCAGGGAACCCAGATGGAGCAGCACGCCATCTCTTTGAGTGTCTAGGGAGGTCCAATGATTGGCTATGCTGATTTCCCATCGTGGCTTATCCTGAAAGAAAACGGCCCCCATTTTAGAGGCATTTACCCCTCCCTCCCTTCCCCCATCAAAAAAATAGGAACACGCCCCTACTTCTATCCCTATGCTTTTAGCCTTCTTTTTAGATAAACATTGTGTTTCTTTGAAGACCATAAACATAATGCCCTCTGATGACTTCTCTTGCTTGCTCCTGAGCTTGTATGACCTGATTTTTAAAAATAAATCCAATGCCTTACATTTAAAGCAGAGTTAAGTCATTTCGGCTTGGGTCACCCATGCAAAATCTTTGGTGAGCTGAAGGTTTGTGCAGTGTATGGATCCGGCTTGCTTTTTGTTTTGTTTTTTCCCCTGATTATTCTGGGGAAGTTTGTTTTCTCTACTGGATAAAGTCTACCTTAGAATTTACAGAAAGTTTCATCGCAAGGGCTGCCTCAAAATATCAAGATATTGTGTGCCACCGACTTTTAGCAACTGAGGGGGCCCAAAGGAAGAAGAAAAAGGACCAGATGGGGTTGCCTAGTCAGCCTTCAAGGAAAGAATGGTGGTGGTGGGGATGAAAAATGGGCAGAAGGTTGCATCTCAGGGCTCCTTTGGAAAATATTCTCCACACTCTCAAAAGAAAGATATAAAAGTACCCTAAAATGATGGGCATAACCCTCATAGTAGAACAGAAAGACAGAAAGGTGTATTCTTCCTCTTGTGCCTCCAGCTTGGAAAGTCATGCTTTGCAGTTTTTTCCCTACTGAATTTGGTCTGAAAAAGATGAATTGTTATTGTCAATGATATGATTGCATGCGGGTAGTTCTCGATTTACCATCGTTTCTTAAGTGACCATTCAAAGTTACAACGGCATTGACAAAAGAGACTGCTTTTCACACGTACAAGTGTTGCAAGCATCCTTGGGGTCACGTGTTCAAAATCCGGGCACTTGGCAACTGACATGTATTTATGAGGTTCACATGATTACTATTTGAGTCGTGGTGGCGCAGTGGTTAGAATGCAGTACTGCAGGCTATTTCTGCTGGCTTCCTGCAGTTTGTCAGTTCGATCCTGACCAGCTCAAGGTTGACTCAAGGTTCCATCCTTCCAAAGTCAGTAAAATGAGGACCCAGATTCTTGGGGGCAAATATGCTGACTCTTTAAACCGCTTAGAGAGGGCTGTGAAGCACTGTGAAGCGGTATATAAGTCTAAGTGCTATTGTTATTGCAAGCTAACTCTGCCCACAGCCTGGAGTTCAATCCTGACTGGCTCAAGGTTGACTCAGCCTTCCATCCTTCTGAGGTCAGTAAAATAAGGACCCAGTTTGTTGGGGGCAAGAGGCTGACTCTGTATACCATTTAGAGGGGGCTGTGAAGCACTGTGAAGCGGTATATAAGTCTAAGTGCTATTGCTGTTGCTATTTGTAACCTTCAAAGCCAGCTTTTAACAAGCAAGGTCAATGGTGGAATCCAGATTCGTTTAATAACAGCACGATTCACTTAACAATTGCAGTGATTCGCTTAACAACAATGGCAAAAAAAGTCATGAAATAGGGCAAAATTCACTTAACTGCCTTGCTTAGCAACAGAAACGTTGACCTCAGTTGTGAACATAAATTGAGGATTAGCTGTCATCTACTTTCCCAGGTAGCATCTCATATACGAAGTCTTCAAATCCTGCCCCCCCCTCTTTTTTTTTTAAATAAAACCACCTCTAAATTCAATACTGGAAAAAAAAAGCTGCAAGTTTTCCAACCTCCCTGAACATGTTCAAATTAAGTAATTATCCCTAAAATAAATTGATGGTATTGTAAGACTAAAGGGGGAGAAAAGCAACTCTCATTTTCCATCTACAAAAAGAGAGAGAGAAAAAAAAGAGAGAAATATCAGCCTTTCTTATATGTAACCAGTGCTTGGCTCCAGGTCCTAGCCAAATCCAAATCCTTAATATTAAAAGGGTCTCAATCAGGTCTGGTATCATGCAGCACATTTGGTGTGACGTCACTACACAATGTATTTTTGTTTTTGGTAAGGCAGAGAGGACAATGTCTAGTGTTATTTGTTATTGTTGTTAGTTGCGAAGTCATGTCCTCCCCATCGCGATCCCATGGACAATGTTCCTCTAGGCCTTCCTGTCCTCTACCATCTTCTGGAGTCCATTTAAGCTCATGCCTCCTGCTTCAGTGGCTCCATCCAGCCATCTCATTCTCTGTCGTCCCATTCTTCTATTGCCCTCCATCTTTCCCAGCATCAGGCTCTTCTCCAGTGAGTCCTTCCTTCTGATTAGGTGGCCAAAGTATTTGAGTTTCAATTTCAGGATCTGGCCTTCTAAAGAGCAGTCGGGGTTGATCTCCTCTTGGACTGACCGGTTTGATCGCCTTGCAGTCCAGGGGACTCGCAGGAGTCTTCTCCAGCACCAGAGTTCAAAGGCTTCAATTCTTTGGCGCTCAGCCTTTCTTATGGTCCAACTTTCACAGCCATACTTTGCAACTGGAAAAACCATGGCCTTGATTATACGTACTTTTGTTGGCAGGGTGATGTCTCTGCTTTTAAGAAGCATGCAAAATAGGAACTGCAGGGAAATGGTAGAAGAGCGCGCGAGAGAGATTTATAGCACAGTATCTCTACATATTTTAAAATCAGGTTTGTTTAAAACATAATGGCACAACTCTGTATCTCCATATTCTTGTCTTTGCTGTTGCATTCACAAACGGGGGGGGGGGAAATATTGGTATATATATATATATATAAAAAAAAGAAAACCCAGCAGCCACCATAAGTCACAGGGTGTTGTATCTGCAAATACAAAGCAACTTAAGGTGTGTGTTTTTCTATTGTTCGAAAGCAGGCAGCCTTGCCAAGAAAAAAAGCAGCCGTTCCCCATACTAATCAGCCAAAAGCTACAGGGGAAAAGAGGTTGCCTGATTTAATTCAAAGCACATGCTGCCAATTTGAGTTTCAGCCTCTAATCTTCCAAACTGGAACTTGGCCAGTAGATTTGCATCAGGTGACTGCCCTGGTTTTTTTGGGGGGGGGGGAGAATTGGCCCTTCCATGCCTCAAAAACCAGACACGCCATGATTCCAAAAGATCAGGCCACTGGATCAGAACAGCCTCGGTGGGTTAGGCACCCTCCTCTCCGCTATTTCCTGGCAGGGCCGCAAACACCACTTGGTTTCCGAAAGGATTCTCAAGAAGATCCCTGCCTGGCTTGCGAGCAACTTTCATCCTTTATGAATCCTGGCCTCCTGTTTCTGTTTTACGAAAGCAAGCCAATCGGGATGAAATAAAGTTGGGGAGAATGGAAATGCACTGTTGAAACCAAAACAAAACCAGTCCTCTGAAATTCGGGCTGAGGTTTTAAAAAGCAATTGAATTGCACCATAAAAGGATTGGTGGGGGAGGGGGTTTGGGGGGAATTGTGTGTGTGTGTGTGTGTGTGTGTGTGTGTGTGTTCCTTCCTGGTGTTCAACCTTCTCCTTCCAACCATAATCAAGTAGTCTCATTCATTACGCAAGATGTTCAGGGAGAAAGCCAAGTTTAGTAGGCTTATGGGAGAAAGGAAGAATGGCTTAGCTCGATGAAACCAAAGTTTGTCTCTGATCCGGCGCTGTTCCAACAGCGGCTATTCAGATGCCTCTAACAAGCTCCATGGCCACAGAATGCATTCTTTGGGTTTTGTCCCCATTCAGAGGGAACCAGCCACTGAAAAATGGAAGCTTAATTGAGCAACCAGCTCTGCCCAGCAGCTTGTTAGCCCTATCACCCGTTCAAGCATCTAATCATAACATGCCTGAACAATAAGCGTTTAATGCCCGTCTGCCCGAACGTGTGAATGGACTGTGGGAAAGCATTGTGTTCCAGAGAATTCAAAAGTCCTGTTGGGTTGTGTTTGGGCCTGCGTGGGGCTCCTAGGCAAGCTGCATCTGGCAATGTAATTGTCACGGTGGGGGGGGGGCTTTGGGGTGTGTGAAAGAGCTTTGTAGCTGGCTCTGATCCAATGCTTCTATTAACCTTCCCTTGCATCCAACCATTTTATGTTTTCTTCTCCCTGCAGGGCTCCCTCTACACCGTCTCTCAACCCTCTCGGGCCCTTTTTCCCTTCCCTCCAAATGGTCACCCAGGAGTTGCACTATTTAAAGGTGGCTGCTATGTTTTCTCCTGCCTGGGAACAAAATGCTCGTCGTCCTCATTCGTCTCGCCGTTTCGGTCCAAAGTGCCCAGCTTCTGCTGGCGTGTGCAGCTTAGCATACTTTGCACCCCAACCCTACTGGCGGGATGTCCAGGGTACGAAGACTTGGACCCTATGGTGGCCAATGCTCTCCTTGGGATTTTCCCATGAGCTCCAAGCTCCTGCTGCCTTCCTCCCTTCCTTTCTGCAAAGCGGGGCCCAGAGCTGAGTGGTTGCTAGGGAGCTGGGAAATGAAATGGAGACTCGCCGGGGAGCAGCCTGCCTTGTCAATGTGTCTCGGATAAACCACGGCCCTAGGAACTGTACAGCTGGGTGCAGGCTTCTTGTCTGGAGCCTGGGAATAGCCCAGGCCTTTGAGGTTCAAGGGCAAACTTGCTATTCATTAGTCGGGAGTCCTTGACATTCCTCTTCTGCCTCTTCCCTTCTCCTCTGCTGCATGTAACCCCCCTCTGGACACATTCCTGGGTGCCCCTGTTGAAACCACTCCCTCTTCTTTGCCCCCTTTCTGCCCTCCCCCCCCCATGCACAACCCCCCCCCCAAGATGCTGAAGTGGGAGAGTAGATGAACAATGACTCAAGTGAAGGCTATTCAGACAAGGAGGGCCAGACCGCTTAGCTTGTCTCCTGCCTCTGGTTACAACTTGAGGTTATTCTTCAGGCTTCCCCTTTCGGCATTTGCAGCCTCTTCCTGGAACCCTCTTTTCGCCCAGCCCTTTGCTGAAAAGAGATTAGGGGCTCATTTAACTCTAGGTTGTTGGTTTTCCTTATTGTCTGCTTGCTTGTGGGAAATGGGGGAAGAGAGAGAAATGGGGGAAGCTGCCCAGAATAACTTGGTTGAGTTGGGTGGCAATAGAAATTGAATAAATAAAAATAAAAATAAAAAAGTCAGTTCCTCTTTGGTCTCAGGGGGTCCTGAAAACACAGACAGAAATTTGCTCCTGAGAAGAAATAGCAATCATTGCTTAACTGCTGTCTTAACTCTGGATCAGTGAAACAGCTAATAAAAATCTCTCCTGTTGGGGTGGACACATGTATAACTCCTGATCACAGCCATTGGAGATCTCTTGTTTTTCTTTAGAATAGAATATTTCCCCAGGTTTTTTTTTTTTAAGGATTGGGGATACTTTATACTTATTGTAAGCCAAATACCATGTCCTGCTGGCTTAAGGCATTAGTCTGCCTGCCTATTTATCTATCTATCTATCTATCTATCTATCTATCTATCTATCTATCTATCTATCTATCTATCTATCTATCTATCTATCTATCCATCCATCCATCCATCCATCTATCCATCTATCCATCTATCTTATCATCTATCCATATCTATCATTGGTATCTCTCTCATCTATCTATCTATCTATCTATCTATCTATCTATCTATCTATCTATCTATCTATCTATCTATCTAATCATCTATCCATATCTATCTATCTATCTATCTATCTAATCATCTATCCATATCTATCTATCTATCTATCTATCTATCTATCTATCTATCTATCTATCTCTGTATCTATCTATTATCATCCATCCATCCATAAATAATTCCCTCTCCCCACCCCACTCCCAGGCCCCAGGAGCAAAGGAACTACAATTGTGTTGAGTTAGAGGAGAGAGAATGCAGCTTTTGCAGGCTTTTGAGTTGGAAGTCTGGAGCAACACAAAAGAGCATGAAAAGCCCTGATTTACATAAATAACATGTGTCTCTACATTAAAAAAAAAAAAAGAAAAAGAAGAGGAGGAGGAGGAGGGGAGGAGGAGGAGCAGGAGCAGGAGGAGGAGAGTTGCAGAGGAAAAGAAGAAGAAAGATATCAGGGGCCAGCAAAACTGAATTGAGGCTGGAGAGAAAATAATGGGAGCAGGGATAGAGAGAGAAAGCAAAGGAGAGTTGGGGAAAAAAATACCAGTCAGTGTGAAAGAGGGTTTTGCTAAGTAACACCCCGGTGAGATTAAATTGTCCAGAAAGTTTCTCCCTGTGTGTCGATGAAATGGTTGATGGGGTGAGGCGAAGGAGGAGGGGCAGGGTCCCTCCTACCAGAGACCATGAATAGAAAATGGGCAAAGGGAAAAGAATCCGATTAAGCAGGAAAAAAAAAAAAATCCCCTGACATTTTACTTTATTCTTGGAAGGAGTTGTCAGGGGAAGCACCAGTTTGAGCAGAACGTCCACATTGATCCATTTCCTTTCCCAAGAATTGTGAGCTTTAGCAGAGCGAGCAGTTGCTATGGAATAACAATGGTAGTAATAAACCAGGTGCTCTGTGAGGCTATAGATATGAGGCTATATAGACCATTAACTTCAATTATTTACCCTACTTTTTTAAAAAACAGAAATCTCATTCCAGTCCTAGTTCCTTCTATCCCACCTCAGGGAGATTATTCAGTGGAGGATAGCTTGCATAGCTGGGTTTGTGCAGTAGGATGCTAAATTAAAATGAAGTTTGCTAGTCTGTGGTTCCTGATGTTAGCCTAACTTAGGAAGTTGATAAATATCTTGCAAGAAAAATATCAACTGAGGAAGTTGATAAATATGATGCCAAAGGAACATTTAGGGGCTAATGATGAGTTAGGTTAGATTTAGAGGATTAGATAACCTTTATTGTCATTTTCTTTCCTGTGGGCACAAAGGCACACATTAAAAATGAAATTTAGTTGCTTCCTCTCAAAGTGTACACATACATAACAAACATTTAAAACATACTATATACAACATATGTATAGACCTGCACCCTTACATATAAGTAACATATACATATAAGAGGAGATTTGATGATTACCATTTTAGTTTGTTCTCTTGTGGGAACCACACCATTGCGCTTTGCCATAACATTGTATATTGCTTGTGCACAACATGCCACACAAACCCCAAGCATGTCTTTTTTTAAAAAAACGTGTGTATCCAACTTTTTATGCGACAGTAAAATTTCACAAACATCTAATTCAATTCTTCTTTCTGTTTGTTTTATTTTTGTTATAGATTTGTGAGAAGGAGAAATTCAAGAACTTGGACATTATGATGTCTCAACCCAATAAGCTACAGAGGAAAAACACATTTCCTTTTTTCCCACCACCATATGGACCCGTGGTTGACTTTAACTAATCTCTCTTCAAGATGATCGGCACAGAAAATATTTGAGACAGAAGGCCATGCATTTTCTGTTTTACCTACTCTCTGGCTGAATAAAGAGGATTGTTCATTCTTTACCTTTTTCCAAGTCTGTCCACCTCTTTCTTTTGATCACCAAAAGAAAAATGGAAGTTTTCCTAGAATTCTTGTCTATAAGAGGAGGAGGAGGAGGAGGAGGAGGAGGAGGAGGAGGAGGAGGAGGAGGAGAAGAAGAAGAAGAAGAAGAAGAAGAAGAAGAAGCAGAAGAAGAAGAAGAAGAAGAAGAAGAAGAAGAAGAAGAAGAAGAAGAAGAAGAAGAAGAAGAAGAAGAAGAAGAAGAAGAAGAAGAAGAAGAAGAAGAAATTGCCTTGTTATTTGTTCTTTAAATTGTCATTGGTTGTGTGTCTTTACATATTGTGTTATAGTGCACTATGGTTGATTTTTAAAATTGTGTGAGACAAGCCACTATAGTCTATTAAAAATCTATATAATCAGGCATGCATTTTAAGCCTGTATGGTAATTACTAATTCTATATGATTATTCAAAAATAATCTCCTTTGGTTGGGTTCCTACATTAAAGCAAGCAATAATATATTTGGTTTGCTTTATCATGTTGGGTGTATTCAGCCAACTATATTTAATGGAATTTAATACATTTTTTTTCCTCTGAGAATCATCTTGTAATAATTTTGATTGATAAGGGTTACTCTTTATCCTCTCAAAGTCCACATTAAACCTAATGGAATTATGAAATGTTGTCTTTGCATGGTTTGGACAATAGTTGTCAATTAATGGGGAATTAGACAAATACCATGGAGAATAATAATCATGAACTATTTGATCCTTACGATTTGCTTAAGGCCTTTGCAAGTCAGGTTAAATCCAATATGAGTCATCAGTTCAAGAAATTAACCCAGTAT
This sequence comes from Crotalus tigris, assembly GCF_016545835.1. NCBI lineage: Eukaryota > Metazoa > Chordata > Lepidosauria > Squamata > Viperidae > Crotalus > Crotalus tigris. The sequence goes on from NW_024097358.1 coordinate 3,109,379, forward strand.
GGACATTCAAACTGGATCCTCAAATGGGGTTAATTCATAACTGGCCAGAGTTACCTTACAGAGAAGATGGGTGGTGATAAAAAAAATAATAAATAAATAAAATTCAATGTGGAAAAACCATTTCTGAACACGTGCAATAAGGTATGATTCATCTGGATCCATTTGGAACATCAAATTTGACCATTCAAATCTGACTGAACTTGCTCACGGGCCTAATTTCTATGGCTTATTTTGTTTTCGACTTTTCCCAAAAGGGAATAACCTAACCTTTTATGGCACTTTAAAGACTGCCATATTTATGATGTCACTACAGGCTGTGGTCTGGGAAAACATGCGATCATTTTGCTCATGACGATTATATGTCCTCTGTAGAATGAAAAGCAAGCTACCCTTAAATAAAGTTCATTGGGAACCACAAGTAGGACAATGTTATGTCTTGCTTTTTATTCTGTGCTTCTCCGTGGAAATAAGATATGGGTGTGTGCCAATCCAACATAACATAGAACATCAGAGTTGGAAGGGTCCTTGGGGGTCTTCTAGTCCAACCCCCTACTCAAGCAGGAGACCCTGGCCTATACCATTCCAGAAAAGTGGCTGTCCAATCTCTTCTTAAAAGCCTCCAGTGATGGAGCATCCACAACTTCTGGAGGCAAGTCGTTCCACTGGTTCATTGTCTTGCCTTCTGGTGCTTTGGAAAATAAGTTGACCTCCTCTTCTTTGTGTCAACCCCTCAAATACTGGAACACTGCTATCATGTCACCTCTAGTCCTTCTTTTTTACTAGTCCTTCTACATGATGCTAAACTGCTCAGTTTCAGAGAATGGGTGGGATGTTGTCCCCATGGGGTATTGAAATTCAGCTAGGATCAGCTCACCTAACATCAATATTTAGGCAAGAATAAGGCTCTCTCTTGCTACTGTTTCAGTTATACTGTAGGTCCAGTATGTTGCCTTTATAATGTTCTAGCTTTAAAATAATATCATTTAAGATATTGGTGGTATCAAGACCTGCTTTGCACACAGCTTTCTTGTATTATGGTTTTAATGAAAAATAGATAATGTTTCGTGGAAAAAAAACTACATATAAAGAGGGTTACTATCTGGGGAATTCACAGGTTTGTTCCAAAGCTTATGTCCAAATGAATGGTTGTGAAGCATTTCTAGCAGTCTAAACTGATCCAGGAATTCTAAGCTGCGATATTATATCCATTTATCTGGAAGAAATCCCCACTGGATAAAATATGATGTATATCTAAGCACACATAGGATTTGAAAGCCTTTTGCTTTCAGCAAGGTTTTGGGATTGCTGGATTTCTACTTTTATCCCAGTTCCCTCTAGATTTGGGCTTTGTGGCTCTCTTTGATGTGTATTTGTTCTGAAATAAAAATTACTGTTTGATTTTATATCATTTTCTTGCTGTCATTGGCTTCTTTGGATACCTCCGTCTGGAATGAGAAAGTAGATTTATTCTATTGATCACTGATACTTCATTCTTCAGCTTAAAAAGTTGTCAGGAGAATGTACCAATCAATAAAACCAAAGTCTCTTTCCTTGGGCTTATTAACTAAAAATGTGAGCTGTGGAGAGACAAGAAAACTCAAGCAATTCTTCATGTTAAAGTCAACTATATCTTGTTTTCTTCCACCTTCTATAGCACTTTGCCATGCTACTCATCAAAGCTTCCAGATAAGACCAAACCAAATATTTTTAAAAAGCAATATATGTAAAGTAATTCTTATTGGAAGCAACTAACATTTGTTGCAAGGAATCAAAATTGTCTCCACAATTTTAAAAGGGTCTATGAATGCTAAGAAATATATGTGTTTGGTGGAAGATGGCGACAGTAATGATACTTATTTTAATAATAAAGCCTTTTCCTGTTTTCACAATCTTTGCGGTTCATTTGAGTCTGCGATTGGTCAATAAGACAGATGAAGATAAGAGTAGTTTTGTTTTTGTTTCTTTGGCAACATTTTTGGTTCCCAGCAAAGAAATGTGCCACCAGAGCAGGGCTCTGGGGGTAAAGATCCCGATCCTATTCAGCAAAATGAGCAAGTGGTCACCCAAACAGAACAACGCTGACTTTATTCCATTTTTAAACAAGATTTTATCATTTGAGACAGCAGTGGGCACACAACTAGGAAAACAGGAGTCTAAAATTACAAAACTGCATGGGTGACTTGCTTCTTTCCTAAATTGTAGCACAAATTCTCAACGGTTTTGCATTTGCACCAGGCTATGGAAGCCTCCAGTGTTGGGCTGAAAGATTCCTGCAGCTTCAAGCTGAGTGAGCAATTAGATCGATTCTACTTCCTCTATTCTATGCATGGGGGAGAAATGCATTCACTCTGTGTAGCGGACATGCAGAAACAAGCTATTTCCCGGAGACTGGTATATTGTGACTGCTGACAATCTGGCAACTGTGTTTGTGGACCATAATGTCGAGCTGTCTCTCTGTGGTGTCAGCCTGTATACACTGGCAGGTTAATGTGAGTTGAATGGCGAGCGTGCATAAATACGGACCCATTGTCTGCGTTTCACAACAAGGGATGGGGAATCTGCACATATTAGCCGCATGAATAGAAGAAGCTGGGTCCATATGCATGTGAGGCTGGAGGAGGGTGGGAGAGTTTTCAGACACTGAGTAGGGCAGGGGTATTATGGGACTAGTAAGTATAGGAGAGATCCTTTCTACAAGGCGCATAGGTTCACTGTGTTGTGTCATGCTCGTATTACGTACACAGGCTTGGTTTCAATATAAAATGAACGTTGGTGAAGTGTAAAAGAGAGAATCGGTGTGCGTGCATGGTTAAGGACACAAGATAAGAACCTGGGAAATTTTGGGTTGAGTCCTACTCAGTCTTGAAGCCTCCTGCCTTAAGGCCACCTTTTTCTCTCAGCTCAACCATTCCCCCAGTTGCTGGGAAGAATATACAGGTAGCCTTTGACTTACGGCCACCCTTGAGCGCAAAATTTCCGTTGCTAAGCGGGACAGTTGTTAAGTGAGTTTTGCCCCATTTTACAACCTTTCTTGCCACCGTTGTTCAATGGACCACTGAAGTTCTTAAGTTAGTAACACGGTTGTTCAGTGAATCTGGCTCCCCCGTTGACTTTGCTTGTCTGAAGGTCACAAAAGGGGATCACGTGACCCCAGGACACGGCAACCGTCATAAATACGAGCCTGTTGCTAAGCGTCTGAATTTCAGTCGTGTGGCCATGGGGACACTGCAACAGTCGTAGGTGTGAAAAACAGCCCTAAGTTACTTTTTTCAGTGCCGTTGTGACATGGAACGGTCACGAAATGAACTGCTGTAAATCGAGGACGATCTGTAATTCTATGCCTGTGTGTTCAAATCACATCCCTGGGCAATTGCAAGCCTTCATACAACATGCTAGGTTTGGAAGTTTGAACTTAAAAAAAAATAACAGCTAAGCGTAGGTCATTTTGTTGGCTTGTGGCTAACTCTGCTGCCTCTCTAAACTGCTATAAACTCCTGGAAGAAATGTGGGAGAAAAATTACAGATAACTGAGCAATGGCCAATGGAGTTCCTTTGCTCGACTCCCGTGAACTACAGCAGGGAATTCACGTGTCATTCATCGAAAAGCAGAATGGGAAGGTCCAAAGAAGACATGAGGTTGGGTCTTTGTCTAGCGGCACTTGGAACTGAACCACCGTCATGTCAGGTTCGCCATAATGGATGCAGTCCATTGTAGGCCCTCCTTGGAGCAAAATGAAATGGAGATCCAGAACCATAAATCTATGGTTGTGGTCCCCAAGCTTTTGACTTCACAAGAGAATGGAACACTGGATGCAGTTACGGTTTCTCCTCTCACCCAGCGTGTAATGGAGGCGGAACATGGGGAAGAAGGGCCCTTTCACATCCAGGAATCTATAGAGGAGCAAGGACAATGGAGGGACTAAAGAAAGGTCATATTGTTCTGTTGAAAAGGCATGCCCAAGGATTCCCCCATGGCCAAGTTCAAGGCAAGTGTTGAAAGATAGGGATGTCGGCTGGGCGAGACGGTGGGAACCTCATGCTAATTTCCACTGTGCAGAGTCCGAGGCTAGAAAATCTGCATGGGTGATTATTCATTGCCCATCCAGCCTTAGACAGTGGTCCTGTCCCCCCCCCTCCTCCACCTCCCACCCAGGAGCACATTAAACAGAAACAATGAGGTTTGATTGCCATCTGCTCAAAGGAGGGGGGGGTGCAAAAGAAAGAAGGGGGAAGGTGCCCATCCCAGCACGATAAAAATGACAGATTTTATGGCAAGATAGATGGAGATCTGCTGTATAATGCATCTGTCTATCAGACAGCAGACAAAGATGGTTGATCATAAATCATATCAGCCTAACCGTGGCCACTGCAGCTGTCACTCATGTTCGGCTTCTTAGGTTTTGGCATCCATCATTGAATTTGCAACATCTCTTCAACTTACCGTGTTCAATATATTTAGGGCACTCTGAAGCACAGCACCACCGGAGTATCACAAGATTTAACTTGGGCCAAGTCACTCTTTTCCATTTTTTCTAGATCAGCTGGAGAGTTTATAAAAAAAAGCTGTAATTGGATTTGAACAAATATTTATGAGTCTCTCCTTGTCTTCCTTCCTTCCTTCCTTCCTTCCTTCCTTCCTTCCTTCCTTCCTTCCTTCCTTCCTTCCCTTCCTTCCTTCCTTCCTTCCTTTCTCTCTTTCTCTCTCTCTTTCTTTTTTTTCTTTCTCTCTTTCTTCTCTTTCTTTTTATTTCTTTCTCTCCCTCTCTTCTCTTTCTTTCAGGATGAAGGCCTCTTCCTCATGTTTCCAACCTATATGGTCTTATATATATAAAGAGAGGGGGGAGGGAGGGAGGGAGGGAGAGAGAGAGAGAGAGAGAGAGAGAGAGAGAGAGAGAGAGAGAGAGAGAGAGAGAGAGAGAGAGAGAGAGAGAGAAAACAACTAGAAGCAAAATGATGTAAAGGCAAGATATAGAAGACTGGGAGTTGAGTCATGGCAACTGGATATTATTTTCTTGTTGTTCCGAAACATTTTGATGCTTATCCAAGTAGCTTTTTCAATCTGAATAAGTTGTGGGGGGGGGGGAATCTGAGCAGGCAGAGAATCATTGGCATGTGCCAACTCCCAAAATTCTTAAGGGTCATTAAGTGTGGCCGTCTTGGTGAAGCTATGAAGTGGTCTTGAATTTCCTGAGGAAGTCTGAAAAAGCTACTTGGATAAGCAGCAGAACATTTCAAACGATCAAGAAAATAACTCCAGGGGCCATCAGTCGACTTCCAGTCAATTCTGCTTCATTGGCTGAGAATCTTCATCAACAAATCAACAGAAGAGAATATCTGTAGCTCAGGGTTGAATTGTGGGGTCCATGGTGCTTTCTGTCTCTAGTCTAGCACTGGTGATATTACCTAGTTTGGCAATGAGACATCTGCAAGGAAACAACCAAGCTCAGACAGCACTAAGGACCGCACATGTAAAGAACCATCAAAATTTGTTAATCCACCATCTGAAGTGAAATGTTATAGAGCATCACATTTTTAAACAGCAGGAAAGTCAGAAAACATAGGACCCACATAATTTTCTGGAAATGGTCCACAAACATGCAGCTAACCAGATAGCATTCCAAATTTTTAAAAAAAAAATGCTTTGGGAAAGGACATCTGGTAGGATTCTCAATTCAGTGGACAAACTTCCACCTATTTTAGGGATTTCCCCCCTCCCCCTGGAGATAATGGTACTATGACTTTAACAATATTCTGAGCAAACTGAACCTATTGCTAGAAAAGTATTGCCTATTACTAACAAAATCACCGCAGATGGGGACTGCAGCCAATAAATTAAAAGATGCTTGCTCCTGGGGAGGAAAGCTATGGCAAATCTAGACAGCATACCAAAAAGCAGAGACATCACCCTGCCAACAAAAGTACGTATAGTCACGGCCATGGTTTTCCCAGTTGCAATGCATGGCTGTGAAAGTTGGACCATAAGAAAGGCTGAGCGCCAAAGAATGGAGGCCTTTGAACTATGGTGCTGGAGAAGACTCCTGCGAGTCCCCTGGACTGCAAGGCAATCAAACTGGTCAGTCCTAGAAGAGATCAACCCCGACTGCTCTTTAGAAGGCCAGATCCTGAAGCTGAAACTCAAGTACTTTGCCACCTAATCAGAAGGAAGGACTCACTGGAGAAGGGCCTAATGTTGGGAAAAATGGAGGGCAAGAGAAGAAGGGGACGACAGAGAATGAGGTGGCTGGATGGAATCACTGAAGCAGTAGGCCTGAGCTTAAATGGACTCCAGAAGATGGTAGAGGACAGGAAGGCCTGGAGGAATGTTGTCCATGGGGTCGCGATGGGTCAGACACGACTTCACAACTAACAACAACAACAACAAAATTACTAACAAAGGCAGAGCAAGAGACTCCAGCTTAACCCTAACCTTTTAAAATGCTAGTGTTCTGGCCCAAACTTGCTAGATCTTAGCTAATCTTAAAAAGCTAAGCAGGGTTAAGTCTGGTTAGCGCATGAATGGGAGACCGAAAGAAATTCCCAAGCTGTAAGTTAGACTGGAAAGAGAGAAAAGAAAACCCTGTAATAGGCACCCGTGCCATATTGTTGCCAAGGGAACAAATAGAATTGGCCATGAAGGAAGTGAGCTTCACTCGAAGGATGCTGTATTTTCCAGGTGCAAGGATTTTTAAATATAATTATCAGGGTTTTTTTAAAAAAATAAATAAAATAAAATGAAGGGATATTCATTCACTTGTCCTGAATCTAAAATGTGAAAATCCCCCTCCCCCCAAAAAAAGTCTACTAAGTTCTAAGTGAGATATCTTAATTTTAAAACTGGAAGCAGGAATTTCTCATTGCTCATGATCTTACCTGTGCTTGGAATCTAAGTATTGTGGGGTCTAGATAATGCGTGTACGGGACATCTCTAAGAAGCACCAGAGATGTAAACTGAAATAGGAATCCAAACATACTTTTCAGAAGATGGAAATGGCAACACCACTTCCATAGTGTTGTCAAGGAAACCAAACCAACATGCCCACTATTCTTAGCTTAATCCAAGTTAAGAGTAAATTGACTATGGAGCTGTCCCTTAACCCAGTGCTGAAAGAATTACTGGGGGGGGGGAATATCTCATCGTATTCTGGTAGAGATTAATACATTTACTATGCCACATGCCACAATAAATTAGAGTCCACTTCATCAGATGCAAGAGAACCAACTTAATCATACATGGATTAATCCTTAAAATAACACAGAATCTATGCTGTTGTTCTCTCTGTTTCTTCAGTCAAAAAGAGTACACTCAAAATTATATGAGTTAATAATAATAATAATAATAGAAATGTGATAGCAGTCTTACCCTGGAAAGATGAGGGAGCTTTGGGTCCCTTCCCACCCCAAGATCTGGTGATTTGTCATTTTTGATCCTAGATGGGGTTGCACTTTGCCAGACTGAGTTGCTGCACAGGTTTTTTTTGGGGGGGGGGAATCTTCTTGGATTTTCAGCTCCTGATCAATGAGCAAGTGGCGTCTGTGACTATTGGGGGGAGGGGCTTGCACAGATTTGTCTTATGTATCAAGTGTGCCCTTTCCTGGACTGGGACGCCTTGCTCACAGTCACTCACACCTTAGTCACTTCCCCTTTGCATGGGGCTGGCCTTGAAGATTACTCAGAAGCTACAACTGGGCCCAGAATGTAGTGGTGTGCACGGTATTGGATATCTCCAAGTTCATCCACATAATACCTCTGTTGTGCAAGCTACACTGGCTCTCAGTTTCTTTCCAGGACAATTCAGTATCAATAGCAATAGCACTTAGACTTATACACCGCTTCCTAGTGCTTTTACAGCCCTCTCTAAGTGTTTTACAGAGTCAGCATATTGACCCCCCAAAGCAATCTGGGTCCTCATTTTACCGTCCTCAGAAGGATGGAAGGCTGAGTCAACCTTGAGCCAGTCAGCATTGAACTCCAGGCAGTTGGCAGAGTTAGCCTCCAATAGGAACAGCACTTATCACTTAGACTTATATACCACTTCATAGTGCTTTTACAGCCCTCTCTAAGCAGGTTACAGATCAGCATATTGATCCCCCAAACAATCTGGGACCTCATTTTACTGTCCTCAGAAGGATGGAAGGCTGAGTCAACCTTGAGCCGGTCAGCATCGAACTCCAGGCAGTTGGCAGAGTTAGCCTCCAATATCACGCCACCATGGCTCAAGATGCTGGTTATCGCCTTTAAAGCCCTACATGGCACTGTACCAGCTCATCTGCTGCCTCTCCTCTCTTGAGTGTGTTCATCCTACCAGCAGGCATAGTCCAAATCTCTTCCCTGAATCTTTCCACCTGGTTGTACCTTGGGAGCATTCCTTCTCCGTCCCTGAAGCGCCTTCCTACCTGGTGATTTGGCAAGGCCCACCTCGTTTAGCCTTTCAGAAATCCATCAAGACAGATCCAGGATATCTGGAGTGGTTATGGGGCATCCCAAGGACATGATTGAGGCACCAGGTTTCATTTGGGGACTCTGCAATGGCCGTGTAAGTTTGAGAAATCGTTGTAAGCCATTTTTTTTCCCCAGGGCTATTGTAACGTCAAACAGTCGCTAAACAAATGGTTGTAAGTCAAGGATTACCTGTTCAGCTTTGACGGGCGTGATTTCATTTCCCTTTCTCTTTCCCCTTGTTCTCCCAGATTTGGGGGCTTGCGTGATTTTCTACACAACTGACCCACTCAAACTTTTCATTCGATAACACTCACGAACACAAGTTTATTTCGGCACAGTAATTTAATTTCGTCTCATTCCTACACTCCACGACTAGGGGAAAATGAGTCCAGTCGAAAGTGCACTGCATTCTTTGCCTTACTTTATTTTATTTTTTTTAACCGCCATTGTATTGTTTCTTCATTGCCTCTGTGGAAGCTCTTCAGCTGGGCCTTTGGAAATGAGCTGGTAATAATTTTTGCTGTCTGTCTGTCTGTCTCTCTCTCTCTGTGTTAAAGATTTTGGGCCACTTTAAGCCCTGGAAAAAGAAGAAAGGCTTGACACACAAAGCAAGATAACAAATAGACCCCTGTTTGGGGTGGGGAGAGATATTTCATGTTGTAGATCCGCAAATGAATACATAACTGGTTTTTTTTGCGGGGGGGGAAGCCCAATGGGGGCAATCCCATTAAACTGAATGGCGCGGACTTCTACATAGACACCGACCAACGTGGCACTGTAAACTTGGGAGGAGAACAAGACTGAAGTCTTTGTGTGCCTTTCACAACACCTGCCCCCACCCTTGGAAAACCTTTTCTTCCCAACCCAGGCACTTCACTCTCTCACTTCGAACCATTTAGCTCTTTTTCCTAGCATTGATAGCCCCAAACCGCCTGCCCTCCTAGCGGTCCCCCCCCCCGCCCCACTTTAGGGCAGTTTGAGCTCTGCCCCAGACGGGCCTGTTTCTCTTCTTTGGTGGGTCCTAATTTATTTCTCTCCCCCCCTCCCCTTAGGGTGGGGTGGGGCTGTGGGGGTGGGAGGAAGCAAAATGAACCCCTACCTTGCTTCCCTCCCTGGCTGGAGGCGTTGGTGGAGAGAAAGAGTGAGAGAGACCCCTGGAACTTTATTTGAGGGAGTTGGATGGGGGGGAAGGGGGGCAGGGAGCGCGAAGCCCATAGAAGGCCCTGCACAATGGGGGTTTATTCAAATTTGTTTAGAGTCGAAGGGATTTGCATGAAAAATGTGTGAGAAACGCCGGCGCCACTGACCTCATCGCCAGCTGCCATTGACGTTCAATTACAGGCTGAATAGCTGGAGCGGTGGAAGAGACAGGGACGTGCCGAGAATCCAGCCAGGCCCCGCGGAGGGTGAGAAAGGCCTCTATTACCCCCCCCTCCGCCCCCTTCCCCTGAAGGAATGTGGGCAGGGGTCCTGAGCACTCGGCCATCCACTCCAGATCGCTCCCCGGCCTGCTAAACCCAATGCCAGCCCCAGTGGTCCTGTGGGGAGGGGGCGAGGGGAGAGAAAGGTCCCCCTCGCCTTTGATCCCTCCCAGAAATCCGAAAAGAAATCTGTTAAATAAGGAGGTAAATGTGCTGAAAGATATGTGCAAGTTTCTTAGGGGGAGGGAGGGAGGGAGGGAGGGAGGGAGGGAGGGAGGGAGGGAGGAAGGAAGGAAGGAAGGAAGGAAGGAAGGAAGGAAGGAAGGAAGGAAGGAAGGAAGGAAGGAAGAATGGAAGGAAGGAAGGAAGAATGGAAGGAAGGAAGGGGAGAAGGAAGGAAGGAATTATAATAATAATAAAGTTAGAAGTGACCTTGGAGGTCATCTAGTCCAATCCCCTGCTCATACCATTTCAGGCAAATGGCTGTCCCACAACTTCTGAAGGCAAGCAGTTCCACTGGTTAATTGTTCTCACTGTTAGGAAGTTTCTCCTTAATTCTAGGTTGCTTCTCTCTTTGATCAGTTTCCAACCATTGTTTCTTGTCTTGCCTTCTGGTGCTTTGGAAAATAAGTTGACCACCCTTCTCCTTGTGGCAACCTCTCAAATACTGGAATACTGCTATCATGTCACCCCTAGTCCCTCTTTTCTTTGCTAGACTAGCCAAACCCAAATCCTGCAACTGTTCTTCATATGTTTTAGTCTCCAGGCCTTCAATCATCTTAGCTGCTCTTCTATACACTTTTTCCAAAGTCTCAACATCTTTTTTGTAATGTGGTGACCAAAACTGGATGCAGTATTCCAGATGTGGCCTTACCAAGGTTTTATAAAGCGGTGCTAATACTTCATGTGATTTCTATCTTTTATGATAGATGGATGGATGGATGGATGGATAGATAGATAGATAGATAGATAGATAGATAACTTCATGTGATTTCTATCTTTTATGATATGGATGGATGGATGGATGGATAGATAGATAGATAGATAGATAGATAGATAGATAGATAGATAGATAGATAGATAGATAACTTCATGTGATTTCTATCTTTTATGATAGATGGATGGATGGATGGATGGATGGATAGATAGATAGATAGATAGATAGATAGATAGATAGATAGATAGATGAGTTGAGAGAGAATTGTTAGATATAGATTGATAGATGACAGATGATAGATACATAATTTCCCCCAAAGCTGTGAAAAAAAAAAAACAACAAACCCTGGAGCAAGGCCATCTCTTTTTCCAACCTTATTCTATATCAATTTATTCCCCTTTCCTTGCAGGGCTGGTGGTTGAGATGATAGTGGTGGTGGCTTGAAATCAGTGGTACAGGAAACAATATTGTGAGCTTCGGGGGAAATTTTCACACACAGGCGCACGCGCGCACGCACACACACACACACACACCATCCAAAGGACCTGGATGGAAGAAGGATGCTAAGCGGATTCCCTTCCCCCGAATCCACCGACCACGCCACTCGCTTTTGCAGGGGCAAATTAAAACTCGAGCCGGGCGGGGGGGGGGCGTAGGAAGCGGGAGAGGGGCAAACCCTGGCTCTCTGCACATGCTCCTAAAATGCCTGCCTCTCTCGTCCCTGGGGGGGGGGCAGGGAAAGTGGGAAGCGGCCTCAGCCCTTTCACTAAGGCCCCCTCCCTTTTCTTTTTCTACCGGGGGGGCGTCTTCCGCGAGAATAAATCATTAGAGCCGCGCATGAGAAAAGTGAGCTGGCATTGTACCCGGGAAGAAAAGGGTGGGGGGTGGGTTTGAATAAATGAGAGGTTTAATTGCCCTGCCGTTGGAGGGAGGGGCGTCGGAGGTTGTATTTCCCCCCCCGGCTCAATTAACTATACTTTAAGGGGGAGGGGGCGGGCGGGAGGGAAAGAGGCTGCCTCCCACCCACCCACCCGCCCAACCCCGAAGAAGCTGAATTTCATCAGTGTTTGGGGGTCTGCACGGCTCCCCTTCTCTCCCCCCCCCCCCGCGCCAGCCTCATTTGGTATTCCGGGCAGGGACGGAGGTCCTGAGAAAAACAGGGACCCCCCCCCTACCCTTCCCTTCCCTTCCCAGCCTCAGACAGGCCGCCCCGAGGTGCCCCTTCAGATTCTCCGCCTCGAAGCCCCCTCCCCAAGTTCAAGTTCAGTTAACGGTGCGGACGGGCGCACGGCCACGGGACTCGCCCTTCTTCCCAGCCGGGGAGGGCCTTTTGTTCTTTCCCCGGACAATCGCTCTTTATCCAGTCCGAAGCACTAGAGACTCCGTCATCCCCCCCCCCTCCCCGGCTTCCCAATGATCCACCGCACCCCCCTTCCCTTCCCTCCCCTCCCCTTCCCCCCCGGCTCCTCTTTTCTTTTCTTGGCACCGTTCAGACTCCGGGGCTGCAAAGACTTCGTAGCTCCGGTTTGTTGGTTCTCTAAGCACTCCAATTATCTCCCTTTTTTCCCCCTCTCCCCCTCTTTCTACACATATTCGCTATATCTCCAAATATCCCTTGCCGGCCCGGGGTGGGGGGGGGTGGGGGGGGAGAATCTGGTTCTCTTCCCTCTGGAGCTCCGCAGGTCGGAGAAGGGACGGGGCAGCGCCCCATTTCCTCCGGCTTCGTGGTCGGGGAGGACTTTGCATGGAGAGGATCTCCCCTCCCGCTTAAAACGAGAGAGAGAGAGAGAGAGAGAGAGAGAAGATGGATGGAGAGAGAGAGAAAGAGAGAAAGATTAAGAGAGAGAAAGAGAGAGAGAGAGAAAAGAGAAAGAGAGAGAGAGAGACGTTTTTAAAAAGGTCTCTCTCTCTCTCTCTCTCTCCTTCTCTCTCTCTCTCTCTCTCTCTCTCCCTCTCTCTCTCTCAAACTTTTTAAATAGGCCCTGAGAATTTAGAGAAAGAGAAAGACCCGGTTGGGGGTTCCCTAAGAGGACTGCACTCAGGTAAGAAGGAAAAAATATATATATACTTTTTTTTTCCTTTTTCTTGATTGGTTGGATGTTTTCCGTTTTTGCCCTACCGGGTTTCTAGCTTGTGGAAAGAGCATCCTTCATCTTTATCTCTGTCCCCTCATATGCTGCTCGGGGCATCAATTAAATCCTAGGGACTGCTACGTAGTAGGGCCTGAGCTTAAAAATGGTCACTGCTTTGACCTTGGACAAAATACCCTAGAGGTGGCTTGTGAGCTGAGGCTTTGGGAACTCAAGTCTCTTTGGTACACAGTGAGGACTGGTACCTTGAAACAAAACATTTAAAAAAAACAAAACAAAATGCCAGAACTCCTCATTGATTGAGGTATGGCCTTTGGTACAACTGGTATTAGGACCTCATTGTTGTGTTAACAATGTATGTATGGGGGGCGGAGGAAAGGGGGGGGACTTCTAGTGTTTCCGGGGTGAAAGATCAAGGAAAGGTCTTGTGGCAACTTGTCAACCACATTTTAGCTCATAAAGACCCGGTTCCTGGGCTTGGTTTGTGTATTATTCTATTGTGTCAGTGTAGAGAACTGGGTTAATTAAGTGAACTGCAGGTAAATAAATGAAGTGATAGTGTGGTGTTAGGGACGAAGAAGGGCAGGAGAGGTGGGGAAAAGGAATCTCTGCACACTTGTGTTGCGTGTGTGCAATTACCTTTCTTTCTCTGGGTTTTGTTTCTTTTATTTCTTCAGTTCTTCCATGATGTTGGGAAACATTGTCCCTCTCTTCTTTTACAATGGTTTTCTGACTCTCTCTTCTCCACTTCCATTTCCTAATTGGTATCTGAAAGCAGAATGCTCTCGTCTTGAACCTTAGGATCTGGGAACACAGAAATTAATCAGAAAAAAAAGAGAAAGGATGGGCTAGACAAAAAAAAAGCCAACCCGAAACCTGTTGGATTCATGCTTCACACTAAGGCATGGTCCCATTTTATTATGAAATGGTGTGCTGAACCCAGATGTTGCAGCTTGTAAATCGTGGTTTATGAGCTGGTCTTACATGCTAAACCAACCAGTTGAAATTTGTTAGCAAGCCATGGTTCTGCACATAGGAGTAGCTATAGCAAGCCATTAGAAGAAATAAGTAATGGCTGAAAAGGGTAACTCCTCCTGTTAATCTCTCTTTCCTCTGACCTTACTACACATTTTGTAAATGGTATGGATAATTGCTTAAAATGAAGGGAGGGTTGAATTTTCACTTCAAATCAAATAGCCAACAGAATGTGGTAATGTGTAGCCTTTTGCAAAATATATATTTTCTTTAAAAATAAGGGTGTCGTGAAGGATCATAACCGAGGCTTGATTTTTTTTCCCCAGCATCTGTGACTAAAACAGGCTGCCTTTGCCAATGGGGGGGTCCCAGCTGAACCCCACAAGTGTCGGCTGCTCCCTCGCTTGGGAGGGGATGCTGTAAGAGCATCACGATCAAATCCCTGGTCAGTGCAATCTTGCAAATTAAATATGAGATCTTTCTCCCGGCCTACCAAAGAAATAAAGGCAGAAAACTACATATCTATGGAAGCCACGTCAAAGATAAATCCACCCCAAATTTTAGCAGTGAAAAGGGGACAAAGAGATTTCTACCAAGGGGAAGAAATTAAGAGTGACATTAGCGATGCCTTAAACTGGGGGAACATTTAGGAAAAGGTCTGTGAGACCTTGGAGAGTAACCAATGCCGTTGCTCAAAGGCATTTAAGAATGTTGGGTACCCTTCAAAGTTGAAGTCAGCTTTCTTCACAAACCAGAGGGAAGGGGAACAATATAACATCATGAGATAAGAGTGTGAGGATGGTTAAAAGGTGGTTAGAACATATTTTTTTCATTGGGAAGATTCTGGATTCCATCTCCAAGAAAGGTTGGAAAAGATGCTAGCCTAAATCAAATGTCTGGGCAGAAGTAAGCTAATCTTCTGGTGACCACTAAAGGTTCTCTCACACAATCTCTCCTTAGCATCCATCAATGTGGGCAGAGGCTGGTAGAGTTGGAGATAAAAACAACTGGAGGACATCTAGTCCCGACCACCGGAAGGCATAACTTTTCTTAGGATACATTTGGCTTCGGAATGAAGCCCAAGAAGTTGGACACTTAAAAGGGTCCAAAATGTCCTAGTCAAAACCTACTTGGAAATACAAATTAAAAACGGTTTAATTACTCTCTAGTGATTGATAGTATACATTTTCACTTCTACCACATGCCTTTTATTGTTAGGTAACTGGGTTGGGATTGAAGAGGGCTGTAGTTAGAGATGTGGGGTGAGGAAAAATCATGGATGCTCAGTTTGTGCACCTCCAGTTTTCTATCAGGCACTGAGAAGATTTCTGATTGATATGCAAGGACTGGTTGTTTAAGAATAAAAGTCACCCATTATTTGGAGGTTGTGAACATTTGATGGATTCAAGAGTTTCAGGAAATCAGAATTAAATTGACTTCGTAATTTTATCAGGATCAAATCAGGCAGGTTTTGCACAAGGGTTTGGTATGAGCCAAATCAATTAATTTGAATTAATATGACTGGATTGGAGTAATTCACACACCCCTCAAATTATCTTCCACAGTATTAATAAATCGCCATTAAAGGCAATAACAGCAACACTGGGAGAAAGGGAACAAAGATCTGGTTAGCATCCAGAAGCATTGTATGACTTCATACAACTGTGATAAACCCAAGGTTCTTAATCTAAACATGTGTTCCCATCACTTATTCACAAGCCAAGGGTGCAGGATCCAGAGAGCTCAAGGCAATATTGGTCTATTCTTTCTGGAATCTTCTTCCAGTGGCTAATAGATGTAGTAGAATGTGCTGGCATTCACACATCACAGTGAATCCCACTGTCATTTATTAGGTTTGGGTTTGACTGATTGAATAATACAACCTCTACAGTTTGCAAAGCATGGCTTATGCTTTTTGCATAAGTATAACTCAGCTATATAATCCATCAATAAACCTTAGGTAAACAGATAATTATTTACCATATTGTTCAAAATCCATGTGCACTAAATAAATCATACGATGGCTTTATTTATATGAACATGGCCACTCTGGGCAACTTCATTCTAAGTGTAGACGTTGTCTGTATTATTAGTGCATAACTGTAGCACTTGACAAAATCAGTGGTTTTATCACAGAAATGTAGCTCTCCCTCAAAGGAAGGAAGGAAGGAGACCCACAAACCCAGATAGATGTTTAAATGAATTAATATACTCTCCAAAACAGAGGAAGGAGGGCACAACCGTTAAGAAAGAGCATTTCTTTACCCAAATGCACCAAGGATTAACCAGGAATGTTAGTCTGGTGTAGTGATTAAGGCATTAGACTAGAAACTGGAAGACCACGAGTTCTAGTCCTATCGTAGATGCAAAGCCAGCTAGGTGATCTTGTGCCAGCCACTCTCTCTCAGCCCTAGGGAAAAAATGGCAAGGGCAAATCTCTTCCAAAATCTAGCAGGAAAACTGCAGGGACTTGTCCAAAGCAGTCTCTGGGTGTCAATGCTGACTTGAAGACACTGCCCACCCTTCCCCCAAACCCTGATAGATTAAAAACATTCCAAATTGCAAAACAAACTGGAACTGTGCCCAAGGGATTAATATTTGCCCTCTGTTTATGACAGCTTCTTGTAACTGGGTAAGGGGAGAGAAGACTCCTGCTTTACATTTTGTTGGAGTAAGAGATGTTGGTTTGTTTCCTTGCTACCACAACTTCTGTTTGACCTGCCCTACTGGACTTAAAGGAGACAACTCAAAATCTTGATCTAGAGCTTCTGAGTTCTGCAAAACTCTTTGTCAGACTAGGGTTGATTTTTCGGTTGACAAAAATAAAGGTATTGCCCTAATATAAATTTGAGGATCCTTTTGGCTACCAACACAACTGCCCTCACTTAACCGGCTGGATTTACGTAATACACCAAACTATAATGTGCTTTATTCAATAACTCAGCTTTTAAGCAAGCCATGGATTTTCATTACAATGGAACTCTTCCTGTTTTTGTCTGCAGTTTGTTCATGGAATCTTTCCAGATCCATTTTATTTCTAAGGCAATTTCAAAACAATGTCTTCGTTTTCCTTTTTCCATTTGTGTCCCATTGCTTTCCACAAAGCTTTCTCTCAGTGTTGGCCAAGCAGGTTGGGATATAGGAATGCATTGAAATGGAGCCATGTAAGACCATAATTAACTGCATTTGACTTTTTTAAAAATAGGGAACGGAATTAAATATCTGGGAAAACTCTATTCCTTCTACTTTGGGATGCTAGTTGAATCTCATTCCTTTTTGCCTGATACAACTGATCTTCTATGACCGTCTTACTGTGCATGTTCTAATATTACCCAGGTCCATTCCTGCCCTGCAGTATCTTTTGTTTAGTGTGATTCTTTGCCACCTTGTTGTCTTTTGATTTCAATTTATCAGATTTATCAACCAGATATCACACCACGGTCCAATATCCATCTGCTTATGGTCCTCCCAGCCCCAACCCGTTGAGCCAAGCTTTTTGAAACATCTATTGAGTTGCA
This sequence comes from Crotalus tigris, assembly GCF_016545835.1. NCBI lineage: Eukaryota > Metazoa > Chordata > Lepidosauria > Squamata > Viperidae > Crotalus > Crotalus tigris. The sequence continues at coordinate 3,126,760 of NW_024097358.1, forward strand.
GCATTGAAATACAAATAGCTCCCCACTCAACCCCGGCATGTGAGAAGGAAGGTGGGAGGAGGTGGGAACCTGCTGATCATTAAACAACAAATCTCCACATTTCTAGTCCATAAGAAGGAAAATGCAAAGGGGGGGGGGAAGGCAGGTATGGCCCAAGTACTTTCTAGTTCTCACATAAAACTCAACCAGCTTCCTGAACATGTCACTTCTGATTATACGTTCATTTTCTTGTGAGGAGCACTTAGGGGGAAAACACATAGAAAGGAAGGAGAAAGAAGATAGATAGATAGATAGATAGATAGATAGATAGATAGATAGATAGATAGAGTAGATAGATGATAGATAGATAGAGTAGATAGATGATAGATAGATACTGTAGATAGATAGATAGATAGATAGATACTGTAGATGATAGAGTAGATAGATGATAGATAGATAGATGATAGATAGATAGATAGAAAGAAAGAAAGAAAGAGAAAGAAAGAAAGAAAGAAAGAAAGAAAGAAAGAAAGAAAGAAAGAAAGAAAGAAAGATAAAATATATATCAGTCTAGAATCAGCTGGTGGAACGTCAGCTTTAAAAAATCACCCCAGTTGTTAAGATTCTTGATGTCTATGGTGATTCTCAGTCATCCAGGTCCTGGTTGTCCCAGAAATGTTTTTTTCAAAAGGCAACTGGAATTTCTTGGAGTTTTTCCCCCCCTTGAGGATGTTTTACTTCTGAAGAAGCTTCTTGGATGAGAAGGAAAACCTCTTCAAGGAAAAAAACAAGAAAGTCCAGTTGGCTTTTGAAAGAAGCACCTTTGGGACGTGTTAAGATTCCTGTTCTCAATGGGGAGGACAGTCATTTAATTTAGATAAAATTAGAAGTAAAGTAGCCACGTCCATACACCAAGGTCCAGGGACTCTGGCAGGAGCAGGCAACAATGGGCAGCCAAGACTGTGTTATACCCTAACCCTAACCTTAACCAATGGATCGTGAAACTCTAAGCAGACTTTTTAAGATGTAGTATTTCTTATTTAAGGTGGGTGTTATAAAGTTGGAAAGTTCACTACTATACCTTCGTCTTTTATTGTGTATGTAGAAAACTAGCACGTCAGGGAAAATAAGGTTGGGTGCAACCCTAACCTTGACGTGCTGCCTTGCTAAATGCAAGGGGTTTTCTTGTTATTACTGGGAAGAACATGCGTTAAAATATAGTATTTTTCCCCCTCTGTAATCTGAAGTGACAGGGGCCCAAAAAGTTTATCTTGCATTTTTTTTAAATAGACAGATCTGTTTTTACATTCTATGGAAACCGATTTACAAACCAAGGACATATTGATCGGGTGCGATACTACTCATAGCTGGGACTGAATTTTATGGGTCAGCTTTGTTTCATGTCAGATAAATATGATTCTTATACTTCTTCTCTAAAATAAAATCACCCCAAACGCCAAATGTTAAACATTAAATGTTCGCCCTGTATATTTGAAAAAGCCTACAATAACTCTTCTTTCTCGCAGGACTTGAATAAAGGGGGGGGGACCTCAACCCTTCTGCGGGAGCACATACAAAAACACACGTGTCAAAGATTTCAGCACAACCTGTAAATTATATGTATCTTTAAGCTTGTCTTCTAAACCCCCGTGGCAAGAGAGGTTAAATGCACGCATCTGTTACTTTACATGTGAGAAAGGATGTTTGCATACTGGATCGACGTGGAAGGAGCGAGCAAGATTATAGATTAGATGTACAGTGTTTCCACATTTCTGAATGGGTGGGTGGGCTTTCAGCAGACTGTAATCATAGATTTGACAGATCTTCCCCATAATATACTCCCGGTGGATTGATCTATTTAGCAATGGTGCCAGCTGAGAAGGAAGCAAATAAGACAAGACTAGCTGGAGCCGGGCGAAGTATGCGTGTGTCTTTGCCTCTTCTCACCTTCTCGTTCGTTTCCTCCTTTGATCTTCTGCCCAAGTTCATCCTTTGGAACAGGACGTTCAGAAAGAGGCCTATTTGGCCATTTGAGTCACATCAGCTTCACTCCCAAGTCAATATTGTTCAGCACAGCTCATACTGAAAAGTGCCTGCTGGGCCTGGAAATTGGAAATTCTAGAAAGTAGAACTGTTTAATTCCTCTTTTTTTGGCGAATGTAAGGGCTTTCTGAAGCCACATATAGCTTAGAGTAATATTACAATAATAGATGAATGATACAGGGACAATTATAGTCATTGTAAGAGATGAATAAAAGCAGGCGGTTTTATCTGTCAAATGCCATAGGATAACTCCGTTTTAGGGGTTCTGCTTCTATTGGCACCTTTCTTCTGTTACTCAGATATTATTCTCTGCTTCTGACTGCTCTTGTGGAATTCTCCTTAACCGGATGAATGGCCTAATTCACTTTCTGCATTTGCACCAGGCAATAAGCAAGCAGGTGGGGCTCCTGCAACAGGTTACTCTCACCCGTCCCCCCCCCCCAAAAAAATCAAAACCCTTAGCTAAGAGTAAAACTCCTCCTTTAGCCTGTTGTGAGAATGCAGCATCTGTACGAGTGCTGATTAGGAATTGCAATCTTTGCGTGCCCACTTTGTATTTTATTTTATTTTGGCTTGACTTCCTGCCAACTGAACTTCCTTCCTTCCAAGGGAAAGAGGATAAAATTAAAGTAAAACAGAGAAATTTTGTTGATGGGAATGCCTTAGGATTGGGGAAAATCCTTTCTGACCTCTTGAGATCTTTCGAATCCCAAAGACGGATTCATTCCACTCACCTGAAATAAAAGGTCGGGGTCCTTTTTTTTTTTTTTTTTTGCTCTCCAGTTGAGAGAGGCTAAGAATTGGATGCCTTGGTTTTTGCGGGGAAATTATTATCAAAAATTCTAAGCATTCTCTGCGGAGAGGAAAGGTAGTGTGCAGCACAGCTTCTGCAGAACATGCGACACCATTTTAGGGATTTGTAGAGGTGGAGAGAAATGATAAGGTAGAGGGATTTAATCAATTAGATTAATACATTTGCATGCAATGGGGGGGGCGGATAATTGAGATCAGCCACTGCTGCTAATTGCAGCAGATGGCTACTCCTAAACAATCTCTGCAGATCTCAAAAATATCTTGAAGCAATGCTGGTTTGGTTAAATCTTGAACGGGAGACCACAAGGAAATCCCAAGGTGTGGTAGGCTAGAACTCAGAAAACATCCCAAAGAAGCCAATGCAAAACTGTTTATATCTGTATTATTGCAAGTAAACTGGTATGGATATATACCCATCCAAGTCACCAAGAGTTGGGAGGGAGACTTTAACCTATCGATAAAAAATTATAATAAGTTCTTGGATGATAAGAAGAGACACCAGACTACAAGGGTTGAATTCTGGCAACAGGCTAAACAAGGGTCTAAAATGGGTCTGGGTGCTAAGACAACCCACGCATTATTTTAGCAGTTGCAGAGTGCCACACTTTCGCCTCCAGTCAGAATACGATTCCTTGTTTGACTTTTGCCTTCATGTAAACCCAGCAATTGCAGGAGAACTTTATGTTTGTGTGAATGGCCTTAAAATCAAGAGGAGGGTGGGGGGAGAGGCAACAGGGACTTCCTCACGTTTTGCGATGAGTTTTTCCTTTGGGGGAATGAGAAATTACAAGAGGAGGCGACACCAACGCCTGCGCGCCTCTTTGTGGAAGGTGGGAGGTTAAAATACAGAGTCCAACTTTGCTTGGCCAGGCTTTCTCGGTTATCGGATTTTGCCAAGTGTTGCTGAGAAGGGAAAAAGGGAGACGGGAGGGGTTAGCCAGCTGACTTTGGAATTCTGGGAACAGTAGTCCAAAATGTCTGGAGGGCACCAACTTGCGTCTCTGTCTGTCTGTCTGTCTGTCTGTCTGTCTGTCTCTGTCTCTGTCTCTGTCTCTGTCTCTGTCTCTGTCTCTCTCTCTCTCTCTCTCTCTCTCTCTCTCTGTGTGTGTGTGTGTGTGTAAAGCTGCTGTTAAGCCTATGGGCACCGAATACAGAGATTTTCCCCCTTTCTTCTGAAATTCGATAGGCACATAAATCACTCGTGGGCACTTCTCTGGGAAAGCAAAGGCATCCGAAATCTTTAGAAAGTGGCTTATCGCTTCTTTCCAGGGGGCACCGTTCGACTCTGCTGGCGATTACGATAATCGTAATCCATAATCATTTGTTTAACCGGTGGAGAGACGGCGCTTTTTCCAACTGGAGCTAAAGGAAGGAGAGGCTGCGAGGCTGCGCTCTCCGGGCTGCTTAGCTCTTATTTTCCTCTGCTGGTAGACTCTGCGGCGGACAGACCCAGCGTCTCTTTCCAAAGGTTTTGCTGACGGTGGAGAAGACAAGAGGCCGCTACGGTAGTTTGGACCTAGATTCGTAAAAGGGGCGTCGGGAGAATTGCGGAAGGCAGGTTCGACGAAAGACGGCCGGCTCAATGGCGCGCAGAAAATGAGAGTGGAGAGGTTAACGCAGTCTAGGGGGCAAGGCTGGGGAAGAGCCCGAGAGAGGCGGGATGCTGGGTGCTAATGGATTTTTTTGATCTCTAAACCGATAAGGCAGCCTTTTCCCACCCCCCGACACATTTAAATCCTTTGGAGTAATCCTCCTCTTCCGCGTGTGTGCAAAGTAGTGCAAATGGTACTTTCTGGGTGGCAACGTGAGAGATTAAATTCCCAAATGCTCTTTCTCTCTCTCTCTCTCTCTCTCTCTCTCTCTCTCTGTGTGTGTGTGTGTGTGTGTGTGTGAGAGAGAGAGAGAGAGAGAGAGCGAACATGACACACACTCACAGAGAGAGAGAGAGAGAGAGAGAGAGAGAGAGAGAGAGAGAGAGAGAGAGAGAGAGAGAGAGAGAGAGAGAGAGAATAGGAATTTTTCTGGGCAGATCATTTGCAAAATGCAGGCAATCCTCTTTAGTCCACTTTCAAAGTGATTAGCAGAAGGAAAGCAGCTCTACCGCCCCCCCTTTCCCTTCCCCCATGCATAAATAACATTAAAAAAATTTGTAGGCCAAATAATCCAGTGTATATTAAGCAGGCAGGTTAAATATATATAAATCCGTTTCCTTAAGCAATGGCAAGGCAAGGAGGGCTCCCCACCCTTGACTCCAGAGACGCCCGTGTTATCCAGGGCGCGTTCGTTTTGGTAGCCTGTTGGAACCCCGCGCAATAGGCTGAAGTAAAACTAACGTTCAGCAACAAACTCTTTGAAATGGGGGAGCGAGTCTCGAGTTCCTCTATGCAAATCTACCCCTGAGTAGAAAGTGAGGGATCTTCCTCCCTCCCCTCACCCAATAAATAAGAAATCCGCTGGTTCTCCTGATGCTGTGGGGTTGCCAAGGATTGGCTAAAATGAGGGTGAAAATTTGGCTTTCTCCCTGGGGGGAGGGCGGAGATGCCGCCGAACCATGCCTAGCATCAGCACCTAAGTTGGCATGTCAACTACTACGAGGAACTGATCAGCTGCCTTCACCCAACGCGCCGTGAAATTATCAAATCAATCCAATTTTGGGGGGAATGGTGGAAGATCCCTAAACGCACCAAATCGTGCTCACCAAGACAAGTCTGGTGAAAATGGGGGGTTGGTGCCAACGCAACCCCCCTGGTCCCTTGTGCTGCTGCCTCCTCTCCACAATGGGGGGTGGGGGAGGGCATTTATACGGGCCCAGATCATCGATTAATAGGCCGATAGATGGGGGGGATGGATGCCTCCCCCTTTCCCACAGCGTTAAGTGAGCCCCGCGCTCTAGCTTACTACTCCTCGAATCGGACGGTGGGGGTGGGGTGGGGGACTCCAATATTGGCGGAGAAGGCTACAACCTGGGTTGTAGCTAACGTTTCTCTTAGCGTGGGATCGCGCGCGCTCTCGGCTCCCCCCCCCGCCGCTTCTTCTTGCTAATTTCAGCCTTTCAGCCAAATTGGAGGGAGGGGGGAGGGGAAGGGGGAGAGTCAGAACCGAATCCCTCCCACATCGCGGGCAGCCATTTTGTGGCAGCGGGCAAGGATGGCATGTCCGCAAGCTTGGCCTGCTTTCTCTTTTTCCTGCGTCCCCCCACCCCCGCCACGCCAGAAGGTGCCCCGGCTCCGTTTATGGAGGGGACGGGGAGAGAGTGGAGTCGCGCGGGGGGGGGGACACGAAGGGCCCTGGTCAAAGAGGAGATTTGCAGAGGGGTAGATCGGACGGGGCATCCAGGCACAGTTCAGATATGCAACCAAGGCTTGGAACACATTTTCAGGAGGCCACTGGACGTTCTTGTCTTTCTTTCTTTGAAGACGTTTCGCTTCTCATCCACGAAGCTTCCTCAGCTCGCTCAACCATGACCTGGATGACCGAGAATCTCTATAGACATTTAGCTATGCCCTTTGGGGTGAACACCCTTCGAATAGTGCGGGAGTATGACCAGCCGCCAGCAAGGAATATAAACCCTTCCATTCCCCACCATCCAGTCAGAGCTGAAGAAGCTTCCTGGATGAGAAGCAAAACGTCTTCAAAGAAAAACAAGAAAGTCCAGTTGCCTCGTGCAAAAGCACCTTTGGGACAATACCATGACCTGGATGACTGAGAAACTCCATGGACAGGGCTTGGAATAGGGCCAGGCATGTGTCTGGCTGCTTCTTCCGAGCTCCGTCCAAGCACTTCCGTGTCAGGGCTTGCAGGATGTTCAAGAACTTCTTTAGAAGAGAATTTCTAGAAAAAGGGGTGTCTAAGGCCACCAGCCCCCAAAGCTTGGCCAGTCAATTAGAGCAGCGCTTTCCTGTCTTCTGGGGTCTCCACGTGGGTTGGACTTGCTACTGTTCCCACCCAATATGCTGGGCATCCTTCTGATTCCTGCAACCCTGTGGTGCTCATGATGTACACCCTAGAATTTGTGGTTTACCGAGTGGTGTTCACAGGACATGCTTAAGCCTGGTTAACTGAACCTGGGTTCACTGAACAAACCTAAGTTTCTGACTTCGTATCACCCATCATACACTGGTTAGCTGCACAGAATCTGAGTTTGCATAAGAATTTGATTGGTTTCTTTCTAACATACGTTCAGTTGCATATCTTTGAGTGTCAGTTTCCCCATCTATGAAAAGGGCTGTCTTAGGTTTAAGACAGGTACTAGCACTCCCGTTAACCCTCAAGCCCCATCAGTTATTTGTATGTGATGCTGCTGGATGAAATAAAGGCCAGTCTCAAAGTAAAGAGAGAAAAAGATCTGAGATTGGTTTGAAGCAGAAATGAAATGAATGAGTTACCTGTCCAAGGTTCTGAAATAAGAATCTTGCCTTCAGTGAATTTCAAATTTCAAAGGAAATTTTAAGCCAAGTCAGAATTAAACAGAGGAAACATTTCAGAGAAACTGTGTGTTCATTTTTTTTGGGGGGGGGGAACCACAGCCAGCACCTTCAACACTCCACATATTTGTAACAAATTAATCTTTAGGAATAATATATCTTGCTGGCTAGACTAAAATGGAGTTGTAAAATTCATTTCATAACTTAGCATCCTGTAGAAAAATCCATGCTACATTATCCTAATGTATTATGTGAAACAGGCCCCCAAGGGCTGTATTTTAGAAGGTGGGCATAACATGTTCTCAGAACACACAAACTGCATTGTAAGCTAACTTTCAGTTTTACATATTATGTAAACCTGACCGTCTCTTTCTTTTGATTGATTTTCATTTCTTCAGTTTTGTTGCGTCTTTTACACCAGAGGTCCCCAACCTTTTGGGCACCAGGGACCGGTTATGTGGATAGAGGTTTTTCCACGGACCCGGAGAGTGCATGGTTTTGTGTGCTGCCTGCATCCTTGGGATGGGGCTTTGCTTGTTTGTGCGGACAGGTTGCTGGCATGCCGTGGCCCAATACAGGTCCATGGACCAGGGGTTGGGGACCCCTGCTTTACACAATTACATGAAGAGGACCTTCTGAGTAGACAACTATAGGCTCACCCTGTTAATATGTTTCAAACAACAAAGCTGTGTAAGTTGAACCAATGGCTAAAAGTGGACTTTGTCACGTGCTCATACACAACAGACTTTCATGCATATCCTCAGTAAAAGTGACAGCTTTTTCTAACATCTTGTTCATACATATTTCTGTGCACTTAAAGTAACCACATTAAACAACTGCACAGATGTTGTATTGAATCTGGACTCCATTCAACGTGTGAGAAAATTCTTACTAATATCCACATCCACACAGATTTGATCAGCTCCATCATTCTTTATCAAGTGGGTGCTAGTAAAAGAGACCAAATCATTCAATCATAGCTAGCCTGGATGAACAACTGCTGTGTTGCTCAAAATGGTGGGATTGTAGTTCGTTACATCTGGATGATGCCATTCAAGCAATTAATTAAATAGTATTATTTAGTTTTTATAGGCAGAATTGTGCTCCCATAGAGACATCAGATAAATATGATCTATTATCCTCATACCTCTGTCTAAACTTTTTTTTTAAGGAGAGGATAGTGAATAATAATAGAAGCTCATTGTGAGTTTCTTCTTTAAGAAATTGAGGCTGAGCTTGTATTAAGAATTTTTTTTCTTTCTCTCCAAGCTTTCATTGGGCAATGGTGACTATGGCTTTGATTGCTAATTGCTGCTAAATTGCTAAAATTTAAGCCATTTCCTTTTGGCACTGCTTTTGCACATTGTATTTTCCTGTTTTTCTTGTTCACAGGATTGACTGATTTATTAAATAGCTTTGGACATTTCAAGAGAACTTCAAAAAAAACTTCTATAACTTAACTTGCGCAGACCTCCAGATCCCACCATGTTCTTTTTATCAGTTTTTTTCCCCCTTGTTGTGGAGGGGAAGACCTTTTGAGAGTAAATTCTTTTTCATCATTTTTCAAGGAAAATGGTCAGGAGAAGATGCAGACAAAATATTCAGCAGAGCACTATTGCAAATAAGTTATTGAAAGCACAAATGAGGCCCTGTAGGGAAGGAATTAGAACTTTATTGCAGAGGAGACTAAACAAGGATGGCATTGTGAATTTATTAGCAGTAAAAAAGTATGCAAAGGTACTTGGGAACATGTCTCCTGGAACTCGGTTGAGACTTTAATGTGAGCAAATATGCACAAGATGGTGCTTTAGTGGCCAGGTTTTCACAAAACCCTGCTCAATAGTATAATATAGCAGTTGTGCAATATATCAAAGCTTGATTAGTTCTAAGTTTGCTGTGTTTGTGTGTGTGTTTTGTGGACATGTGGGGTTTCACATAAGTCCAGCCCCTTTGATGAGTTTTATGGTGCAGTGTGCTATACACAAAGGCAATTCAGAAAGCAAATGAAATGCCTATAAGCAACTTTGGCCAATATGTCATTTGATTTGGGTCAAAATTCTGCAAGACTTTTTAAAACTTGCTTTGCAGGTGACATTATGCTTTACATAGCAGGGCTAATCTTAAGAATGTCTGGTTAAGATTTGTATTTAGTCAAAAGCCCTTGCTTGAGGAAAAGATGGATGCAAACTGAATGAATAAATATAATTCACTCTAGTGGAATAAGGGCAGATTTTGCCTCTTCAGGCTTTCAAGTCAGCAGCTCAGTCAAATGAACTCCTAACAGGGGAGGGGAAGTAAGGTCTCTATGTGAGACCCCCACAGAGCAACATCCTGATTCTGTAATATTGAGCACCTCTTGTGGGCATTTGCATGAAAGAACCACCATGGGAAGCCCTTGTGCATTCACAAAATGGCTGCTGCGATTGGTATGGCCAGCAACGAAGCAGCCCTCAAGCCAAACAGGTGAGGCTGATTCTGCCAACTTTAACTGCCTTTAGAATTGGGGCCTAGATTCCTGGAGGAAATTTCTCTGTTGGCTCTAGATTTCTACAGATTCTCTTTATGCGGCCTCTGAAGCATTTCTGGTCCAAAGTGCTAAGGACGCAACTTCACTACCGTTTGGGAATGAACAAAAGCTGAAAACGGTGCTTTTAGTCTTAAAAGAGTGGGACAGGAAGAGACGCTACTATTAAAACAGGGGTCAGATAAAAGAAATCTGAATCCGGACCAATGGTGGGATTCAAATAGGTGAACAACCGATTCTCTGTGTGGATGCCACCTCCGGAAGTCCACTCTGGCCATGGGCAACAAAACATTAGCTACCGGTTCTGCTGAAGTGGTGCGAACCCGGCTGAATCCCACCACTGATCTGGACCAGAACTGGAATCTGAGTGAATGTCTCAACAAGTTCTCAAAAAGCAAAGGGAAGGGGGGGGAACACTCTTTCAGACTTGCAAGGTTCTGTTACTATAGCTTTACAATAAAAGCAGTACTGGCCTACATGGCATTGACTTCCTCTAGAACAGTGGTTCTCAACCTGTGGGTCGGGACCCCATTTGGGGTCAAACGACCATTTCACGGGGTTGCCAAACAACGCAGTCCGCCATTTTTTCCCCCTTTTCCTTAGCTGTGCTACTCCCTTTTATTCTATTGGCTTTTGAAAGCCAATAGAATAGACTCTCTTGAACAGAGTCTAATTCTATTGGTTTTCAAAAGCCAATAGGAATTGTCCAGGCTGTCTCTGCCCTGCTAAGCCCGCCAAAAGTCCCATTCTGCAAACGGTGCTGCACCAGTTGAGTAGTCCTCGACTTATGACCGGTTGGGGGTTGCAGCATTAAAATGATTGAGAACCACTGGTCTAGAAGGGCTGGCATTGGCTGCAGCCACGTTTTGATAGCCTGTAGGTGGGAGGGTGTCCCAAGGATCAGGCTGATGAGTTGTTTCCATTAAGCTTTTCTTCCTTGGTTTTCTGCTTGTCTCCCAGGGATGAATGGGCCTGCAAAAAGCCAGACGATGTCTTGTTCTAATCTTACCACAGAAGGCTTAAACAAATAAAAGGGGTGTGGGAGGATACTGCTAAGTAACTGCACTGTAGTTTGGTGGTTTTCACTGAGAGTTTCTGAAGGAGAAGCTGCCCACCAGTGGCCAAGGTAGAGGATTGTCCTGTGGCAGTGTAAAAAAAGAGCCTCAATCATCCAGGTCAAGGTGCTTTTCCAAAAGGCAACTGGACTTTCTTGGTTTTTTTTTTTTTCCTTTGAAAACATGTCACTTCTCAGCCAAGAAGCTTCTTCGGTTCCTGCTTCCTTAGAATTCAAGTTAGAACTGAAGAAGCTTCCTGGATGAGAAGCGAAACATCTTTCAAGGGAACCCCCCCCCCGAAAGTCTAGTTGCCTTTTGGAAAAGCATCTCTGGGGACAATCACGACTTTTAAGAGCTCCTCAGGGATTCAACTGGTCCAAAAGATGCAGTCTGATGTCGAGATTTAAGAAGCTATATTAGAGGCCAAAACATCCTGATCCCATCCCTTCCTACTCAAACATTGGAGCTGGGTGACTTTAGGCCAGTCGCTCTCAGCCCAGCCTACCTCACAGGGTTGTGAGAATATATTGGAGGAGAGAATAACCAGGGATGCTCCCTGGAGCTCTTGGAGCAGATATAGATCTAAATAATGATGATATGGGCAGTGTAGGGGTGGCCAGAAAGAAGGATGATGATGGTATCCATTCAGCCATGTCTGACTCTTGATAACTCTATAGAACATAGAATAATAGAGTTGGAAAGGGTCTTGGAGGTCATCTAGTCCAACCCCCTGCTCCAGCAGGAGACCCTATCCTATACCATTTCAGACAACTGGTGTAGGATCTCCTATTAGGTTTCTCCGTGTCTTTTGATCTTGCACCACTTCTTTGAGTTTTTCCATATGTTGTGGCTGGTGTCAGCCTTGATGGTGTCTAACCACCCTGTTCTTTGATGGCCTGGTTTCCTTTTACAATCCTGAAAAGTTCCTTTGGGATGAGCCCATCTGAATGGGATGTTAAATGGACGGTTGCAATTATTCAGAGTAGGACCAGGGGCATCAGTGCGTGGTGACGACGATGGTGTTACCAGGACTCTCTGTTGTTGCATGCACCTGGTGTTCCACCCCTTTGCATCTTTTCCTTGTATATTTTGATGCTTCTGTCATCCTCTTTTTTAAAAAAGAGATTGGATCCAGGGCAGAGCAAAGCTGTAATTGCACTTGGCATCTTTTCAAAGAGAGCAAGAAGGATGCAACATATCTCCAGGAGTTATTTTTAAAAATATGTGTGTCTCTTAATTGGGGGGGAGGGGAGGGGTCTAGCCGGTGGAGCCTTAAATCTGTGGCTGATCTGCACCAAAAGTACAGATTGGTATCTTCCTTCTGATTCCAGACTAGCCTGCTTTTAGCTCCTGAGCAATGAAAACAGCTATAATAACCCAGGTGCTGAGTTATTAATGGGGTGGATCCCCATTTTGTTATTCTTAAAGCAGACCCACTGATTGGGGGGGGGGAAATGACAAGAAAATAGCATTTTCAAGAGGAAGAAGAAAAGATGAAATTTGTGCTGGTCTAAAGGTTAACAAAACCTCCTAAAGGTGGGCGGGAGTGGGGAATGTTCTTGATAGATTTTACACAGTGTTCTCACGCTTATACTGTAACGTACACTGTTTTTAAAGGGGGAAAAGTATAATAGACTGAACTGAAGGCTTATGAGGATCAGAATGGTGACTCATCCTATTCCAACTAACCAGAGAAATCAAGCCATAAGCTACAAGGTATACCTTTGAAAGAAAGAACGCTTGTTGGAAAACCCGCCAATTTTCCTGCTCAAAGAAATGTAAAGATATGAATAAATCAGTGCTGTCCAAAAAACCCCCCACAAAAAACCAAAAAAACCCAAACCCTCCTGCATTATTCTCCCAGGAATCATTCAGTTTGAGAAAAGAGCATTTGCTTTCAGAATTGCTTTCAAAGAATATGAGTTGGGCACAGTTACATGTTCTGGAATTCAAAAGGGCTGAAAGTTGGGGATGAGTATCTTGCCATTGTGGAATATTCTGTCTAATTCTCCAGCCCTTTTAGCATCACAAACTTCCATTTAAATTCCCATAGCATGCTTCAGGTGATAATTCCTCCTTCCTCCCGTAGAATTTTTCATGAGAGCAGCAAGGAAGATCTGGGAATGATGAAAAAGTGAATGTCAGAAAATAAAATGAACTATTCTCTGCTGTTTTCAGCAAGAAAGCTCAAGACAATTCTCATTGGAAAGATTTCCCCAAGTACTTGGATGTAGGTATATATATGTATGTTAACTAGCAAAGAATGCACAAACACCAGGAAATTATAAAACTATAAAAAGTTTTAATAGGATAAAATACCAAGCTTTCACTGGCAGCTGCCAGCATCGTATGTATGTATGTATGTATGTACATATGTATGTATATATGATGGATGGATGGATAGATGGATGGATGGATAGGGATGGATGGATAGGGATGGATGGATGGGAGGGTGGATGGATGATGGATGAATGGATAGGGATGGATGGATAGATAGATAGATAGATAGATAATTATATATATATATATATATATATATATATATATATATATATATATATATATATATATATAGAGAGAGAGAGAGAGAGAGAGAGAGAGAGAGAGAGAGAGAGAGAGAGAGAGAACCAGAGACTTTTTTATATTGGGACAAAACTTTAGAAAATTAACAAGACTCAAAATTTTACTGAACATACTTTTATAAAGCAAATGGTCAGTTGGTTGTTTTAATAACTGGTCTGAACTGTTTCAAATGAGACAGAAAGCAATCATTTTTTCTTAAAGTCATAAAATCCTATTAAAAATGTTAACACTGTCTGAAAGGTCTAGCTGCATTATTTCAAATCAAAGGAACATCTCCAACATTATATACAATTCTTAAATATAACAGACGATACTGAATGTCTTTAAATGGGAAGAAAAGTTGAGGCTCTGAACTTTGACTTAGCTTTACAATACATTTCTATGAGTCACCCCAAATTTATTGTAAAAATCATTCACAACAGTATTACCCACCCTTACATTTGCACCATCTTAATCAAATCTTGTTGAAAAGGTTTTTATAAACTGGGGGAAATTGTACAATCACCTTTAATAATTAATGCTGTTGTGGTTTTTTTGTTAAATTATTTTTCCCAGAACATAAAACCTTGTGCAGTACAAGAAAGACATTCATTTCTTATTATTTCCTGCTACATTTACCAGAAATAACAAAATATTGGAAATCTACATACATGTTTTGCAAGAATACTTAAAAATATGGGAAACAGCATGAACGCCCAAAATTAAGAGCAGCAAAAACCTGGAAGGAGAATATTTTAAGTGAAGAAATGTTGGCTATTTATTTGATTTCTATTTTTCAATTCCATCAACAGTCATTCCAAGTAGATTTCTTTTGTACGAAGGTCTTTTTGTGGTTTCAGATGGAGTACACCTTCACCAAGCTAAAAACACTGTTTATGTACTCTCCCAAATTAGATGAAAATTACTCCCCCCCCTGCTTTTTTTTGTTTTTTTTGTTTTGCCTTCGGCTTTTTAAAAAAGAAAACTTTTTTTTTGTTCTTGCCTGTATTGTTGTTTTTTTCCTCTGGAAAGTGTTGTTGCTCACAACCTTTAAAAAAATAGCTTTCTACTCAGCATCTAAACAACAACAACAACAACAAAAACCCCTTCCTTTTCTTTATTGCTTGGACATGAGATCCAGTTCAGTGCTCCAAACTCTGCGAAATGTGGAGTTGTCCTAAAAGTTCCCTCTGCCACCCGCTTCCCCCAGCCTCTGTCTTTGAATCTGATCTCCCCCGACTTTTTAGAAGTGCCTTCTTTGAGCCAGTGGAAGGAAACACTTGGCAATTAGCTAGAGTACCTCTCTCGCCCTGCCCCAGAAGATTGCCAAGGGCTTCTTCCATCCCCCCTCTTAACATGAGAATGGAGGCAGCTCCTGTGAACTCCTATAACCCTCTGACCTTGATTCCTAGCAGTGAATAGCGTCCCTTAATGTCGGTCTCTCTCTTTTGCTTTTTCCAGCCACCTCCACCCTTGCCTCAATTCCTAATCAGGGTAATTTAATATACCTTAAGTCCCCAGCTGCTTTATTTGCTCTCCTTTTGGAGTTTGGTTTAGGCTTTACTCTGCCTTTCACGCTGCCCAGTGCACCCCACCCCAACAAGGGTGTCTTCTTTGCAAGCCGTAAGGCACTCTTATGAGAGGAAAGTTGCTTTTCATCCTCTAAATAAATTGTACTTCCCTGACATTTAGAATAGTATTCGCAGCTATTGAGCCCTTTCAGGTCAAGCCCACTCCTCTAGATAAAAAGGGGAAAGGGCTTGGGGAAAAAAAATCTAGCTCCCAACTCTACAGGATGCAGCCAAATCAAATAACTGCTTTGGGAGACGGTGGAGCTTGGCACAGTAGGATGACGCAGGACTTCTGGTGTGGTGCTGGGGCCAAAAAAAACCTGAGCTTCTCAGCCTCTCTGCCTCCCTTTGGGTTTTTGTTCAGAGCCCAACCCTTAATTCTACTCACTTTCTCATCCCTTGATAGAGACACAGTTTTCTACTTGGGCCCCCATCGGGCCCAGCCAGACTGTCCTTGAGATTGTCCTTGGGGGGGGGAATGGATCGTTGTCATGATTGTTTTCTCAGGGCTGGAGGCTTTCAACTTGGAGGTGAAGGGAAATATATTTATTTATTCATTCATTCATTTGCCTTCCATCTGCATTTGGAAATAGTTTTGCTTTTCAAAACAATAGTCTCAGTTAGCCAGACCAAATGGATACCTATGAAAATACAGATAAAATACAGAGCAAATACCAGCGTGAAAAGGCATTCAGAATGTTATATCTATCTGTCTGTCTGTCTGTCTGTCTATCTATCTATCTCTCTGTCTATCTATCTATCTATCTATCTATCTATCTATCTCTACCTACCTACCTACCTACCTACCTACCTACCATCTATCTATATCTATCTATCTATCTATCTATCTATCTATCTATCTATCTATCTATCTATCTAATCTATTTATCATCCATTATCTGTCTGTCTGTCTGTCTGTCTATCTATCTATCTATCTATCTATCTATCTATCTCTATCTACCTACCTACCTACCTACCTACCTACCTACCTACCTACCTACCATCTATCTATCTCTATCTATCATCTATCTATATCTGTCTATCTATCTATCTATCTATCTATCTGTCTGTCTGTCTGTCTGTCTGTCTGTCTATCTGTCTATCTATCTATCTATCTATCTATCTAATCTATTTATCATCCATTATCTGTCTGTCTGTCTGTCTGTCTGTCTGTCTGTCTGTCTATCTATCTATCTATCTATCTATCTATCTATCTATCTATCTATCATCTGATTTAGAAACTATTGCTGCTCATAAATAAATTCTAGAGCCCAGCATACTATGACATGTGCAGATATCATTGAAATATATGTAAACATAGATTGTTTGAGTATTTAGAAGAGTAAATATTTTTTACCCTAACATGCAGGTTAATGCAGAAGCTAATCCAATGCTTAGAATGTTCAGCAATTCATGGAACTCCTTTCCAATGTGTTAAGGTTGCTTTGTGAATTGTTGGACCAAGCCATCAAGAGACTCATCAGATGCACTGGGTATTTTTTTTAAAAAATTGGTGACAAGCTGAAATTAAATCTGTTTGTGCCAAAACTATTTTAGACAAATACAAGTTTTGTACAGATATAGATTCCTATCTATGTGAACCATATTGACTTCCCCAGTGATTATATTTCTCTCCCCTATACTGCAAATGGAGACATTATTTATATATATTTTACACTGATTGTAATTTTAGGGTTGCATTCTGATTTTGTTTCATAAACTGCTTCAAGGTGAACTACATGTGAAGCACTGTAAAATATATATTAACTGGTTAACATCATAATGCTGAACTGCAATTTTCCATATAGCTTGCTTGCTTTAATCCTCGTACACAAATGAATGGGTATTCATAGGTATTTTGAGGTAGAATGCACACAGGTGCCCACCATTTCATGGAAGTCTGAGATCTCCAGAATGCTCTTTACATACAGTGCATACGATAGAACATTAGATGGCTTTTGACATGTAAAAGTAGGCGGTTCTGCTTATACCATGCTATAGTTTCACAAACACTGGCATGCAAAGTAATACTTCTCTTGCTCTTTTCTTGTAGTCTTCATTTTATTTGAGGGAAGAAGACTTGGTTCCAAAATTCACTTTCTGCAAAGATTTGCACGTCCTCTTTTCCAGTGCGCCATCACCTGTGCAGCAATTGACTATTCTCTGACAACGAGCCCGTTCCCCCTGCTTTCTTTAAATCCCAGAAGAGGAAAGCAAAATATTTTTTTTTCTCTCCAAAGCTTTATGCCCTATTTGAGAAATACCTGGGAGGTGGCTGGATGGAAAATGTGGAAAGACAAATTTATATCAGCACGCTTTTATTACTGTGTTGCTGTTTAAATGTGTATACCCCCCTCACACACACTTCCCATGTCTCTGGGTGGTTTGGAAAAATAATAGTCAAAATCCCCCACTGCAGATTGAAAAAAAAACAGACATATTCCCCTTTTGCAAGGGGGGGGGGAAATCAAGAAAATGAGAAACTAAGTTTTGGCATAGTGCTAAGTTAGTTTTTGTCTTTTGTGTTGATTCATGGCTCAGGACCTGCAAAAGAATTTAAAAAAAAACAGACAAAAACCTTTGCCCACTTCATCTCCCAACAATTCAGACAATTGATTTCTAAACAATGCAATGGAAGCTAATATTCCTCAACTTGTCTTTCAGACTGGCAAAAATCCTAAATCACTCACTGACTTGCTATTTTGTGCAAGTTCTTTCAGAGAAATGGGTGAGCTTAAGCGTGTTTTAATGCTCTTTTATTTTCTGAAATGCACCAGCCCAGAATCCTGAAATAAGCCCCAAAGAGGGGAGAATGTGGATGGGTGATAGGGGGTGAGTACTGTGGAGTTTCTGAACCCCTGGGGGGAAAACACTGAGTCATAATCTTTAAGTGAAAGTAAAAAAAATATGCATTCCTTCCCCCTCTTTTTTACCCCTTGCAAATTATGCAGTGCAGACAGTGAAAAAAGTAAAATTTACTCAAATCTGCAATTCACTTGCATGGATAGCAGAGATTTCAGATCCAGGACTTCAGTGGTCACCTTTAAAAATCCACTTTTTAAATCCCTCCATCTAGTGAGTTTTCCAGGGACTGAGATTAAACAGGAAAAGGATATTTTCATAATTTAATACTTTCACTACCTATCCTTGGCTCTATCACTTGCAAAAACAAGAGAGAATGAAACTGCATCTTTTTCTCTTTCTTAGACTATTTTAGGGTTCTGGCTAATATAGGAAAGTACTGCAGAAGCTAAGCAGAAGTTAGCCTGGTCGGGCTGTGAATGGGGGGAACTATAATTAAATCAACGTATCAAGTCTGGAAGAAAGGTAGAATTTAAACGGAATATAATTTACAGCCCTTAAGCCAATATTAAGATCTCCACTGAATATAATTGAGAACTGCTCTGTAAAAGTCCAGTGGATTATGAAATCTTGAAATATATTAATTTTAAACCAGTAATTGTTATTCCTCCCATCTCTCTGTAGGCCCATAGTTATACTTTTATCCTCTCAGAAAAAAAAAGGCATTATACAGATTTATGATTTGATTCCAGAGGAAAATTCCCCTGAGGAAGAGTCAGCAAATAGAGCAAAACACACTTTCGGCAAGTACCTTTAAAACTGGCTTGTACAGTTTGCTTGCTACACCCAGGCTCAAAACGTAAGGAAGTCCAGGGCCCAGGAGCCTTCAGTTTGCTGGGAAGAATTTCAAAGGAAATTCATGGGAATAGACTCAATTCAATTCTAGCATTATCAACAGGAGGTGGGAAGGAGAGAGAGAGAGAGAGAGAGAGAGAGAGAGAGAGAGAGAGAGAGAGAGAGAGAGAGAGAGAGAGAGAGAGAGAGAGAGAGAGAGATAGAGAGAGAGAGAGAGAGAGAGGAAGGAAGGAAGGAAGGAAGGAAGGAAGGAAGGAAGGAAGGAAGGAAGGAAGGAAGGAAGGAAGGGGAGGGAGGGAAGGAGGAAGGGAGGGAAAGAAAGAGAGAGAAAGAGAGAGAGAGAGAAATTTCCTTTTAGACACTGATGGCAAAAAAACTCCATTAATGCTACTTTCCCCCCCCCCAGAAATAAAAAAGTGATTGCTACATTATTTTTAACGCCTTCCTCCTTTCCGCTTCCCTCCTCTTTTTTTTCTTTAAAGGAAACAGCACTTCTTCCCCCAAACAAGAGCATTCTGTCTGTACAACTGTTATAAAGACACATCTTGGAATTCGTGTTATTCCCACGGTCCATTTATACGATGCTCATTACACTTCTAGCCTATTATTATTTTAAACAAAAAAACACGGCACTGACCTTGTCACATAGCTAACTGCTGAGATAATTCAAGGTATCTGATTTGCCTAATAACCTCAAATGTTTCATCATATTCTCTCTTTCCTTCTTCCTCCAGCGTTTCGTTTCCCCTGAACAACATCTGTCTAGAATTGGTTGGTTTCTTACTAGTTCAAAGGGTCACAGAGAGATTAAGTGGCCCGGGATAGGTTTGAACTGGGTCTTCGCAGTCCTAAGCTAATACTTTAATTGCAAAATTAAATGGTCTTTATTCCCTTATCCTGCTTTTGTTTTGTACATAAATGCTATGGGTAAGGTATGGGATGCGTGAAATGTGATCCTTTAAGATTTTTTTTTTTTTTGAGGACTATCTAGAAGTTACTGTTCATACAAACTACAGCAAAGGTGGCTGCCATATCCAAAGATCTGCACTAATTGATAATGGCTTCCTATTCTCAGGTTTCAGTCTTCAAAGTCCTCTTTATGAATGGTTTTCACTTTAGAGTTAGCACAATCTGGTGATATTGTCACCGGTGATATTGTCAACCAATATATACTGCTCACAAAAATAAAGGGAACACAAATGTATAAGATCCTATACGTTTGTGTTCCCTTTATTTTTTTGAGCAGTATATTTCAAGTTGGTAAGAATGGGACAAAAAGAAGGAATGGTGAAAGGAAGGAAGGAAGGAAGGAGAGGGAGGGAGGGAAGGAAGGAAGGAAGGAGAGGGAGGGAGGGAGGAAAGGAAGGAAGGAGAGGGAGGGAGGGAAGGAAGGAAGGAAGCAGAGGGAGGGAAGGAAAGAAGGAAGGAAGGAGAGGGAGGGAGAGAGGGAGGGAGGAAAGGAAGGAAGGAGGAAAGGAAGGAAGGGGGAGGGAAGGGAAGGGAGGGAGGGAGGAAGGAAGGAAGGAGGAAAGGAAGGAAGAAAGAGTGGAAGGAAGGAGAGGAAGGGGGGAAAGGAAGGAAGGAAGGAGGGAGGGAGGGAAGGAAGGAAGGAAGGAAGGAAGGGAGGGAGGGAGGGAAGGAAGGAAGGAAGGAGGGAGGGAGGGAAGGAAGGAAGGAAGGAAGGGAAGGGAGGGAGGGAGGGAGGGAGGGAGGGAAAGGAAAGGAAGGGAAGGGAAGGGAAGAGAAGAAAGAGGATGTTGGCTTGTTGCCATTAATACAACTCATTTCTTCTTTATTATTCACTGTGCAGAGTGTGAGCAAGGGGGCTTGCAGTGTGTGAATGCATGTATTTGTTGAGTGCATTTCTTTGTTAGCTGCCCCTCCAGTCTGATGTTCAGAAGCCACCTGTTTAGAGTTGATAATGAGAGGAACCAGCAGGCTTTTCTGCCCTGCCAATTGATTGGCATGTTGTACCACTGAGAAGGCGCTTTCCTTAGCCAGCACCTCCTAACGTGATTGCATTTGATCCCCCTCCCTCCGGGGCTCCACAAGGGGGTGGACTCAGCCCCTTAAGGGAGATAAAGCTGAATCAGGCAGGCATGGAGAGCTTGAGATCCAGTCGGCATAACGGCCTTATTTTCTGGCTCCCTAGACCCCCAGTTGGATTAGACAAACAAATCGTCTTTGATTCCTACAGAGAGAGAGAGAGAGAGAGAGAGAGAGAGAGAGAGAGACAGAGAGAGAGACAGAGAGAGAGACAGACAGACAGAGAGAGAGAGGAGGGGGGGGGGTTTCAGCCAGCCACCCATTCCCCATCTCCAAAGCTAAGAAAAGGTGACTCAACAAATTCAAGAGAAAAGTTTCATCCCTAAATCGCAGTGGGTCGGAGTTAAGATAAGATAGCCTTTATTGTCATTTTTTACTGGGAAATTTAGTTGCTCGCTCTCAAAGTGAACACATACACTTCCCCACTTCCCCAATCCAGTCTGTTGGCTCTTCCTTAAGAAATCCTGAGGGCAGCAGCAGTTGGGAAAGGGTGCTGAAAGTGTTCCATAAAACCTTGCAAGATTTGCTCCTGTGTGCAGAGAAAAAGCATTGATCCAGAATAACAGAGTTGGAAGGGACTTTGGAGGTCTTCTGTCCAACCCCCTGCTGAAGCAGGAGATCCTATACCATTCCAGTCTCTTCTTAAAAGCCTCCAGTGAAGGAGCACCCACAACTTCTGGAGCCAAATTGTTCCACTGGTTAATTGTTCTCACTGTCAGGAAATTTCTCCTTAGTTCTAGGTTGCTTCTCTCCTTGATTAGTTTCCACCCGTTGCTTCTTGTCCTGCCTTCAGGTGCTTTGGAGAATAGCTTGACTCCCTCTTCTTTGGGGCAGCCCCTGAGATATTGGAATACAGCTATCATGTCACCCCTCGTCCTTTTCTTCATTAAATTAGACATACCCAATTCCAGCAACTGTTCTTTATATGTTTTAGCCTCCAGTCCCCTGATCATCTTTGTTGCTCTTCTCTGCACTCTTTCCAGAGTCTCAACATCTTTTTTAGATCTTGGTAACCCAAACTGGATGCAGTATTCCAAGTGTGGTTGTACCAAGGCATTATAAAGCGGTGCTAACACTTCACCTGATCTTGATGCTATCCCTCTGTTAATGCAGCCTAGCTCTGTGTTGGCTTTTTTGGCAGCTGCAGCACACCATTTATAAAACACCATCAATACATTGTCCAACCTAACATGACCAGCCTTACTGAAAATGCCTTTTGGAATATGCAGAATTCCACGAAAATCCAGATTTAAAATCCTCACTACGTTTTTCTGCCATTTTTCTGAACTTTTTAAATTTCCTTTCCTCTGATTGGACTATTGCACAAGGAATCAGGTTTAATACACGGTATTTTCAGTTAAGGCAGAGCAAGGCTTTGCACTGTGATCTTGGGAAGCTGCTGCCAGCCTGACAATGGATCACAGATCTGACTTGCTAAGCAAGTAGCTGCAGCACGCATAATTATGGCGCATTAAAATTTGGCCTTGCCATTTCTAAAAGGAGGATTGTTCTTCTAGATGATTCCCCAAACGGTGGGAACTCTCTTTACAGGTTCCCAGGAAGTGGCCTTGATTGTCTTTTCTTGCTGGAAGGGGTGTAAAATATTGTGCAGACCTTGTTACTCTCTGAGACTGGCCTTTCTATCCATCTGAAACTGATCCAGCAAAACACTCTTGGGAGGAACCGGTGCGTTTTTTCTTTTATCAAACTGAAGGGGAAGGGAAAGAGGTTTGTGCAAGATGCCCCCCCCTTTTTTTAAGTCTAACATGATGCTTTAACCCCTTCCCATTCTGTCTTGATTTGTTTCGGTTTGGAATGATTTTCTTGGGATGGAAGGAGAAAAGAAATAATAAAAAAAGGAAAGTCCCTGTCAAATTGTGATAAACGTCCAGTCACTTCACAGTCATAATCTTGGCAGTTTCGAAAAAAACTGCTTCTGGGATGTGGGCTCAGCTTCCCCATTTATGATACAGACATGAAGTTTCCTGTTGGTGTCAGTTGCGAAGTGAACAACGTTCCTCCAGGCCTTCCTGCTCTCTACCATCTTCTGGAGTCCGTTGAAGCTTATGCTTCCTGCCTCAGTGACTCCATCCAGCCACCTCATTCTCTGTCGTCCCCTTCTGTTGCCCCCGATCTTTCCCAGCATTAGGCTCTTCTCCAGTGAGGTTTTCTAGTGGCCTCCAAAGCCAGCCAAATGCTTGCCACCTGCTATGGTGGGATAGATGCTGTTGGGAAGAAGGATGAGGAAGATGTTAATCCATTGAGTTGAGTCTGACTCGCGGAGAATCTGTGGGCCAGCTCTGTCCATGTCTTCCGATCTTGGATCTTGCCCTACTTCTTCAAGTTTTTCTATGCTCTGGCTGGTGTCAGCTTTGAGGGCATCCAGCCATTCTGTTCTTTGATGGCCTGGTTTCCTTTTATCACTGACTCTTCCAAACACAATTGCTTTCTCCAGTGAATTCCCACGCAGGACATGGCCAAAGTAAGCGAGGCAGGGAGGAAGGAATAAACAAACAAATAAGTAATCGGTCCCCCCCCCAACGGGATCCTAGCTTGCTACCCAGCCTATGCATCATATTTTAAAAGGTCGTCTTCTCTGTTGGTACGAAACTAAGAGGATCCCAGTTGTGAGGAAAAGGACAGTATGGGGGGGGGGCAAGTGGTCCTAGTTGAGTCCCAGACAAATGCTTGGCTGTCAGCTAGACTGAGTTAAATGAGGAAGAGTCTAGCTTGGGTAGAACCAGCTTCCCCTCTTCTTCCAGTTTAGAGGAATGAAACACACTATTATTTCATCTGGAAATAATCTGGGATGTGGAATAGAGGACATTCCTTAGTTCCCTCCTGCAAGCCTTCACTCGTTCAAGGAGATAGGTAGACATTCCTCCAGCCCAGCCGAGAAGGAAACGATTGAAGTCTACACGTAGGTAGGTCACGTGGGAATCATTCTTTTTTTTTCTCCATGGGTTAACTCAAAGCTAACTTTTCAAGCCCATCAGAGGTCCTGGGAACGAATTGTAAGTAAGGCTGAGGCGCCCCCACCCCCACCCCCACGGTTACGATGGTACAGTCCAGGACGCGCCCATTCACTCCCCTTCTCCTTTCTCCATTGGTGGAGGTGTGTGTGTGTGTGTGTGTGTGTGTGTGTGAGAGAGAGAGAATTCCTTGCTCGGCGCTGAAGGACTTTTTCTGCCCCCCCCCCCCGAATAAACCGGGGGAGAAGAACTCACAGCCTCTGAATCCCGTTTTCGCCGGGGGTCCCCGACTGTAAACAATCCAGTTGATCGACTTTCAAATGATCTTGAAGGCGTAGCTCCCACCGTTCATCGGCTGCGCTCGCACATCTTGAACCAGGGACAATTGAACACACAACTTGCAAAATCTGATTTATTTTATTTATTGATTTTATTTATTATTTCTCCAGGCCTTAAATTCTCCTGGTTTCTTCCTGCGGGTCTAGAAAACGGTGCAGCAGCCAGATTTGCAGTCTTGGGAGGGCGCGGCTGGAGGCTGTGTGATTGATTTAAACGCCTGCCCCGTTGCGTTAAAAAAGGCTCGGGATTAATCGGAAGCCAGGCCAGGCTTAAAAGGTACGGACCCCGCTTTTCCAGGCTGGTTTACCCCTCCCCCGACTACTCATCCCACCATGCCCGATTCTTAAGTTAGACTGGGAGCACAATAAAGTCTGCGAAGGGCATCCAGGATGGGGAGGGCTGTCCAGAGGCACATAGACCCTCCTTGCCAGCCACAACAGGACTAGTTTAAACTGGGAGCAAACCCCGCTCCTTACCAGCACGGATCAGTTTGGGTCAGGAGACCTCTGGAAGAAAAATGTCCATGGAGATTCTCAGTCATCCAGGTCGTGGTCGTTCCAAAGGTGCTTTTTCTGGTGAGAGCTGAAGAAGCATCTTGGTTGAGAAGCGACAGGTCTTCAAAGAAAAACAAAGTCCAGTTGCCTCCTGGAAAAAACAGCTTTGGGTCTGTGCAAGAAAACCAAGCTCAGAGAGCACCAAGGACACACACACACACACACACACACACACACACACACACACACACACACACACATCACTTTAAGCTTGCAGTTACTTTAACCAAATCCTCTTGGAGCAACTCCTTCTGTCCCCACCGGGCATTAAATAAGTCCTCCTCCATCTTTCCAGGAATCAGTTCCACCCCGAGTAAGCTGTTGATAAGAAGAGCTGCCCTGGGCAAGCCAATCCAAGAAACAAATTCACACGAAGGGCCAAGACAAAAACCGGGTTCCTTGCTTGAACCAACAGCTACCCAACAGCACAAACAAATAGGGCCCCTATATGGGAAATTCTCACTCGCAGCCTTTTCGGATTCCGGGAGGCTGGGTGGGGTGTGGGGTGGCGGGAATGGGTCAGGGCAGAAGGCTTATTTGAGGAGCTACCTTCCCTTGCCCTCATTTCCTCTGTATAATAAAGTTTCCTCCTTCCGTTCCAGCCAGTACTGACTTCACAGTCACAGGCTGGTTATGTTGCTTGTTTGAAACCAGTACAAAAAATGGTTTGCCGTTGTTTCCTGTTTGAGTGGGCTGGGGGGCTGGGGGGGGGTTGGACTAGAAGACCTCCAAGAGCCCTTCCAAATCTATTATTATGTTATTTTTCTGCAATAAAGAGAGATGGAGATGATGGGGAGAATGGTCTACTCTAGCCTGCTGCTCTGGGGTTGCCCAGGGGAGGTTTTCCATTCAAATATTGAACTGATCCTGTCCTGATTATTTCTGAAATTCCTTCCTTCCTTTCTTCCTTCCTTCCCTCCCTCCCTCCTTCCTTTCTTTCTTCCTCCCTCCCCCCTTCCCTCCCCTCCCTCCTTCCCCTTCCTTCCTTCCTTTCCTTCCTCCCTCCTTCCTTCCTTCCTTCCCTTCCTTCCTTTCCTCCCTCCTTCCTTCCTTCCTTCCTTTCCTTCCTCCCTCCTTCCTTCCTTCCTTCCCTCCCTCCCTCCCTCCCTCCTTCCTTCCCTCCTTCCCTCCTTCCTTCCTTTCTTCCTCCCTCCCTCCCCCTTCCCTTCCCTTCCCTCCCCTCCCTCCTTTCTTCCTTTCTTCCTCCCTCCCTCCCCTTCCTTCCTTCCTTCCTTCCTTTCCTTCCTCCCTCCTTCCTTCCTTCCTTCCCTTCCTTCCTTTCCTCCCTCCTTCCTTCCTTCCTTCCTCCCCCTTCCTCCCTCCTCCCTCCCTCCTCCTCCTTCCTTCCCTCCTTCCCTCCTTCCTTCCTTTCTTCCTCCCTCCCTCCCTCCCCCTTCCCTTCCCTTCCCTTCCCTCCCCTCCCTCCTTTCTTCCTTTCTTCCTCCCTCCCTCCCCTTCCTTCCTTCCTTCCTTCCTTCCTTCCTTCCTTCCTTCCTTCCTTCCTTCCTTCTTCAAGCTACTGAAATGTTTTCACTTCCTCTTTCCTGCCTCGAATGGGTCCGTTACTAGAAACGGTAAGACATATTTATAGTGTGTGTGTGTGTGGGGGGGGAGGTCTCCTCTTCCAACTGGTTTTCTGGTCCCTCCACCCCAGCCCCTCCACCCCAGCTTGGCTCTTTCTGCCCAAAATAAACTGAAGGGAGGGGGGGTGTCTTACGCTGATAACTCCCATTTCCACCAAACCCCGACGATTCCTGAGCTACCTAAACCAGTAAGGAAGCGATCGCCTCTCGGCTTCCCGACTAGGCGCCACGCTTGCCAACGTGCAGTGACATCTATAAACAGAATGTTAATTCCAATGAAGGCATAACAAGTCGCCCAGGCGGAAAATTAAAGCTGACACTGAGTTTAATTAAATAAAAACAACTAAGCGAGGAATCGGAAGGAAGGAGGGAAGGAAGGAAGGAAGGAAGGAAGGAAGGAAGGAAGGAAGGGAGGGAGGGAGGGAGGGAGGATGGGAAGGAAGGAAGGGAGGGAGGGAGGGAGGGAGGGAGAAAGGGAGGGAGGGAAGGAAGGAAGGAGAGGAGGGAAGGAGAGAGAGACGGGGGGGGGGATTCCTGGATCAGTCCAACATTTTTCAAGTCCATACGTCTTTTTCCATTAAATCAACTGGGTGGTTCTGAAAGTTTACAGTACGGGACTCAAAGGAACAACAATTTCCAGCTGCCCTTTCCAAACCCCACACTTCGCCTTCCTTAAAACATTAGCATCCATTTCATTGCTGCAGTTAAGACTCCTTGTTTTCATGCTTCTGGCCATTCTGTCTCTTGTGGCAGCCGATTCCATAAGTGAATGGTTATGCAGCGTGATCCCCTCCCTGAAGTAAGGGCAAATGATTCTCTCCCTCTTCTCTATTCTACAATCCTCCACAGCTTCCTCTTGCAAACGCTGAGTCCCAGATTAAAGTTTTGTAATATGGGAGGTGGTGGTGAAGGCGGGATCCCTTATTTTGAGTCAAAGTAATAATAATAATAATAATAATAATAATAATAATAATAATAATAATAATAATGAGGAGGAGGAGGAGGAGGAGGAGGAGAAGGAGAAGAAAAAGAAGAAGAAGAAGAAGAAGAAGAAGAAGAAGAAGAAGAAGAAGAAGAAGAAGAAGAAGGAAGAAGAAGAAGAAGAAGAAGAAGAAGAAGAAGAAGAAGAAGAAGAAGAAGAAGAAGAAGAAGAAGAAGAAGAAGAAGAAGAAGAAGAAGAAGAAGAAGAAGTTGGAAGGGACCTTGGAGGTCATCTAGTCCAACCCCCTGCTCAGGCAGGAAACCCTATACCATTTCGGACAAATGGTCCCGTTTTTTTAAACAACTGGTGGCAGTATCTATTCCAGGTCCCTTCCTTCCACGAAAGAGATGCATTTTAAATACGAGTCTCCTGCCTGACCGAATAAAACATCCGTATTATACTGAAAGGTATCCTTATGAAACGGTCTACATATCACGCAACAACCTTTGCCTGTGAAAAGGGCGGTGAGCATCTAGTGAGGATCCTCGTGGCTTGATTGACAGCAGGACAGATTCCCACGGAGCCCGGCCCTCCACTCCCTGAAACCAAACGGAAGAGACGAGTTAAAATTCTACTTTGGAACAGCTTTGCTCAAATGGCAGACATCCAGGTGCTCCGGACTAAACTTCTCGCCGTCCCCATGGAAACTATAGCCCCACCTAGGTAGAGATTGCAAGTTAAGAAAAGTTGCAGGAGAGTTATGTCAGCGAGGGATCTCCAAACCGAGGGAAGTTTGGGGGTCTGCAGGGTTCTGTAAGAGGAAGTAGTTCAACGGTTACAGCTCTGGAGAAGTAGGGACCTGAACAACGTTTCCTTCAAATTCATTCCTCTTACAGTGCAGTGCGCAATTGTTCTGTTTTGTGTCCTCGTTAACCAAGATAAAACGGTGATGTTGGGGAATAAAAAAAATGCTTAGCTCTATTTCTTGCTGAGTATTTGAAAAGAGTTGTGTGTTTCATCTAGGTGTGCAAGGACACAGATAGACACACAGAGAGAGAGAGAGAGAGAGAGATGGGGGAAAGAGAGAGAGAGGGAGGGAGGGAGGGAGAGAGAGAGAGAGAGAGAGAGAGAGAGAGAGAGAGAGAGAGAGAGAGAGAGAGAGAGAGAGAGAGAGAGAGAACGGGAAGAAAATAGCACAAATAATTTGAATTATTTGAATGTGTCCCAAACCTGATTTTGCCATGGATTTTGAAAATTAGATTAATTAAGTTCGCATCCAGTTGTTTAAGCTTGTTGGTCGACTTTTAATCAGAGAGAAAGAAAGCAAAAATATTAAAAGCCATCTTTCTTTAGCCTAATCATCCAGAGATCACCTCGTCTAGCGTCGTGCTTGCATTCCTTCGTTGTTTTAAAAAGTCGCCCCCTTGAAGGTGGAGAAAGTCACTTGTTTTTAATCCACGGATAGGAAGAGATATGGCAAATTCTTTAGGATGTTCACCCGCCCTAGAAGAACGGAATGTAATCAGATGCTTTAACGGAAAGAAAGAAAGAAAGAAAGAAAGAAAGAAAGAAAGAAAGAAAGAAAGAAAGAAAGAAAGACAGGAAGAAAGGAAGGAAGGAAGGAAGGAAGGAAGGAAGGAAGGAAGGAAGGAAGGAAGGAAGGAAGGAAGGAAGGAAGGAAGGAAGGAAGGAAAGATCGGGCGGATCAACGAGAAAGCAGAGAGACCCACACGCGCTGCAAAACTAGGGACGTTCATACACACTTGTTTGATCTGGCTACTAAACTATCCCATTTGTCTGGATTCGCACAGTATCCGGAACCCTAACCCTAACCAAACTTCTGGAGTTGCGCAGTCTGCTAAACCACTGACTCGTAAAACCGAAGGAATGCATGGGAGCCTGGCAAAATATTTTCCGTGATTTGTACACGCCTGACACCAGGCTGCAAAGACTTTTCTATCTTCTTTGTTTCTCACATTTAGACACGGCGTTTCATCCTGGCTTATTTCTGCATCGTTTTGAGCTAATTATTTGTTTTAAACCCAAGTCAGGTTCAGGGTCCTTGAAGCCGCCCCGATGAACTTACAATCCTGTTCAGTTCTGGGGGGGGGGGGGGAGGAGGCTGAGCGTGGAATGAGACCAGAAGGGAAACTAAGCAAAAAAAAATGTATCCACAGCCCGGATAAATTGTATAATGAACGCTTATATGTCAACAGAACAGTAGTGGTACTGATTTATGAAGACCACAAACACACACCGGAAACGGGCGGGGGGGGGGGAAGGAGGATTCGGACTAACGTTTACAAAACAGTTCTTAAAGCTCACAAACTAGGAAGTAAGACGCCTACACAGGAGCGAGAATATGGTTGCTTTCGTTAACTCTGGAAATTACAACTAGTTGGAAACAATTACATTCCCTACATAGAACAAAACAAACTAACAGCAGTGAACAAATCAACAGTTGTTATTTTTAGTGATAAACATATATATTGAGTAGGAGGAAAAAATCTAATTTTAGCCTGAAAGCACATATGGTGTTGAAAGAATTTAAAGGTTGTTGTTTTTTACAATTGAAGAAAAGGAAATACTTTTAACTGCAATCTAGCAGAGAATCATGGATTTAATTATTACTAGCAAAAACCGTTTAGAGGGGTTTGACTAAATATGAACACACACACACATCACCTATAAAGAGACACAAAGTGAAGGATTTTATCGCATGCCTTTTTTAAAACAAATCCAGTGTATCTTAACACAATGAGTCTGATGAAATAAAAATAAAAGTTAGTTTTAATATGAATTCCAATGAAATGGAGGAAGAAATCAATGGTTGTACAATAGTAATAGGAGTTTTTGGAGAAATATCCAAAGGGCTGCCTAGATAAATGGAAATTTTGAACTTATTAGACCTGAATATTCTGACTTAGCAAAAAACCATCCTACTCGGAACTGCCTTTATATTCAGATGTTACTTTAGTAGCTCTTAGATTAGGACTTGAACTGTTAAGTTTTCACCAGTTCCAGTCTGTGAATTGAATTGAAGATTAATCATAACAACAATGACAACAACAACAACTGCACAGCTTGGATTCTATATAATAGAGTTTAGAAATAGGTCTGTATAGCATAATAATAACAGAACAAAAAGTACACAATGAAATATTTTAACAGCATAATCTCCTACATGTCTTCTGGGATGTAAATCCATTTGAGGGTAATAGGGCTTACCCCAAAGTAAATGGTGTCAGGATCCTACCCTAAATGCCATTAGTTTCTGATGGAGGATTAAGCATGTGCTTAAACATCTCCTACCCGAAGCAAGGTGTTTATTTATTTATTTTTAGCAACTTTGAATTTTCACTGAATCTTGTCCCCTTTATGGATATCGAAAGTTAAATATAAATTATAAGATTGGAATGTGAGAGACAACTAACGATGTTGGCTATTTTTTTAAAATTAAGCCCTATCATATTGTATTTTATCATGACATTCCTGATAGAATCAGAATATCATGATCTAGTGCAAAACATGTTATGTGAAATGCTCCAGAAAGGAAGAAAGGAAGAAAAAAGCATGTGGAAAATGAGAAAGAACTGTAGCTATGTGTATATGTGTCCATGTGTTTTGGTAAGTGTATAAACACACACACACACACACACACAAACACACAAGTTTTTTTATTCTCTAATAATGGAGAAGAGGCTCCCGTTTTGCTCCTAAATTGTGGAATTTAGAGAAACCCCAGTTGATTTTTCTTTGAGGTTAACAATTCGCTGTCCAGAATTTATGGTGCTGAATTCCAAAGGAGTGAGCCTAGTAATTAAAACTTAGTCCTCTTTTTGTCCTAATTCTGGGCAGATAGTGATCCTTTATGTTGAGGTGAGAAAGAAAGAAATGAGATAGAAAAGAAGAAAGATAACAGCCCGATCATGAGTATTTTCAACTATAGACAGTGCAAAGCCACTCGTTCCCAAAGATGTGTGAATCTGTAACTCAGATCAACTTGAAATTCAATTCAATTATGCAGAATAGAATTTATGTAGTGGACCTGCTGTTCACAAAGCTAGAAGGAAAATGTAATGGGAGTAACTGTTAGTATGTTTACTGTAAAATAAATTCACTACATCATGTAGAATCCAGACTATGCAGTTGTTGTTGTTTAGTCTTTTCCATAGCCTTAATGCAATAAATCATCATCATCATCATCATCATCATCATCATTCTTCTGGAACAAACTGATGGGATTGACCATTTCTACAATATGAATGAGTGGGGAGCCACTTCAACAGCAATCAGATTCGGAGTCTTCTGGATAATACAGGTTAGCAGCTGATGGGCGATATGTCAAAAATATATCCTGTAAATCGATTTTTGCCTGATGAAGGATTTTTTTTTCTTCTTGGGAGAAGAATTCAGCGACCTCTTATATGGGATCATGCTCTTGGTGACCCAGCAAAGCTAGCAATGGTCAAGAAGTTGGATTTTAGTTGACTTCAGGGAACTCTTCCCTATATGATTTTCTCCCAGATGGACTACAACCTCCATCACACCTCAGCTGGCAGGGAATTATGGATATTGTATGCCTAGCTCCTTGGGAGGAGTGCCCAGTTGGGGGATACTGTTTGAAGTGGTCAAGGGTAGGGGTAAAAATCAAAATAGGAATGCTTAAAAAGGTTACATGCCTTTGAAAAAAAAAAGGGTGGACGTTATACTTCCATCTGTATAAGGAGGGGGTGTTTTTCAGGTTCTTTCCCCCATAGATAAACAGGAAGGGATTTTTTTCCCCTGCAGCCACAAGTTTTTATTATCTCCTCAAAGATTCTTGGTTCCTGAGTGGATCTGGAGAGACCTGAGGTTAATTTAAGCACAGGGCATTTGCACAGGGTCTAATAATGGAGCTTTCAAGGGAGAGAGAGAGAGGAGGGTGAGAGGGTGATTCAAAAGGTGCCCATGTTGCAGAGAGAGAGAAAAACAGAGAGAGACTTTGAATGCTCTCCATTAACATCAGCTAGGAAGTGCTCAATTCACTGTAAAGGAAGGATTTATCGTAGGCTTTTGTGAAAAGAGGAAGAGGGAGAAAATGTAGGGGAGGAAGTGCTGCAGATGAAAGGAACAAATTGATGGTGTGTAGAGGCATGTGTGCTGGACTTTTCTTTGAATAAGAAAAGCAGCTTATAAAAGCAACTCCATCTCACGGTTATTTTATCAACAAATGAACACCATGCACAAATAACATTATTTCCCTCGCTGACTTCTCCCATACACATCAGATGGAGCCACTGACTCTTGCTCTTTATGTTTAATATTGAGATTTGCTAATGCCTGTTAATGCTATGTTCAAAAGCATTCATAGCATCATCATTGCATTAGTGCATGTTACCCTTGTGATATTAATATATAGATTCCACTGGCCTTTAAGAAACTCCAGGCAGCCATAGGCAACTTTTCCCCCCTCTCTCTAAGCAAGCATCACAACAAACCATCTTCTCAACCTGGCAAGTCTACAGAGAAGTTGGACTACCAAGTCCCTCACTTAGAACTGACATTTGGAAATTTACAGATAGCATTGATGAAATGGAAAGGCAGAGGCTGGTCTTGTTTGACCTATGAAGCTCATAGCTGAACATGTCTCCATGAACCCTGTTCACCACTCGATTGATTACAGAAGAGAAGGGTTGACCTGGAAGAAAACATGACATAGGGAGGAAGAGGGTGTCAAAATGGATATTCTTCTTCTATATAGCCTAAAATGCCTTGGTTTTACAGGATTGGCAGAAAAAGCAGAAAGGAACTTTAGAACATCATGCTGTCCAAGGAAGCCCTGATTCCACCATTCCCACATTCTCCAGGACAGATGAAAATTATGCCAGAATGGGTGGAATCTGCAGATGTTGCTTCGTGTCTGAGAGACATGGCAAGCAATTTGCTGAGAATCTCATTTCGGGAGATCTGTTCAAAGTTAATTAAAGATGGCTGGCTTGGGGGTCATTACCTTGGTAACAATTAAGGGTGGAAGGATGCTTCATTAGTGTGTGTATGTGTGTGTGTGAATGTATATGTGTGTGTGTGTGTGTGTGTGTCTGTGTGTCTGTGTCTGTGTCTGTCTCTGTCTCTGTGTCTCTGTCTGTGTCTCTCTCTGTGTGTGTCTGTATGTCTGTGTCTCTGTGTGTCTGTGTGTAATGTTCTTCCTGCAAAATAAAAAATAAAAAAATTGTCTTCTCTTTTCCCATCTAGCTTTCTTAATTACATGGGGTAACTTTCTTGTTTTTTTATTAAAAAGTTTTTTACTTATAATACAATTAAAACAAAAATGGACAAGCGTGACATTCCAGAGTAAGTATTCCTAACAATTTGTTTCTCGTGGTACCAAAACATAATACATCATTCTTAACCTCTATATAAGCTTCATCCTTCTATGCAATACAATTAAATATACAATTATATGTACAGTTTTATATATATATATATATATATTTCAATCCTATCATTAACTTGAGATCCGAGCAGTTCTTCTTAATTCATATCAATGGTAAAATTTGTCCCAGATTTCAAAGTATTTGAGTTCTGTCTTGTCCTTCATAATCATTGTAAGCCTGTCCATCTCAGCACATGAAAGGATTTTATACAGGATCTCTTCTTCCGTTGGAATTCCTTTATTCCTCAAATTTTGAGCAAAAACCAGTCTGGAAGTCGTTAGAATGTGTAACATTAAATAAAGTATGCCTTTGTCGTACTTTTGCGTGATTATACCTAATAGGAAAAGTTCTGGTTTTGGCTCTACCGCTCGGTCTAATATTTCTTCCAACCATTCTTTGATCCTATTCCAAAAATCATGAGCTCGCGTGCATTCCCACCACATATGATAGTATGTTCCAATTGTCAGATTACATTTCCAACATTTAGAGGAGACATTGGAACACATTTTAGCTAATCTTATGGGTGGGAGATGCCATCTATAGAACATTTTGTAGAGGTTTTCTTTGTAAGAGGTGGCCAAAGTAAGCTTCTTGTTTCTTGCCCATGGTAACTTCCTTGTTAAAAAGAAGAAAATGGAAGAAAGGAAACTGGAATAAAAAGAGGGAATGAAGTGATCTGAACAGCAAGACTAGAGCTGGTTTATGGTTAGTAACCCTGAATATTTATGAAGGGGCAATAGATGGGAAGACAAACCCTATTTTGATATCAGTGGCTTGGTACATATTACAACTTTATAAGAAAGCTCTGATAAAACTGGAACTGAAAAACACATCTTTTAAGTCAGTGGTTCTCAACCTTCTCAATGCTGCGACCCCAACCGGTCATAAGTTGAGGACTACTCAACTGGTGCAGCACTGTTTGCAGAATGGGACTTTTGGCGGTCTCAGCAGGGCAGAGACAGCCTGGACAATTCCTATTGGCTTTTGAAAGCCAATAGAATTAGACTCTATTCAAGAGAGTCTATTCTATTGGCTTTCAAAAGCCAATAGAATAAAAGGGAGTAGCAAGCTAAGGAAAAGGGGGAAAAAATGGTGGACTGCATTGTTTGGTGACCCCCGTGAAATGGTCATTCGACCCCAAATAGGGTCCCGAGCCACAGGTTGAGAACCGCTGTTTTAAGTAGAGCCGAGATTCAATTTGGGAAAGAAGAAAGTTGGGAGGAAACATTATTATTTCATAATATACCTTTTCAGACTTTTAGATTTACTCGCATCTGCATTTGAAGTGTAGGTGTGCCCATCAGGGAGTATGAGTATTTGAACCCTCACCTGGTTGTGCATTGAAAACAAGAAAGTGCCAGACTAAAAACTATTTGAAATTGCAAAAAAACAAAAACAAACCCAACACCCCACCACCGTTTCCCTGCAGGGAACTAGGAGAGTTACTGACTCTTTGCCCTTATTTTAAGAGAAATGGATTTCTTCCCCAACCTGTCCTTCTTTGTGGGCAAAATCGTCATCTCAGTGTCCTGAAAATGGAGAGCAATACCTGCAATTCAGGTGAAGGCTGATCTTCCCTTCTAAGCTCATCCCTGTTTCAGGATCTCCAAGAATGGCTTTCTTGGACTGTTTCTCCTCTAACAACAGAAGGCATCTTATGGACAGAATATCCCTTTCTCCCAGGAAAGAAAATCAGCTATTGACAGGGCCACCAGTGTGAGGAAGTTGGCAGTAGTAACAATGGGCCAGAAAGTGTTTCATTTTATGAACTCCAGAAGGAAAGGCTCATCTGGGCATGCTAATTTTGTCCTACTAAGGTTACAATGGAGAAATATCCGCACATCTCCACCCAGATTTCAGCGACTGCCAGAAAGCTATTTTGCAGAGTCCTTTGGAGGGAAGGCAGACCTTGTCGTTGCTTAGCAACCGCCAGGCTCGAGTACATCCAGGTCATTCCAAAGGGCTTGATGACTATATTGTAAGGATTGCTGGGGCAACCTCTTCATCATGTTCTCCCCGGCTTCTTGGCCAAATGGCTGCCATTTGTATAGAACCACAAACAAGGCCAGCTTTTTGACACCTAGTTCTGCTTTATGGAGAGGAAAGGATTGTGGAGGAAGAACATGGACTCAAAGGAGTACATGGAAACTGGGAACCTGTGCCAAGAGGAAAAATCCCTTTGCATTTTTCTCTCTGGCAGTTTGCCTACTGCTGAATGAAAGAGATTTTGCTTTGGAAATCCCTTTCAAAGAGAAGAAGGTGTGGTCGAAATGTCCATGGGAGGAGGATGGTAGCGCTTTCTCCAGAGCTGTGCATCTACATCTCATATATTTTATGGCACAATCCTTTCCTCTGCTCTACAGCTTCGCTGGTTTCAAATCCTTCTAATAAAGCTTGAAGACAGAATGGTGGAGAAACTCCTATGCCTTGTCTTCCCAGTTGGGAATGCTTCAGAGGTAGAAAGAGGTGAAAATCCAGCAAACTTTCAAGAATTCCAAAAATAAGGTGGAGAAAGAGAAGCTCCATTTGTAAGGGAAGAACATTTTTGACACTCCAAAGTAGATTTTTGACATCCCTTTGGTCAATATAGTTTGGTGGACTTGGGACTCTTAGCTAGCTAACCTGTACATTTGCTTGCCTTTTGGAAGCAAAAGTGAAAAGGTGAATCAAAATCCTTCCTAAATGGAAAGAGATGGGTCAGATGCCCAATGCTTCTTGGCATTTGTGGGAAATATAATTTAGGAGTGTCTTTTATACCTACACCAGAGGAAATGAAGCACTAGCAATGGATGCAATAGTAGAAAGCTTGGTCATATATTTTATGCTGATACCAAAGGCTTTGTCAACATCCAGCTTGAGAATCCAAATAAAACTCTAGGTTCGTTCTGTGTCTAAAAATCTTACTATTTATTGAATACACTGCATGGTACTATCGAAGCAAACCTAACTCTGAGGTTCCAACACCAATTCATAGACTTAAACAATAATTTTCCCAGCCAAACCCCCAACGTCTTATGTAGTCCATATAAACAAGTTTACTTTGTTATGGGAACCGTCTGCTTCAAATTCACACCTGTTCTGGTGTCCTTGAAAAGGTTTCAGGCTCTCACAGTCTTCAGCTGTAGAAGTTTCACTTCTCCTTCTATTCTAACCCACTTGAAAGTAACATCTCCCCTCTTAATCTAAAGGCAAGTTGAAACATAGAAGCACATAGCTGCCAAAGTTTCATCCTTGACAGGCTTATAGTTAAGAATTACTAAGCAGCCTGTCCCAATGTCTTAAGGGTGATGCTTGCTATCATGCAATGGAAGATCCTATTACAAAGTTAGAGAAAATGTATGATCAGCATGCTAACTGTCTTCCGTACATGGCACAGTTCCCTACATTTGTCCAGAGGTGAATCCTGTGGTCTGTAGGGCTGCATGCCACTCCATCCTCCTCCAAATGCGGATATGCAAATTTTAATTTTTAGGTTGTGGTCATTCAATGCACTTAACTTGAAATTCAAATGATCCATCAACGAAGTCCACAACTTAAATGTGGATGTAAAATCCAGTGAAACCAAAGTTAGGTTTTTGTCCTGGCGTTACTTGTTATATTTTGGAGCAGGACCTTCAGCTCATGACGTAAAGTGCAGTTCTCGGATCAGAAAAAAAAGTGTCCCCCTGATCTATCACCAAATGTTTGGGATCCCCCTGCTCTCTGTGCCCTTTCCTTTGGAAAACCACGGGAGATCTTTTATGAACTGACCTCATGGCAGAAGGAGGAGAGGATGAGAACACGGGTGCAAGGCTGGTCAGTTTGTTCATCCTACAATGGAGTCCTTGACCAAGCACAATTTAGTCCCCTTGTCCCCCCTTAGGAGAGATGACCTTATCGGGTTTGCTTTCATTGTGGGTACTTCATAAAGATGTTGTGAGTTGCGAAGATAAAGGGGAGGGGGGGAGCAATTGAAAACCAATTACGAAGCTGTAAACTGCTCCGGCCCTTACTGTTCATTAGGCAAACACAAAGCAACTTTAGTTTAGAGGTTGGAGAGGTTGTGGTGTATTTTTTTTTACCCTTACAAAGTAGATGGGGCTGGAGAGAAACTTTCAAAAGATGCCCTTGGCTTGGAAAACCTGGAGCATTAAAAGGGGATGCAGAAGTAATAAAAGCAACTGCTTCAATCAAGCCTAACACGGCTGCCTCTCCACTTATCAATATATTTTAGTTTCAGACATATGATCTTTTGCATATTTATCTTCTTGGGGGAAAAAAAAGCTCCCGGCCAGATTGTTTCCTCTTTTCCCACTAACTATTGAATAGAGGAAGGAGAAATTTCTGTTTCTTCATTCCGAAAGAACAGATCAGCATTTAGAACTTCCAAAGGCTATGCAAAGTGTTAATAAAGCATTATGTGCGCTCTCTCTCTCTCTCTCTCCATCTCTCTCTCTCTCTCTCTCTCTCTCTCTCTCTCTCTCTCTCTCTCTCTCTCTCTCCTCTCAATCTCTCAATCTCTCAATCTCTCTCTCTTTTTCTTTCTCCTCTCAATCTCTCTCTCTCCTCTCACTCTCACTCTCTCTCTCCTCTCAATCTCTCAATCTCTTAATCTCTCCCTTTCTCTCTCTCTCTCTTTCTCTCTCCTCTCAATCCTGTTTTAAAAGGATTGGTCAGAAAGAAATAGATTCAGCTTTGAAAAAAGAACAATGTAGCTTATCCAGGAAAAAAAAAATACTTGGGTAAAAGTACTACAATTTCATAAGCAACTCTTGCAACTACACCGAGAGTCTTTTCTGCATTTCTCTCCCCTACCAACCCTTCTGAGTTTAATGTGAAAGAGCAGCTTGCTGTTGAAATGTTTTCAAGTGAGAATTCCTCATGAAGCTCTCATGGGTGAAACAATGACCAGTTCTTAGTTAGCTTTCACTCTGGCTCCCTGTAAAACTTTCCAGCTTTGTACACTTTTCTTCCGTCCCAAAGTCTGAAGAGGAATCTTCACTTATGGGTTTGCTTTGATAACACAGGAGAAATCACGCTGTTGGGAAATTATTGAAGAAGTTCTCCTTTCCCTGCAAACAACCTCTGGAAAAACTCTAGAGCCATTTCTCTGCCCACAAATTTAGCCGAAGATGTCAAAAGGTCATTGTGATCACTACTGATATTTTCCACTAAGACCAACTGAGTTCCTTTTCCAGTGTTTGCTTCCATGATGGACAAGTGAACACCAACATCTAGAGTGCTACTGGATCTGTTTCTAAAGGTAACGCATTGCCACCATGACTAGTAGCTATGGATGGTCTTATTCTTCACTGAGCTATGTAATCCCTTTTCAAAGCCATCCAGGTTGGCACACCTAACGGGGAATTGTCCCAAAGGTGCTTTTTCAAAAGGCAACTGGCCTTCCTTCATTTTTGCTTGAAGACGTTTTGTTTTGCAAAGCTTCATCCAGGAAGCTTCTTCAGGTCTGACTGGATGGTAGAGAACGGAAGGATTCATATTCCTTGCAGTTATTTGCTTGTTATCACTCTGAAGGTTGGTTCTTAGCTCTCTGAGCATTGTTGAGGCCACTTGGGAGTTTATTGGCATCTTCAGAGTCAATCAGAAGTGAAGAAGCTTCTTGGATGAGAAGTGAGATCTCTTCAAGCAAAATCAAAGAAAGTCCAGTTGCCTTTTGAAAAAGCACCTTTGGGACAACCCTGAACTGGATGATTGAGAATCTCCATAGACCTCTAACAGAGAATTAAGGCTAATCCAGGGGTAGGCAACCTTGGCTCTTTTATGACTCGTGGACTTCAACTCCCAGAATTCCTGAGCCAGTATGGGGGAACTATGGCCCCTTCATGACTCGTGGACTTCAACTCCCAGAATTCCTCAGCCAGCATGGCTCAGCTTGGAAACCTCTCCCTTTCCCCTCAGCATGGCTGGCTCAGGAATTCTGGGAGTTGAAGTCCACGAGTCATAAAAGAGCCAAGGTTGCCTACCCCTGGGCTAATCAATGCCCTGGGACTGAATTCTATTCACGACGCAGGAATATTTCCTTTCATTTTTTAAAAAAATTCCCATTATTCTATCTTTTTTTGGGGGGGCACTAAGGATCACAGAAGGCATAACTGTATCAGCTGATCATCACAATCTTGTGTTAATTCTCTATGGTGTGTGCCTTACGATACAATCAGATCATTAAATGTCCAGCTTATAGTTCTCTAGTAATTGGAACATGTGCAAAACACAATTATTCATGCACGCCACCACAGGCAAAGTATGGCCAAGGAGTTTTTTCTTTCTCCCAATAAACAGAGTTTTCTAAAAATAGAGAGAATATAAAAGATGTATTGAACACCCACGATGTGACAATAAATTCTTCCAACATCAGTCAGAATGTGCTTATTGTCACTGATTTTTTTAAATGAAAATGAAGGGGGGAAAACAAGACAAAGGGAACATAAAATAAACAATCTCAGCAAGATACTAGTATCTTTTAATGCTCCAGTAGGCAATATTTTGAATGGTTGTTTTAAACATCTAATTTGCCTTTCACAAAACCAAACAAAACTGCAATAATAATGGCAATAATAACGGCTATGTATGTATGTATGTATGTATGTGTGTGTGTGTGTGTATATATATATATATATATATATATATATATATATATATATATATATATATATATATATATCCAGTATATATATTATAATACATGGTTTCTGCAGTTTCAGTCAGAAAGGACCATCAAACAACTGTCAAACTAGACAGCTATGTTAAGATGCAGGAAAATTTATACTGGAAAAAAAATAACGTAAGAGTTTGCAGCGTTTGATACATTTCAAGACAAAACAGCTACCCATATTAATAGTTGCCTAAACACAGATAATTGAGACTAATATAATAATAGATCAACAATCCCTGATCTTGAGCCACATTAACAATGAACAACATTGTGTTCCAATATCTCAGGGGTTGCCACAAAGAAGAGGGAGTCAAGCTATTCTCCAAAGCACCTGAAGGCAGGACAAGAAGCAATGGATGGAAACTAATCAAGGAGAGAAGCAACCTGGAACTAAGGAGAAACTTCCTGACAGTCAGAACAATTAACCAGTGGAACAACCTGCCTCCAGAAGTTGTGAATGCTCCATCACTATTCTATCCCTCCATTCCATTATTCTATTCTATTCTATTCTATTCTATTCTATTCTATTCTATTCTATTCTATTCTATTCTATTCTATTCTATTCTATTCTTTAGGTGGCTCACCCCTCTTTTACTTTTTGGAAACTCCTTGTCTCTCTATTGCCAGACGTCTCTTTTTTTTTTACTCAACTGTACAGCTCACAGGTAGATTTTCCCTTCTTAAGTACATGCACACAGTCCAGGGGAATGGGTGATTTATTCGGGGTTGAATGTGACTGTTAATTGCACAAAAATAATAAACCTCTTCAAAACACCAAAATCAATAAATGAAACTAAAGTAGGAACTGATTCTATAATATACAATGGTCAGGTAATTGCTGATTATACAGTGTCAACCAAGCCAGTATTTAGTAGCCAAGGGAGGTAAACAAACCTGTCCTTTCTCAACACAGATTGTCAAATTAAAATTTCATATAATGCATGCCTGGCCCTCTGAAGCAGTGAAGTTTGAAATAAGAGGTAATTGTGGTGTTCTTAGGAATAATGAAGCTCTAGAAAAGAAGTTAGCTAGAAGTATTTATTTACTGCCATGAAGAGAAAAAAAAACTAATAATACCACAAACAACAAAACACAACCAAATATTATAAAATATTAAAAGGGAAAATATATAATTAGTGCTTTATGACATGGAAAATATTCTATCAAACTTTATTGATAGCCAAAGTTTCCTTACAGCCTTCATGACCAAACAATATTTTGCAAGCTTTTTTTTTTTCAATTAGACTATTGTAGATTTATCTGCTAATGGAAGGAGATGTTTTGAAAGAATGTTCATTTGGCCTGGGCTGTGTATACAAAAGACAGACTAGAAAAAAGCAGCAGATTGTGTTATTTGGGATAGAAATGTACTTCCTTTCTTTCTTTCTTCCTTCCTTCCTTCCTTCCTTCCTTCCTTCCTTCCTTCCTTCCTTCCTTCTTTCCTTCCTTCCTTCCTTTCCTTCCTTCCTTCTTCATTCATCATATTTGTCAAAATACATGTAGAGTTTTAGTGAATCTCAAAAGTGATGGAATCCACCTGCCAGCAATACAGGATGTTAGCTTTGTGTGCAGTTGGTGAGCTCTTTTCCTCTAATTATCCATAACAGTTTGGAATGCTACAAAATGAGTCTTAGCAGACACCAGGCAGAGTGATAATTTAAAACAAGAACCATCACAAAAACCCAATGTATTTGTACAACATTTCAGAACAAATTAAACGTTTTATCTTCTTTCCCAGATTTGTAATCTTCACAGTAGTCTTTAAGGCAAAGCAATCTTATTCTCCTTTTGTTGTGGAGGAGTGAAGGGTGGGTGGGAGTGACTCTTCAAAAAAAATTATTTGAGAATTCATAACAGAAGCAATAACTGAGTTTCCACCTCCTGCATTTATCACTGAGTCATCACATTTAATCAGTCCATTTCAGGAAAACGAGTTCAACAGAACAGTTGAATTTATTTGGTTTTTTTAATGTCGCTTTTTCCAAAAAGCCCAAACAAAAGTCTTCATCTTGTTCAAAAGGGGTGGAAGTTGCTGTCATCCTTCAGCTAGAGGTGCATTCCAGCAACAGTTGGAAAGAGAAAGAACACCACTTTCAAAGATACAAAAGCAAGATATACGCAGGGACAGTTGGTGATCTAAGATGCAGCACTAAATATTGATTTTGCAAATCTAGTTCTAAAGTTCCCCAGCCTAGAACTTTGAGACAAGACCTTCTGTAAGTGTTGTGCTCTCTAGCTTTGTCTTTCTCTGGAATGGACACCCAGGAATAACAAACAAATTCATGCTGCTCATTCTTTGTATCTCAAATTAATTACATGAGGCAGCGAATGAGGGAAGGACCCACCATGGATAGCTCAGGTATATGTTCTGCAGAAGGTAGGTGATCCTATTGGCTGA
The DNA here is from genome assembly GCF_016545835.1 of Crotalus tigris. Taxonomy (NCBI): domain Eukaryota; kingdom Metazoa; phylum Chordata; class Lepidosauria; order Squamata; family Viperidae; genus Crotalus; species Crotalus tigris. The sequence goes on from NW_024097358.1 coordinate 3,169,270, forward strand.
TACTTTTTTTTTTTTAGAACTTCTAAGCATCCTTATATATCAGAATTAGAGCACTATGGAAAATTGAGCCATATAATTGGTTTATCTCGTTCAGCAATGAGGCAATTACGACCCTCTAAAATCTTGCTAGGAAAGCTATGACAAATCTAGATGGCATACTAAAAAGCAGAGACATCACACTGCCAACAGAAGTACATATAGTCAAGGCCATGGTTTTCCCAGTTGCAATGTATGGCTGTGAAAGTTGGACCATAAGAAAGGCTGAGTGCCAAAGAATGGAGGCCTTCGAACTATGGTGCTGGGGAAGACTCCTGCGAGTCCCCTGGACTGCAAGGCGATCAAACTGGTCAGTCCTAGAGGAGATCAACCCCGACTGCTCTTTAGAAGGCCAGATCCTGAAGTTGAAACTCAAGTACTTTGGCCACCTCATGAGAAGGAAGGACTCACTGGAGAAGAGCCTGACGCTGGGAAAGATGGAGGGCAAGAGAAGAAGGGGACGACAGAGAATGAGGTGGCTGGATGGAGTCACTGAAGCAGTAGACATGAGCTTAAATGGACTCCAGAAGATGGTAGAGAACAGGAAGACCTGGAGGAACGTTGTCCATGGGGTCCTGACTTTGTAACTAACAACAAAAATCTTGCTGAGTGATAACTCCTGACAATTGCTCACCATTGACCATGCTGGCTGAGAGATGCTGGGAATTATCATTCAATAATACCAGAAGAATCTCTGCTTCTCCACCTCTTGATGGCAACTCCCCCAAGCTTATAAACTATAGACTTTTCCCCCCACCCAAACCTGGAGAAGCTGAGGCCAGAGCGGGAGCCCTTCTTCATGAAAAGCAGATGCTCTCTGACTTGGTTATGGCTGTTTCCCAACCAGACCTTTTGAAAAGGGATGCTTTGTCCCAGCCTTAGCATAAGAATGGTGTCTGAATCTGTGTAATCTGCCACAGACACAGTAACAGGCAAACAGGTCCAGGCAAGCATGCCTCTCGGTATGCCTTTGTATTAATTTCTTTTTTCAAGTAAGTCTTCTGCTACACCACCATCTAGCGGCGAACATTCAGCCTTGCTAAGGATCTTCTTGCAGGGGTGCCTCTAAAAACCACCTTAGAGAAAAAGTCAGAGAGGGCAATCAGAATACAGCTGGAAGGGACCTTGGAGATCATCTAGTCCAACCCCCTGTTCAGGCAGGAGACTCTATACCATTTCAGACAGGTGGCTGTCCTGTCTCTTCTTAAAAGCCTCCAGTGATGGAGCACCCACAACTTCTGGAGGCAAGCGGTTCCACTGGTTAATTGTCTTCACTGTTAGGAAGTTTCTCCTTAATTCCAGGTTGCTTCCCTCCTTGATTAGTTTCCATCCATTGTCTCTTGTCTTGCCTTCTGGTGCTTTGGAAAATAAGTTGACCCCCTCTTCTCTGTGGCAGCCCCTTTAATACTGGAATATTGCTGTCATCTCCCCCCTAGTCCTTCGTTTCTCCAGACTAGCCATAGTTCCTGCAACTGTTCCTCCTGTGTTTTAGTCTCCAGCTTTTAATTGTCTTAGTTGTTTTTCTCTGCACTTTTTCCAAAATCTCAACCCCCTTTTTGTAATGTAGTGACCAAAACTGAATGCAGTATTCCAGATGTGGTCTTACTGGTGATGGATTGGGATGAGTCTCTTCACTCAATGTTGGAGCTCGCTGGATGAGTTTTGGCTTGCCACTCTTCTCTGTCCACCTACTTTTGAGAAATGATCCTTATATGCTGTACTTTTCCATAGGTTCTCAGAAAAATAGAATTTTAAATTCAAATGATGATGATGATGATGATGATGGGGCTGATGGTACACTGCAACCAGCTATTACTGCCATCTCACCCGGGATCCTCCAGATAAACTGAACTTCACCGTTCATATTTCTAGCTCACCTCCTCAAAGATCACAAGAATCGGTCTGATGAATTTGGAACAGTTGGGAATATGCTGCCTTAGGCAATCCTTCACTTCAGCCACTCTTTCTTATGCAAGTCTGAATCTCTTGAACCAGAATATCAGTCTATTGTTGCATGTGTTGCAACCCTCCAAATTGTGGCTAGTTCCAGAGGACACTTACTATGCTTGATCTCTCCTTAGGAATGAAGCCCCAAGAATATTTGTATTTATTTACAAATGTACTAGTTGAGGACGTCCGCTTTCCCCTAACTGCAAACCCTGTTCCTTCTTTGTCAATGTTAGATTATTGACCTATTAATTTATAAACATTCATTCATTACAACCAAGGGACACAACATGGTTGGTACTACTCTTTCTTAAGGCAAGAGATGTTACAGCATATTATGTATACGTGTGTATATGTGCATGTATACATGTGTGGTGCGTAGGGTTTTATTTTAAAGCCATATGGTCTTTTACGGAAATAATTTTGTTATTATTTTTATGTTTCTACCTTAATTTATTTTTAATGGAGTGTTATAAACCATTTGGAAATAGATTAAAATGCTTCAGAATTCCAATCTTATTCCAGTTCTCCCCAGAACCACCAATGCTGTTATTCCAGTATTTTGGCAAGTCTGAAACAGACTTGATATATTTTGGGAAAGCTACATTGATTTAAAAAAAAATCAATCACAATAAGAATCCAAAGGAATCTGGCAACACCTTTTCTAATCAATTGTATTAAATGTATATTCTGGTTTTTATTTTTTGCTCCCATAGATGAACATGGCTCTCCTGATATGAAATCAACAATCAGGGACTGAAAGAGATCACGGGAGATCATCCAGCTGCACCCACCAGACAATTTTCAAGCACAGCCTGAAGTACTTTTTCCCCCTGGTTCCTTTTCCTGCAACCAAGTTAAGTTAGGGTGGTCGTATTTTTGAAGTCTTTCCATATGTTTATTTTGGGGGGGGGGACAGCGGGGATGTTTCAATCTGAATCTTAATCTGCTGTACTGTTACTTATCCTTCTACTTCCTCAGTTGAAAGCATCCCTTGTTATACTATGAGCAGCCGTTTTTGTAAACAGAAGAGTGTGATGAATAATTTCAATAAATACTTCTGTAAAACAAATAGGGGATATTTTTATGGTTTGGTCTCACACAATTAGCCAGATGTTTAGGTTGGGTTTAGCATTTTTATCCACCTATCAAGTCCTTCCCAAAGGCCTGGGATAGGCAGCTGGTATTGTCTGATGGTGTTAAACGTATCCTTGCAGGATGTAAGTTGCTCCAAGTAATGCTGCCCTTTTTGCAATTGACTGAGGAGGATTTTTGTCAATGCCAATGCTGTTCATTAAAGGTATTATTATTATTATTATTATTATCTGTTGTTACTATTATTATTTTGGCCACTTCAAGTCAATTTTTGAGTCCTGAAGACTGTCTGGGCAAATCCCTTTGGTTTTCTTGGGAAAATTTTTAGAAGTGGCTTGCCACGGCCTCTACCGTCTTGGGGCTGAGAGTAAGCGATTAAGCCTGAGGTCACCCAGTTGGTTTTGTGCCTAAGGTGGGACTAGAACTCACTGTCTCCCAGTTTTTAGCCTGATGGCTTCTTGACTGGACGAATAATACGAGATGCTTACATTTCAGCTTCCATCCCACAGAACCTTGGGAAGTTGTCAGCCCATACATGAATATTACCGTGTGCATTTCTATAAGAGGCAGAGAACTTTCAGAAAGCCAGAATAGTTGAGATGTGGCCAACCAGGCAGTAAACCAGAATGGAACCCAAGCACCCCTGAATTTCTGTTTGCCCCTCTGATGTTGGGGGTGCCTATGTTGCATGACAACCATTCACAGCTTTTCATTTATTAAAAATAAGAAGAAGAAGAGAAAGAAAAAACAACCCCACTCTCTTTGATGCTCACCACCCCATGCCATGTTACCAGCCTCATTTTTCTCATGCTGCGACAGGTCAGTGTGCGCCTATGTAGAGGTGCCAGCTGGTATACGCAACCACGATTATCATGGTTGGTGATTGCAAAGGTTTCCCCTCTCTGGAGGGCAGGAAGAGTTGACACAGAGAGTTCTTTGTTTGTCCCGGCTGCCTGCCTGTCACAGCGCTAGTTGTTGGCCTTCCTAGCCATCTTTCACAGAACAGAGGGACTTTGTCGGGAGCTGCCTCGGAATTTTAATGCGCTGGTTTTTGTGTTCTCTTCCTCCAATCTGGTAGCTCATGACCATGCAGAGTTTGGGTCCCTTAATGCACGAGGTAAACAAATAAATGGCACAATCTTTTCTCAGTACAAAATGGAAAGAGGGAAGAGGTGGTGGAGGAGGAGGAGGAGGAGGAGGAACGGGGGGGGGGGGAAGCTCAGGAGCTCTCAATAAACAGAAGGGCTTTGTGTACCCAAATTCAAGTTTGTTTTTTAACATACTGCATGCCCCTTTATGCCAGAGTAAAGGAAGACTGGGGGGGGGGGAGTAGATCAGGAAGAGGGAATGAACGAAAGAGACCCTTCTCTTAAATAAGGATTTTTGATAGGTCTGCTGTAGATCTTAGTTCCTTCACAAAAGGGAAATAATTAGGAGAGAGAGAACTGAGATAATTTTATTGTTAAGAGGCATCAGTCATGCCTACATTCACACTCACACTCCACCTTATCACATTGCTTTGTTTTTCATTTACTTCTATGCTCAATCTTCAGAATATCCTAGATATCCAAATATCTAGGTATCTTGACAGGGATTAATCCTTTTTGAACTCAGGTTGTTTTTTTTTTAAAAAAAGAGAATGGTTTGTTATCTCAATGTCTCACTTTTTCTGCCTAGAATGTACCAAGAACACATTTTTTTATCACTAGACTAAGGCTTGTACTATATGTTAGGCTAAACTAGCCTGGAATTAGACAGCTGGTGGTTCAGAAAGTATTCAGCCATTACCCATCAGATTAAGACATAATATGATTTATTGACTTGGGCCTCCTTTGCTCTGTGAACACAGTGACTGTGTTTTGCTTAGGGTTTAGCAGGTTGTATGAAGTCAACCTGTGAAAGAGAGGTGGGCCCAAGGTCACAACTTATTAAGATACTTAAGACGGGGGGGGGGGCTATAGCGCCTTCAGATTGCAAAGTTTTCTCTCGGCCTTCCTTTCCAACATCAGATACAACTTCAGCGGCTCAGCTGAGTTCTTTTCTTTGAGGATAGTGGAATCACGGTCAGATCAAGGCTTGTTGGCAAAATAAAACAATTGACGTTATGTTTATGATTAATAAATGAAAAAAACCCAGTTAATGAAATATGACTCTCTACAAATATTTGGCTTACTTATAAATGATATATTTGGAGCATATCATAATTTTATTTAGTCATCAGTTTTATATTTCCTTTCTTTTCTAGAAGCTCAAGAACATCCCCTTTACCCCACATTTTCTAAAACAATAATTCTATGAAGAATTACCGAGAGAAAATGACTGGCCCCAAATCATCCAGGGAGCTTTTATGATTGAGGTGGGACTTGACCCTGAATTTCTTCTGCCTTAGGACAATGTCCTCCTGACCACAGCCGCAGGCCATCCATTTTTCCATAAATAAATAATGCACATTATGAATACCATATTTATTTCCTCATTTTTGTCCTTTGTTTTGTTCTATCAGCAGTTGGCCTGAAGTTCTAAAACAGTAATAATATCATTTTTAAAAAAAAACAAACCAAGGAGCTTTTGTATCATTTCTTCTTAGGAAAACCCTGAAGTAATTTACACTAAAAATAATAAGAATAATAAGAACGTGATAATAGACTGAAACAAGATGGAAACACATTAACATAAGAGGAAATAATTGATAATAATGGCAATAAAAGGACAGTAACGACAAAAGAATGTCTGCCTTCTGCCTTTGGAGGAAAAAAGAGCCTTAGTATGAACATTCATACTCTGATTTTCAGCCAGCATGGATTGGCAGAACGCATGATGCTCCCAACCGGGTATCTCATTCAGATGATTACTGGATGACTATGCTTATCACAAATAGGATGAGGGGACTGGTGGTTGAAACATATGAAGAATGGTTGCAGGAATTGGGTATGTCTAGTTTAATAGCAGTGTTCCAATATTTGAGGGGCTGCCACAAAGAAGAGGGGGTCAACCTATTCTCCAAAGCACCTGAAGGCAGAACAAGAAGCAAAGGATGGAAGCTAATCGTGGAGAGAACCAACCTAGAAATAAGAAGCTGACAGTGAGAACAATTAACCAGTGGAATAGTTTGCCTTCAGAAGTTGTGGGTGCTCCATCACTGGAGGCATTCAAGAAGAGATTGGACAACCATTTGTTTGAAATAGTATAGGCCTGCTTGAGAAAGGAATGGGACAAGAAGACCTCCAAGGTCCCTTCCATTATTCTGTTATTCTGTTAGTCCTTTCTAAAACCCAAAGGAACTCACTCCTGCTAGTTGAAACCAACAATATGGAGCAAGAGTTGATCAAAAATAGACCCCAATGCTCCTTTAACTGCCTCATTTCAGTGGGATAATTTTTGAGAGCCCAATAACCATTTTTAGAGGCATCAGACAGTGGCTGGTAGAACGCAGCATACTGAGTTCTATTTTCCCATCATCTTTTAGTGCATTTACATTTGTTTCTGCCTTGTTTGGCCAACATTCTTCTAATTTTATAACAGCCATCGACAACTTAAGGCCATAAAATCACAAACACACCAGCTTTTCCAAGTCTAGGATGTGGCCTCAGAAGTCCTTGACGAATTGTGACACTTAATGTGCCACACTGGGGGAAAAAAAGGAATAGCAAATTGCCCCCACACTGTTGCCAGGAAAATCACAAAGCTGTGTCCCCAAATTCTTGAGTTAAGCTGAATTCAAAGGAGACTTTCTTTTAGTAACGTGCCAGAAGAGGAAGCTCATTCAGCTCACAGGGAATAGTCCTATTTGCTTTGTTTCATTAATTTAATTTAATTGAGCTTCCATTTTCATTAGTTGAAATCAAATGCGGCTCCTGATGCATTCTCTTCTCTGTACTGGGCCTGCACGCTTTGAGAGGACAACCGGTTGAACCAAATCAAAGTCCGTTTTGGCCACCCTGTCCAAAACTATTTTGTCATCTCCAGTATACATTTAATCTTTTTAGTATGTTCCCCAGATTTTCATTCCGTGGTTGAAAACTGAATCTGATTGGTTTAAAAATCTGGGATAGATAATGAGCCTGGCATTGTTCCAATGAATGTTAATGTTTTTGTTAGCCAAACCTAGAATTATTATGAGGTATATATATTATGCATATATATTCTGCAAGATATAGCAGAAAAACTACGTCGTCTTTATACTAGCTCGGATACTGATAGGTGTAACCCTTTGTTTTCTGAATTAAATAGAAAAGAATATTGTTTTCAGTGTGAAAATGAATTTGATCCCTATGGCTGTCCTTTGCCAATTAAAAGTTTATTATCAATCCTATTTTGGAAAAAATGACAGGTTTGATTCTACCTTGGATTCCATGTAGATCTAATATTGTAAACAAAGCTCATGTGCTAACATGAACCAATCAGAAAAGGCCATGATATCATTCAAAGAAAACAGCGGCTTTATATTTGCTATAGGTCCCAGATAATGGCAATACATAGCCTCAAAAATCTAAGCAATTGCAGAAAAAATGCAAAGATACTGCAGAGAATAGAAATCCTTTCTCTGAGTGTATAATCTTTTTGCAATTTGGTGAGCAAATTAGGAATTAGGATTAGGTTAGATCAGTTAAAGAAGATCACCCATCAGGAATAAGACTGAGCTTTTAATTTCAGGGCAAAGCATGCTTCAAAACATTAGCAGAATGGGCTAGCAAAAAAAAAAAAAAAAAAAACCAGCCCAAAACAAAACAAAACAAAAACAAAGAAACAGCAGCAAGATAATTTAAATCTTGACACTCATCCTGACTTTTCATTTTCCTAATGAGCAATATGGAGATCTTTTCGAAACAGGTCAAAACTGCTGCTAAGTAACATCTTGAGTCTATATCCGAATTTCTGTATATAAAAGAATTTCAAGAACAGAGTTGGACACACTGAAAGCCAGAGAAGCTTGAACTAAATGCTCTAATATAAGTGTTATTTGGAGAGAGAGAGGTGGAAATAGGAGGCAGGTGTCAAATTTCCTAAATCTGCTTTGCTTTTTATCAGAAATTGAATGTCCACAACTATACCCAGATGCCAATTAGTTTGAATGTACAGTGTTTTCACACGTATGTAGAAACACACACAAATTCACTCCTGGTTCTCTTTCCCAACCATTACTAATTAGAGCATGCTAATTAGTTGTTGCTAGGATTAAACAATTGGGAGAAACTAAGGAAACACAAAAGCTTGTGTATCATTCAGACATTTACAGACAGATCCCAATCCACCACCTGTCTTTCTGTCTTCTATTCCTAAATTTAAAGCAACTGACAAGGATTAAAATTATGTATGTATGTTTTTTGTGCATGTATGTACACACACGCACAAATAAACAAATAAAAAACATACTTATGCATCCAGAGAAAGAGCGGGAGTATTGGCTTTAGGGATATATTAGCAATGATATTCATTGTTCTTTATTAAAATTTCACAAATCACTCATCATAAAATATTGAAGAGATTTGGAATTATGTTATTGTAAGTCAGGGGAAGAAAAAATAGTTTTAAGGTGTTTTTTTTTAAGGAGCCCACTCTATTAATCATGGATTAAAAGTACTTAGACCAATTATACGTCATTTTTATCAAATGCTATCTCTATATCTATTCAGCATTTCTGAATCAAGCAGGCTGGAATTAACAGCCATCGTTCTTCCAATACAAATTGGCTTAAAGAATCCCAGCTTTCCATAGCCTACATTATGTGAATGTCCCAATTCTCAGAATGCCTTGATTTTGGGAAGATACTTGAACAGTAAAAAAAAAAAAAAAACAACCAACAAACAAACCAAGAGTGACTAAACAAAATAAAAATGTTGTTTAGGAAATAGTAGCGAACCTAATGCATTTTTTTCTGGTCAATGAAAAGGCAGCATAAAACAGCATTCCAATGAATGTATCAATTTGATCTGTTTTCTAAATTATAATCCCTTATTATGCTATCATTTAGAAACAATTCAGCACAATTACCCAAATGATATTTTTACTGAGGTTTTTGGTGATACATGTAAAATTATGTAAATGGTTACAACCCCCCCCCCCACGATCGGCTTAATTTATATTTGGAAAGGAAATACCAATGTTCATTTTATTTTAGAGAGAGAGAGAGAAAAAAATAATATTGCATTATACACAATTTAATCTTATATTTATCTTTCTTTCTTTTTTCAATACCGGTATTTTAAAATCAGAGGATACTATTAAGAGGCTGACCTAATAAACTCATAGAATTCTGGATTCAGATCTGAGAAAATATCTCTCTTTTTAAAGAAAAAAGAAAAAAAAAGATGTAAACTGGTCCTGAATTACTTCACTTTCCATTAGTGTAATTCAAAATGAATGTTAGGTAGATTTGTAATAATCTCTAGCATCATGGAATTTATCCAGTATAGCATTTCATAACAAAATAATGAATTTAATGCGCATTTCAATCCTGCTAAAATTAATGAATTACAATTATTATTACTATCACCCCCCTCTACTTTTTAACACATTTGCAATTTGGTAATAACTTTGAGAGGAGTTTTGAAGATCACCCCAAGGCTTTGTGGAACTATATCTGGGTCGATGGCCACAAAGCATGCATTTCTCTTCAAGTAAAAATTCATATTTTTTTTTTAAAAAAATCAAAATGAAACTAATCTGTGATAAGAAATATGGTAACAGCAAAGAGACAAGATTTGGAAGGATGAAAGAAATAATAAATCAAGTGCAAAAAAATAAATAGAGGAAGGCGGAAGGATAACTAAGGAAAGCAACATGAAACTCACAGGCACCGTCTGTGCTGGAAAAAAAAAGAATAAACCAGCAAAAAAAAATTAAAGCAAAAAAATAAAGATGGGTGGGGGGAAAAGATTTAAACAAGGAGCTAAAAATTTAATAATTCCATTCTTCCAAGTTAGGGAAGGGAGAATAGAAGCAGACAGACAGATTCTGCTAGGAGCAAAGAGGAGATTGATATAAATCAGCCCCATGCTGTAAGAAGGGCACAGCCTCTCCCAGATCTTGGAGGATTTGACTTCCTAAAACCTCCCTCCAGAAAACAAAGGAACAAATCAGTCTTTGGCCAATGAATTCAGTGATGATGAAATGAGGTTGAACTACAGAAGTCAGCTTACAGGCTGCAGGGGGATTAGCTGAAAAACCTTTCTTACTATTTTATAACTTAGGAGCATGGAATACATGAGGTATCTTGGGATGGAGAAGAGGACAGGCAAGTGATGTGATGTAGCTCAGGTCGTCATCACATATAAACTCTCCCGGTTACATGTGGAGGGTCATAGTGGCTTCTACTAGACATTTATGTTCCAGTCAAATCATTTGGCAGCTTTTAAATAAATAGCACGCAGTCATGATGAAGCTTAGACATAGCACGAAGCTATGCATGGGATCGGTTTGGGTTTTGACCTCACGAAACCCATCCACTGGATTCTGTCAATGTTAGCTGAAGACTCAATGTGATCCACAAATGCAGCCAATCATGGTTTAACCAGTTAGAGTTATGTAGGGCATGGCTTAGTGTGTTGTGTGAATCAAGTTAATAGGTTACAATAGATATTGCACAGAATACAGACACATGCAGAGAAAAACTACATGTACGTTTTAGATTAGCAAAGATGAGCAGTTGAAGTTCCAGTTAGCTAGGACCTGTGATTTTGTAGATATTTTGGGGAGGCTGAAATTAGAATTGCAGTTTTGACGTGAATATTTAACTAAACTTTGCAAGAATAATTGGCCCAAACAATTTTAAATAAAGATAGGAAGGCATTGTAAAGATGCATACATTTTTATGATCTATGCATTTATCTATTCATTTAAAATGTTGATTCTGTTATTCCGTGATAAACAGGTCCAGGGTAAGGACTTGTAGAACTATTTTTTGCTTATTTTTGAAGACACATGGTCTGGCATATTGTTGCAATATGCTTGGGAACTTGTGCGGATACTATAAGGACATACTAACTCAACTCCAACTGATACCTATGCAGTGGTTTTGGCTCCATTGTGTAAATTCCATTTCAATGCAATCATTTAATGAGCCAATTAAGTACTTCCAAAGCAACTGATTAATCAGCTACATGCTTTTTAACTGGCTGATAGCCCAGACTGAAGTCCAGTTTCTTCACTTGATGTTAATGTCTCTAAAGAAGAAGAGAAATACAAGCAAGGAAAGTTAGCAAGACTGTCCTGAACTCAAGACCTGGGTTTACAGATAATTGGGGTGAGATGAATGAAAACAGATTTTATTTTATACCCCCATCCCAAGAAGATACAACTAGGAACTGATTTTTTTTTAAAAAAAAAAAAAAAACAGGACCAGGAAGAAAATGAACTGGGACCAAACCATACATGCATGCTACAACTTTCTAATTGTGCAATTTGAGCTTGGTTGTTTGGTTGCAGACATTTTAGGACCTGACTAGGTAGCATCATCCACACTTCATCACAATGATGATGTGTGATGGAGGACTCCATAGTTCAACCCCGAGCTGCAAATATTCTCTTCTATTGGAACTTCTAGTGATCACTTAGTTGTCTCTCGTTGCAATTCATATGATCGCCATTCAAATGTGATGCTCTTCTCCATTGAAATGTCACTGCAGAATTCGTTCTGTATGGAAGAATATGGTGCTATTCCCTGGCTGCTGGCAGCCATGCTTCAGCACCCTTCAGCTGAGGTCCACCTGAATGTTATCTCTCCAACTGAGTAAAGTCACCTTTAAGAACATTTCCATAATGCATGGGGCATTAAGAATGGAAATGTGATGTCTCAAGTAGGTATAGGTGATGACCAGGCTGAGCCCAAGGGAGGGGTCAAACGTGTCATCGGTCATGAGTCCCTGTGCACTCACAAGAGATCTAAGCCCAGCCCACCTTGAGTACCTTTCTTAACTTCCACTACTTTCCCTTGACCGTTAGTAGTTCAGAGCTTACGCTTGCAATAAATCTTTATATTCATTTGAACTGACTGTATATCCTGATTTCCCCAGCGCTGAACAGTAGGTAGATATTTGAATTTCCCATATCTTTTTTTTAAATATACCCTATTCTGGATATTGTGTAAACGCTAAATATTTCCTCTGCCACCCAGGTTCTCTAGAGGAACAGTGGGGAATGATTTGTGCAGGCAGTGAGATTTCATTTTCCATTTGTGTGTCTCTACTTATTTATAATTGGCTGTTCCGTGATCTTAGCTGGCCTTCACAAACCACTAGGTTCACCAGTGGAGAACATATTCCCCAAGCCGGAGGCTAATCAAAAGGATCATATTTCTGTTCATTTGCCAGCACATCATGTCCTGTCCTAGTTTGCCTTCATTCCCAGAAGTTGGTCAAGAGCCGGGGTCTTCAATAATTAAATGGGGGGCATTAAAACATGCCCAAAAGAATAGGAGTTGGCAAATGGCTCCAAGGAACAAAACAAGATCCCTCCGAAGAATATTTTATTCTGCGTTGATCTTTTGCAGGGAGTTGGAACTCGGTGAGTTAGTTGGAAGTTATTTTAGGGCAGTGGTTCTCAACCTGTGGGTCGGGACCCCATTTGGGGTTGAACGACCATTTCACGGGGGTCGCCAAACAACGCAGTCCACCATTTTCCCCCCCCCTTTTCCTTAGCTGTGCTACTCCCTTTTATTCTATTGGCTTTTGAAAGCCAGTAGGAATTGTCCAGGCTGTCTCTGCCCTGCTGAGCCAGCCAAAAGTCCCATTCTGCAAACGGTGCTGCACCAGTTGAGTAGTCCTCGACTTATGACTGGTTGAGTAGTCCTCGACTTACAACCGGTTGGGGGGTCACAGCATTAAAAAGGTTGAGAACCACTGTTTTAGGGGGACTGAAAGAAAAAGAGGAAGAACTATATTCAAGAAATGCCATGTGCCGTTAGTTGGCATCTCTCTGCTTCACAAGCAAAGTGAGTCTCCAGGGCAGAAGGCTTTGGTCATGGCTTAATAAACATTCCAGTTCTTTCTAAGCCTCTCTTGCTCTTTCTCCCTGTCTCTCTAGTGAGACCACAGAGTTTTGGCAAAGAGGCATTGGAGAAAGACAGGACTCTCTGTCTTCTCTTAGGACAGGAAGCTTTGGGGAAAGGGGGTGTGTGTGATTCCAGGCCTTTAGGATAGAGGACCAAAGATGATCCAAGAAAGACTTCATTGTGTTCACTGGCTTTGAGCCACCACAAACACACTGGCCAGAAAGAGTTTCTCACCCAGCCCGATTCCCCCTTGGACTGCTTGTAACATTCTCAGCACCTGCCATGGGCACCGATTCTTGTAAGATTTCTGGCAACATTGCTGGTTTTTTTTCCATTCAGCCCTGGAAGGGAGAAAAAAAACAACAACCCTATTTTACCTCCTCCCTAAGGACTGCTACAGGATCAGAGTGAGATTCAATGTGGGAAAATATATCCTCTTGAGGATGTGGAAGCAAAAGGCAGTGTTTGTGTGTGTGTGTGTGTGTGTTTGCGTGTGTGTATAAAATTCTGGTTTTTGTGTGGTTTTCAGTCATTGTGAGCTGACTTGGCAATAGCCTTTGTACAAAAGAGTTTTGGAATGATTGCTGATCTGAACAGGAGCGGTTTGATACAGCTGCCAAAATGGCAAATAAGCCACATCAAAATAATTCCCATGTCTCAGAAATAATTTGTTCCACTCCATACTACCTTGATCTGACCAGCCCTGGAGACCTGCGTCCAGTTGCTGCAATTGCCAAATAATGAAAAATGACTAAGCTACTGAACAGCACTCAGAGCTTTCCCAAAACAGACAGAGTTACTTTCTGTCCCCTAAATATCAAAGGAATAATGGATACCAACAAACCAGTGGCCATATAGATGCTATTTATCGCAGGTCAGTGTTAGAATACTCCAGTGAAACTCTGAAAGATTGGACGATTTCAAATGCATGGGTAGCAAGCTGGCATAGGAGTGGGTTGAGGTCACGGTCTGGTAGTCCAAGTCCACGTGGCTCAATAGATGGCAGGCATGAGCCCATTTTTCTGCTTCTCTTTGTTGCCACCTAGTGACTATGCAGATTTTTGCATCTCAGCTTTGTTGGCTCTGCCTGATATGGCACAGCTTATTCATATTCAGAATATCATCCAGTATGATGATTCTCCCGGACACGTCCCCAGATATCTCTCCAGATGTCAGCTCGGAGGAAGATGAACCAGATTCCAGGCATATCTGGAGAGGAGTTGGTCAGTGGCTCCAAGCAGCCTTCTGAGAGGGATTTGGCTGAAGCACAGCTGCTGCAGGACAGCCCTGAGACTTCGGATGGGGAAAGCATGCAGCTGCAGCCAGTCAGTGATGAGGAAGAGGAACTGCCTTCTGCACCTGATCCAAGAACGCATAGGGCAGAGAAAAGGCAGGAGCAGAGAAAGTCAGTCAGATTACTTGCGAGGAGAAAGCTTTGCCCTTCTTGATGGGCTGCACTGGAAACTGGCCATTTAGCACAGCAGACAGATGGAATGTGTTCATTTCCAGCTGTGTGTTTTCTGGTTAGTGTCATTCTTGCCTTGCTTTGGACTGGCATTGTGCCTTGACTTGGATTGTGCCTTGTGAACTCTGGACTTTTCTTCCCTCATGTATTGTGGATTTAATTTTGCCTGGTGGGTTTATTTTGATTGGGAAACTTTCAAATGCCTTGTGGCTTCATAGGCCACTGTTTTGTGGATTAGCATTGGTCTGCTTGTGGCTGGATTTAATCAGGACAGTTCTGGATTTTTGGTGAAGGGAGTTGCAGGGGAATATTAATAAACCCACTAAACCACAGTTTAGTGTGCATGTGTGTGTAGGTGTGAGCGGGAGAGCACATCCAGTTTGGACTGATGACTATGATGATCATGGCCAATGTGTAGCCTTTAGGAATAAGAGAGAAGAGATTTTGACTCTATTTTTTAATTGAGAAATCACTGCAGTCTGCTTAGCCTTAGAGTAAATAGTGCAGGTCAGAACATCAAGGCATCCACCAGCATCCCTTTCGTGGCCCCCAAGCTCCTTTTTCTGAAAGGGATGGGGGCCAATTTTACCCCTTTGGGCGACTTGGCTGGTTAAAAAGGGAAAATGAACGACTTAAGACTTGCAGGGATTTCTTAAAAATTTCCCGACCAGCCAGAATATTTTGGAATGTGGCCCCCTTGTGTCTTGGGAAGAGCCTCATGAAGCCTACCAGATAATGTCAGGTATGCCCCCCAGGTTAGCACCTTGATTTTACATTCTAAAAAGCAATGAAGTGACCCTTTTCCCTAAGGAAGACTGGAGTAAACAACCCTTTGATTCTCTTCTTGTTCCTTGATGTCACCCTGAATATCCTTCCTGATCGAGTCCAATAAATGAGGACGTTTTTCTAGCTTCTTCTGGGTTGCCCCTCCAAACCAATCAGAAATGTACCCCCGTACGTGGGAGGGAAGGGAGCTGATCTGACAACCATTTAAAAAATGCTGCACCATTTGGCAGGTTTAAGTGCCGCTTTAAATATAGGCTGTGATAGAACATGCAAAAATAGCACTGAAAAATACCTTGTCATGTTCCATATTGCAAAGAGAACAGAAAAGCTGGCCAGCAGAAGGAAGGTTCCTATTTTCCCAAGAATACACATTTTTTTAAAAAAAGTCTTTTAAAATGAATATTATGTAGCTATGTCGAAATCCCATTGTTTTGGCTAAGTAATGTCTCTTGTCTTTTGCCGTTCTGCATTTCGTCATTTCTGGGTGGGAAAGTCTGTGTATATGTCATCATTTGTTGAGATTTATTCTAGTATGTATCTGAAGACAAAATAATG
The DNA here is from genome assembly GCF_016545835.1 of Crotalus tigris. NCBI lineage: Eukaryota > Metazoa > Chordata > Lepidosauria > Squamata > Viperidae > Crotalus > Crotalus tigris. The sequence continues at coordinate 3,185,142 of NW_024097358.1, forward strand.
AGCTAGGTGGAGAAAAACAGCCTTCTCTGACCTGATAAGACCCTGACCTGTCAGTTTTATCTAGAACATATAGTTGGAAAATACAGAATTAGAGTAAGGATTGCAACTACATCCTTCAATGAAGTCTCCCGTCTCTTTTTTCTGCTGAAAATTCAAGATGGTACAAAGGGAAATGTAGTTCATTTTATCCATACAACCATATGACAGCTCTCTCTCTCTCTCTCTCTCTCTCTCTCTCTCTCTCTCTCTCTCTCTCTCTCTCTCTCTCTCTCTCTCTCTTTTCTCTTTCTTTTTCTCTCTCATTCTTTCTCTCTGTCTCTCTCTCTCTCTGTTTCTCTCTCTCTCTCTCTCTCTGTCTTTCTCTCTGTCTCTCTGTGTGCAGGGGGAGAGAGAGAGAGAGAGAGAGATATCAGTGAACTTCACCGCAATTTTTAGAGACCTGTGAATTTTCAAGGATAATTTTCAAGCACCAAGGAAATCAAGAGATCCAGGCAGTTCAAATGGGTAGAAAGATTTATTGTAAGCTTAAAGTCTCTACAACAATCTGAACTACTAACAGTCAAGGGAAATTAGCAGGCGTAAAGAATAGAAAGGAGTTCAAGGTGGGCTGGACTTAGATCTCTTGTGGGCACAAAGGGACTCATGACTGATGATGTATTTGACCCTTCCCTCTGGATCAGCCTGGTCGTCGCCTACAATAACTCAATTTGGCTTGGCACATAGGTTTAAAAATACAAAATTAGATGCCTTGGAATTTAGATAAAATTTCTTTCTCAATCTGCCCACATGCCAGTTTTTTACAATATGAAAATCCTCAGCAGCCAATACTCCCAACTAAGCAAATGTCCAAAGAAATCTTGGAATAGTCTGGATTTACAGCAGAGGATGTTGTAAACATTCTACATTCTATAAAACTCATAATAATGAAGGAATACTTTAGGGATGAAAGTAACATTGTGGTGTCAACCTCAAGGTTTAGATTTGGATGATGACTTTATTGCGGAGAGAGGGGCTTTTCCTGCTTATGCAAATGTAATTAGTTATTTGATTGATTGTAATTACCTATTATCCTTTACAAATCTGGGGCTCTTGATCTGGTTGGCTGAGTGATCACTATTTTAGGGTATTTCAATAAAAAAACATATTATTATTATATTGGATCTCTATTGCTTTGGTTCATATTAACAGAGTTTGCATTTTTTTTTCACCCCAAGACACCACAAAGATTCTTCTTGGCATAATATTTGAAGACCCAAGAAGGAGAATTACCAGATGCATCTCTTCTTTCTCCACTTCACTGTGATCAACTGTGAGCTCTGCTCGGCTGGCTTTCCCGTTATTTATTTAGTCCCAAATTCATCAGTCAAGTCACAGAAAGTGCATGACACTCAGTTCCTGCTGTTCCATTGCTCTCTCTCTCTCTCTCTCTCTCTCTCTCTCTCTCTCTCTGTGTGTGTGTGTGTGTGTATGTGTGTGTGTGTGTGTCTGTGTGTGTGTTTTTGTATGTGTCCCTCCCTCCTGGCTGATCCCCTTCTGCCCTCCGCTGCAATGCTTGAGTGGGGATTTCTCTATTTGCCCAACTAACAATGTACATTCCCAGAGCCTGGGATTATGATGACATCACTGTAGGGATGGTGGAGAGGGAGGGGATATGGGTGGAAGGAGAATGGGGAAAGGAGCAGAGGGGGGGGGCGTTGGAAATCACACAATGCAGAGGCAGGCGTGGGAAAGGAAAGCATCTGAGGGAGAAGCCCCTGCCAAAGGCTTTCAGTCCCTCTCAAAGCAATCCCGGACAAGTAAATTGGGAGAACAAGTTGAAGAGGCCATGTGGTTGAGCAGAAACGCCACCAAGGTCCTATCCCTTTGAGGCAGGCCAAGGCCACACCTGCTACCTTTGGAAGACACGCTCCCCAAAGTAGGCAGGGCCAGCACACACACACACACACACGCACACGCACGCGCGCGCACACACACACACACACACACGAACCTGAATTTAATTTCACTTTAGTGCATATTAGATGAATGAACGACACGCAGCTGATGGGGTGATTTCACAGAATCACAGATCGCAAGCACGGGAAAGGAATTTGGAGAGAAACCCCAAACTGGTGCTTGAATCCATAATTACTACCTGGCTTAATCAGGTCAGTAGAACATCCAGCAGCTGCTTGCACTAAGCTTGGATTGTCTGCCAAATGTGAAAATAAGAAAGTTACATTTAATTGTGGTTCGGTGCCCTGTACAATTTCACTCCCCCCCCTCCAGGTTAAGCATATTGCATGGCGGCTGCTTCTATGCGGTTCATCGTTAATATCTTCCCTGTGTTTAATTATTAATCTCGAAACCACATAAAAATGGGCGGGGGAGGGGAAACTTGGGCATAGTTTCTTAGGGCAAGGCTGCAAGGTTTTGAGGATCCCTATCTGCCACTCTGGAGTCTGGCTTGTGCAACTCTGCATAAAAGACCCATCAATCTGGTCTATTTCAGAGACCAAGTAGGCATCTGATGTGAACAGCGGAATGGAATAAAGGTTCTGCAAAAGATTTAGAGTTGACCTTGGAGAAAGCACGAGAAAGTTAAGAGGAAAAGGAAGGAATGAGCTGCTAACATCAAGCCCTGGAAATCAGGAATTCAGGCCCTTCAGATAAATATATAGGGTTTATTGTATGCTAAAGCTCTCTACAAGAATCTGAACTACTAACAGTTAAGGCAAATTGGCAGTAGATAAACATCAACGGAATTCAAGGTGGGCTGGATTTAGATCTCATGTGGGCTGGAAGGGACTTCAGACTGATGATGCATTTGACCCCTCCTTCGGGTTCAGCCTGGGCATCTCTTACAGTTATAAGGAGGTTGTCCACTCCAGTCCAGTCCAGACTTTGAAAAATTCCACCTCCCCCCCACCCCAAAAAAACTCACAATGATTTTGTTTAGTGTAAGATGGATAGAAACAAACTTGAACAGGCTTTCAAACTTTTGCTGATTACAATAAAGAACATTCCTTATGGTATGTAACATTGAAATATATTAGTAAGAAGACTATCGAGTGATTAATTATTATATTATTTATGATAATTAACTACTACTCGTTGCTTTTTTTAAATACGTGAACCCAGACAACATGCTGTTTGCTAAATATTAAGAATGTTATTTTAAAAAAGCCTAACCCTATCCCTGACCCCGACCCCACCTTATTCCTAATCCTAAAAAAAAACTAATTATATATATAATTATATATAAATGTGATCACCAGATTTATATATATATATGTATATATATAAATAAAACAATAAAGAACATTCCTAAATTCTTTTTTCCCTGTGTTTCTTGGCCCACCTCAAAGGACTTGAAAGCCAGTTCTTAGTTTCTCTTCTACTCTCTGCATTGTTTCTGACACTCAGGGGTCATCTGTTACAAAAATATTGCATTGTAGATCTCCCTGCTGTTCAGGATGCCAGCCACACATCCATCCATCCATAAACAACACACACACACACACAAATAAACATACACACACACTTCTATTCCACTTCCCTGGCTGGTCCTACCATTTAGTGAAACAAGGCAGTTGGATGTCACAAAAAGACACAAATTGATCATATCAATTAGTAGATATAGAGTTGGGTGATCACCTATTAGGGATGCATAAATATTCAACACTCAGTATTATTTGTTTATTAAATTTATATACCGCTCATCTCACCAGTAAAGTGGTGCTGGGCGCTAGATTCTGATCTAGCCTTCAAGATTCAGTTTGAAATCAGTTCCGCTGAACTATTGAACAATTTCTCAGTGAAACAGTTAAATCTAATTGGTGCACCAGCAAGAAAAAATAATCCGAATGATATCTGAATTTATTTAGTTCAGTGATTTAAGAAGCCAAATCCAAGTGCTCTTTGGCTTCAAACTGAATTAATCCTTCCGATCTAGTTGACTCTCTCTCACTACACCTACACCCAGACAGTTAGGAACAGCACTGCTTCTAGAGTTGGTAGCAGATTTCCAGAGATCTGAGGTCCCCAAATTCAATATCATACATGTTTCTTAGAAAAAATCATTGCAGATCCCTTCTTTCTCCCTCTTTTGAGCTAGCCTTATCTCTCTCCTTGCTGATTTTTTTTTTTTTAGCTTTTGCAGGCTTCTAGTGTTCCAGTGTCCGTGGAACAGGCTCCCTCTTTACAAGACCAGCATTTACTAATTGCTCCCTTACCTTGATCCCAGCATGTGGCTGGAGCAGAGGGTCCCTGCCTTTACCAGCAGCCGGAGGCTTGTACACCAGATGTTTGAATCTGAAAAGCCCCCTTGCTGTTCTAATAAGGTGTTAATCAGGTCGCTAGCAGGCCTTTGAAAAGGTGCAATCCATGGGGCCTCCACCTGAACTGATGGGGACTGAGAAAAGTACAAATAATAATAACTGATAATAAGGGCTACAATAGATCAGTAAGACATCTGCGCAAATGCACTTCTCTAATGATGATGGATTGAGGACTGAATTGTGTTTCCTCCTAGTTTCTGCTGACATTCAACTCTGAATGTGCACCTCAGTTTGACCAGCATGGCCTGTATGTAGTCTTTGTTTTAAATAGTTCTCATCAGCTGCCCAAGAACTAGATCAGGGCCAAGGATGGTGTGCTTAGCTGCAAGGAACGTTAAAAAAAATCGGGCATTTTATGCTAAACCCAAAGCTCGGCTTCAGACATTACACTAAGCACAAAACATTACCATTTCGTATTATGTGAGAATTGGACCTTTAACTCATCCATGGAGGAAGGAGGAGACACATACCTGCTTCTCCTTCAAGCACAGAGAATAGATGACCAGGAAAAGATTCAAAATATTGTCTAATAGACAAAATCCCATAGAACTTGGCAAACTGAATGTACATGTTTTGAGTCCTTTAAAAAAAAAAATCCTCTAATAGCTACTCAGATTTCCATAAGGTGGAAATTTGTTTTGGCTCAAGTTTTTATGTCCTCATTCCTTTTGGAGGATGGAGGTTCATCCTCTGAGCTTGTGGATTGGTTTCCGGACGTTACCTACCCGGGTAACATCTTCTGCAGGGTTTAGGGAATGTCAATTGTCCGCGTTCTTCTGCTGATAAAGGCTTTGTGTGGCCAGTAGGTCTTGTGGTGTGTGGTTGTGTCAAGTGAGGGTCTTGTGATGGGGAGGTCATGTCAGGTGAGGGCCATTCCTCTTTTCTCATCATTTGAAATGCTTTACTTTTAAAGAAGCTACCATCATGGTGTATTTCACTGTGGTTAGCCAACAAAAAGGGGTCATCAAAACATGGGTTGATCTGATTTTACCTCACTGTAGTACAAACACGCTTCCCTAAGCTTAAATGCAGTGGAACATTATGGTTTATTCAAACAGTGACGGCTTTCCATTTGTTCCTTTTCTTCAGGATGGCAAAAGGTGGGAAGTTTGAAGCCGCCTGACTCCTGCAGGCTCAGCCTTCCATCACAACTCAGTTTCCTGTTATGTGATCAACTGTCCTGTATATTTGATAATACTGCTGTTTTTCTTAAATGATCCGTTAGTTTTAAATCAAAAGAAAGGGCTGAAGAAGCTTCCTTGGATGAGAAGCGAAACGTCTTCAAAGAAAAACCAGAAAGTCCAGTTGCCTTGTGAAAAAGCACCTTTGGGACAATCAAAATGAAGCTTTTTTTTTTCAAGAGGAGGAGGAGAAGGAGAAGGAGAAGGAGGAGGAGGAGGAGGAGGAGGAGGAGGAGGAGGAGGAGGAGGAGGAGGAGGAGATATTTTTCAAGCTGAGTTTGAATCTTGGTGACTATTTGCAAATGTCATTTTCTTTTGCTTTCTGGCATTGTTTTAACTTTCTAATCTAGCCTACAAAATGAGGATTTTCTGGTGGCTTCTTATCCAAGGACTACCATAAGTCAAGTCTCCCTTTACTTAGCAGTTTTTCAAGAGCAGCCAACTCATCTCATCTGTAACAGGAAAGAGTAGAAGAGAAGACATAGAAACTGAAAAGAACACAAAGCCTCCAGATCTGAAAAATCAATGCTGAAAGGTTATGGCATAAATCAGCTGGGGTGGCACCAGTCATTCTCAGCACACTGATCGCCACAGCAAAAAAAAATCTTGGATGCCACTTAGAAAAAACGTCCACCGTCGCTTGCAAAAAGCCGCACTACAAGCAGTCCTAGTTACTGTTCAGTACTGTTCAACAGCATTGGAAAAAGGGACTCATGGTTACTTTTCACACTTACAGCTGTTGCAGCCTCCCTCTGGTCACGTGATCAAAATTCGGATGTTGGGCCACTGGTTCATATTGAGGATTGTTGCAATATCCCCTGGGGTCATGTGATCCCCTTTTGCCAGATTCACTTAACAGCTGTGGTACCAACTTAACAAGTGCAGCGATTCACTTTACAACTGTGGCAAAGGACGTCGTAAAAGGGAGCAAAATCCACTTAACAAATGGCTCGCTTAGCAACAGAAATGTTGGACTCAGTTGTGGTTGTAAGTCGAAAATTGCCTAAACTGGGATTCACATATATACTACACACATATCCTACACCAATAGATTCTGACATCCTTAATGCATGGGAAAGCCAAGAACAACTAAACCGGCAGCTGTGATTTCCCAATAATAATAATAATAATAATAATAATAATAATAATAATAATAATAATAATATGACCATTCACCTCTTTTTATATTGGCTGAAAACAGAAAGATTCCGGGAAATAAAAATTTCATTTTAGAAAGAAAGTGTAAAATATATATCTAACTTGTCCTTTCCTCCCCCCCCCCCACCCGCCACCCCCTCTAGCCTGCTTTCCAGCATTTGAAAGATAACTAATTCCAATCTTTGTACAGCCTCCCTCTTGGGGGGGGGGGAAAGAGGAAAGAAAACACACACAAACCCCTCAAACCCTGATAATAAAGTTCTTATTTCCAGCACATTTGCCATTTCCTGGTCTAAATAAAGAGTGTCATAAGAGTGACAAGCTAAAAGCCACTGATTACTGTGGATTCTTGGCATTTATTCTCCCAGTTAAAAGAGCAAACATCAGAAATAATGTGGTCCAGCCTAGCCTCCGAATCTAACCCTGCAATTAATCAGCATTCATGTGAAGAAGGTGCAATATGCATCTGATATGTATGGAGTGGAAAAGAGAGAGAGAAGAGAGAGTAATTAAAGGCAGATGCAAGGGAGAAAGCAAGGGAGAACTGGGGGGAGGGCCCCCCCACCCCCCAGCATCTTTTAAGCACGCAAAGAGGGCTGAGATGTTCCAAAGGCAGCTGTGCAGCTGCCTTTGCTACTAATTTGAATCAGTCCTACCTCCTCTTAGCACAGCCATTCTGCAAATGGGAATCCTGAGGTGGCCAAAATGGCCTTGACGGCAAAGACATTGCCCCCAAGACCTTTGTGGACACCTCAGGATCCCTGCAGACCTGCAGGAAAGTGAATAAGGAGGACAAAAGCTTGGAGGCTGGATAGATGAATGAATCTTGAAGGTGCCACCACAGCAGGGGGTCTTCAAACTTGGCCCTTTTATCTGGGAGTTGAAGTCCACAAGTCATAAAAGGGCCAAGTTTGAAGACCCCTGCACCAGAGACTCCACTCTTGGCCAAGGAGTCTTGGAACTCAAAATGGTCCAAATCAAGATGGAATGTGCTGATAGGCCACGGAATCTTGATGATGAGGAGGAAACAGGAAATCCCAGGAAATGGCAGGATTGATGGGTAGGCAAACGTCTCGACCATTTTGTTGAATTTTCAAATGTTACATTTTTCTCCCATCCCCTTTGAGCATTTATTTCTTGGTCCACTTAGTTTGTTGATTTTAACCTGCTGCAATCCATCAACTCTCGGGAGGCAACAATCAAGAACTAATGTTAAAATATCCCCCATGCAATAATCCAAAGTAAACCATTATTAAAAAAAACAAAAAAAACCTACACAATAAGTCCTTTGGGGTTTTCTAAGATTGAGAACCGAATAAAAACTTTAAAACCCTTCATACTCCTCCTTCCCGTTCCTCCTTGAATCTCCATGTATGAATTTCAGCTCACTCCCAAAGAGATTCCCTGGAACAGATTCCCCCCATCCCACCCCCATGAATGTTTGGGGTTGCAGAATGATCACAAGAAACTAAGGTGCCATCAGGAAGTCTGGCATCTCATTTTATAGCACCTTCTTCTCCCTCCAGACTGTCCCACCTTCAGAGAAACATGCTGTTTGTTTTGTCAAGGGAAGAAGACCATTTGAGAACAGTGCCCTTTGATTCCGCTTTTGAATCGATTATCTGAACCCTTGACCCAGCTCAACAATGCCAAAAAGAAATGGGAGTGTACAGCTCAGGGGTAGAAATTGCTGCTTCCTCCTCATCAGGCTAGCCCTGACCCTATGGCTGGCACATTCTAGATGTCCCAGAGAATCCCATGGAGACCTTTAATCCACAGGGATCAGTAAATTAAGCCACTAAGGCGTGAAGGGCCTGGGCTGTGTTTAATCACCCTCTTTTGTGTATGGCTAAATGATTGTACAAAGAGATAAATCCACAGTGAGGTCAAAGAGGGAGGCATGGGGCGATTAACCCCCATCACCTTTTACTCAGGAGGGCAAAGGGTCTGATTGGAACCGAAGGCATCAGCAGGCCCCTCAAGCAGTGGCATGGAAGATAAATCGAGAGATAATAATCACAACAATAACAGCAACTTGTGGAATTGAGAATCAATGGGATCTCAACAACTACAAAAAAAAAAAAAACCCAGCATCTCAGCCATATTTTTAATATATTTTTAGTGTGGCTTTTTGGCCAGCTCATATAGCATCTTCACGAAAGGGAAACCCCAGGTTGAAAGGCAGAAATAGTTGTGTGTGCTCTCCTGTACGCATCTAATAATAATAATGATGATGATAAAGTTGGAAGGGACCTTGGAGGTCATCTAGTCCAAACCCCTGCTCAGGCAGGAAACTCTACACCATTTTGGACAAATGGCTGTCCAGTCTCTTCTTAAAAACTTCCAGTGTTGGCACATTCACCGCTTCTGGAGGCAGGTAGTTCCACTGGTTAATTGTTCTGACTGTCAGGAAGTTTCTCCTTAGTTCTAGGTTGCTTCTCTCTTTGGTTAGTTTCCATCCATTACTTCTTGTCCTGCCTTCAGGCACTTTGGAGAATAGCTTGACTCCCTCTTCTTTGGGGCAGTCCCTGAAAAAATTTGAAAGCGTGAATGCAGTCCCCCACTACCACAAATTATGCAGTCGAGTTTTCTGCATTTGGGAAAATCGCAGGGGTCAGCACACCCGAAGTGCAATGGATGAGCCTCACCCTGGGAAAACCTCCTTTGTGATCAAGGTATCTCCCCTGCCAGGTAAGTAATGTATGTATCTTAAAGAGGGGAGAACCTTCCCCCCCCCTCAAAATAAAGGAAGGAAAATGGGTCCCGCTCTATGGCATTGGGAATTATAGCTCAAACGTTAAGAATAAGGGGCTGGGGGAGGCATTACATTCAGTGGAACTTTGAACTACAGCATTTTATATTATTGGATGGCAGATCTCACTTTGAATCACCATCCTATTTGCTCTGCCTTAGATGCTCAAGATTACGGCCTTGGATATATGTCTGTGATGTACTTCTATGTTTGAATGAAGCCATACTTCCCTTAACCGTGGCTTGTTGAATAACCACAACTTGAGACAATGGTCAATTTAAACAGTTTTTGCAAGGGTAAAGGCTGGGGTCATAGCAAGCACTTAACCTTTAGGGTTATCCTATTGAGATAAGAGCCAGGTTTTCCATAGCATGTTTTCAGAGATCTCTTTGGCAAAGTGGAAACCGGTATGCTAATTCACCATTTTGCCCTTTTTTTCCTATTTGATAAAAGAGAATATTTGTAGCTCAGGGTTGAACTGAGGGGCCCTGGATGTGCTCTGAGCTTGTTTGTTTTCCTTCTTTCTAAACTGCCCATCTCCCTCTATGTATTGATGATGTTACCTAGTTCGGTAATGAAACCTCTGCAAGAAAACAACCAAGCTCAGAGAACACCAAGGACCCCATACTCTTTTCCATTCAATGGACAGACAGGACCAAGCTATTTTTTCTTCCTTATTCATGCAAGTAAGTCCCTTGCACAGCACAAAGTTTACTCTTTCCTTGCAAACAGGTCCATAATGTCACCCAATTCTCTCTCCTCCCCCCCCCCCCAAATTTGGCTCTTTCTCCCTTGGAGCTTAGAACCAGGTGGCTGTGCCTACAATTTATTCTGATCACTGCTTTTACAGGCAGAGCAGGAGGAACTCTCTTGAATCCTTGTCCACCCTGCATCTTTATTTATTCATTTATTGAAACAATCAATGTGGCTGCCCATTTTGAACAGGTAACCCTGAGTGGTGAACAAACAAGACAATGCAGAAAATTTCAATATTATAAAGCCGGAATAAAATGAAGCAAAGGGAAAATAACAATAATAAAAGCACCACATAAATAACTCACCCATACCAAAGCACAGCTATAAGATGCCATTAGTATCCTGGTCTTAATGCCTAAGAAAAATGCTAGATCTTCATGACCTTACAGAAAACCATTAGAGTTGGGTGAATGGTCATGCAGACAGCTAAGGAAAAAATGTTATGCTAAGCAATAGTGGGTGAAGTATTGCCTGATTGGGCTATACGTCAGTGCCAATGTTTAAGGAACCCCTGGTTGACTGGCATAAAAACCCTTACCTTACACCGAATTGGGGATTGCAACCCATGCTCAATTTAGCATGCACATTTTGTTAGCTTTGCTGTTACTTTAGCAAATGTAGTGTAGCCCAGGTATGAAATCATAGAAGATTACATAAATTGAGGATGATCAGATTTGGTTAATTGATTTGACTCAGATTTGTGATCCTAATCTGTTTTTCTACTTCCAGATTGAATTGGCTATCTCCAGTCCTTGAATCCAATCAATTTCATTCAAATTTTCTAATATGTTCAGACAAATGCTGCCATCTGCAGAAAATACCCAGATCATTCAAACCAATTTGACACAATGCTTCAAATCAATTAGTCTATTGAAGAAATCTGATTTAAGAGTTTGAAAGGCCATCAAAGGTTCAGTTTAAGAACTCATACAGCCCTAGAATGATAGCCCTCTCTAAGTTTCCCGTTTCTCTGTTTGATCTACTCTGTGCTTTTATATTTAATAAATTAAATGTTGTGCGTTTTGCAAAAGGAGGAAGGAAGGAAGGAAGGAAGGAAGGCCTATTCTTTTTGAGAAGCAACAGTGTATCTGTTCAGAAATAGGAGGAAGACTGTTAAGAAAAATGGACATCATCTGTTGGGATTTTGAGAAAGAAAAAAAGAAGAAGCCACACAACTGAATTTGACTCTGCCATGTCTATGTGCTTAACAATTTTAATGTGTTGGTTTTGTTTTTGTTAATTTAGTCTTGTTTTTCTTTACCATAACTGGCCATTGATATAATCTGCCTTTGGTATAAGGGAAAAAAAAGTAATGCATTTTTAAAAACCAGGATGTGGAGAATCGGCAGATTTAGGCTCAATCTCTCAATGTTAAGGAAGAGCTGCCATCTCCTGTTGATTGCTGGTAGTTTTACTGTAAATTCAGTGGTCCTTTTTCTCCACTGGCTGTATCCATCCCACAATTTATAGCCAATTTCAGTCTGTTTCCTCATGAACAGACTGATCTTGAAATTAATCCGTTTTGTTGGCAATGGATTCCGCCTCTAGAGACCAATTGACAATTTCACTCTTCATATTTTACCCTCTTAATTCATAGGCAAAAGGAGTGACAAATAGAATTCAGAGAAGAACATCCATATTCAGTAGGCAATACTTTTACCAGCAGGGAAATTCAAAGGAATATGTCCTCACTAGGAATCTATCTGTTCATTAAAATAATGAGTATATTCGCACATGCTATCAAACCATCGTGTTTTTAATCATGACTTGCTAAACAAAGTATGGCGACTTAGTGTGCGTAAGACACCAATAAACCACTTTATTGATTGCATTCCTAGACTTCATAGTAAACACTGAGTTTGAAAATGCCAGCATGGAATAGGTTTTTCACCCCATGCCTCTAAGAGCAGAGCTATGATTTGCCATCATTAGGAGAGAACCACCTCAACAACCATACATAAGCTTTGAAACTCCTTGCTTAAGCATTCTTGCTTAACTTCCTATCAAGTGTTCATTTTCTCTGAAGCCCTTCCATTTCTGCTTGGCCCTCAGCCAGTTGTAATGGAGTATTATTCTAACAGATTCCCAAAGAAATAATTTTCAGTGTAGTTTTTTTCCTGTGGTTTTTTTTTCAATGAAACAGGGAAGTTAATTTTTTTTTCCAAATTTCTACACTGCTCAGCTCACTGCTCAGCTAAGTAATTCTAGGCAGTTTGCAAAGTTATGCACCTTTAAAGTCTTCAGTGGTTTAGTTTAGTACATTGACTGCCAACTATCTACTCCTACTCTAACTCTGAAATCACTGTCCATTTTCAGAGGGCACAGAAACTGCAATTTGCCTGAAGCCAGAGAGGCATGGCTAACAAACCATAAACAGATTTATTTTGTTTACATACTTGGTGTTTTGTTTTCTGGTTTGTTCCTAGAGGGTTTTTTTTTTTTTTTTTAAGAGTCCTCAGACTGAAGAAGATACTAAACAAACCAAGGATGAATCTGTCCATGGTAGGTTAGCCACATCCACTCACAGGAGAGCCCCCATAGGGTCAGTTGAAGCAGTGTCTTCTAGCACGTAGGAATTTACCCAGATTGTGGCTTACCATGTTGTTCAAACACACCTGCTCTCAGGAATAGCACACTGTAACAACAGGGACTTGCATATGTGAGATGGCATTTTTCTGTGAAAACACTACATTTGGAGAATGAACGAAGATTGCCTAAGGTGCACTAGAGGTATTATTTTGGGGGTGTTTTTGCACTTCCAAAACATTTACATGTCTTTACAAGTTTCCTTTTTAAATAGATTTTGAATTCTATGTTAACAACAGTTTTAAAAAAATGTATTTATGTACACCTTCCAGCCTCTTTCCATTATGGGGCGAAGCATAAGACATCTCCAATGAATCTGTGAATCAACATACACATACATTTATAGTCTGGAATATTCAGCTAGCTTTTTGTAACCGGTTCATCAAATGTGAGGTTTTTGACAAGGGGTTCCAAATCATAGCAGCTTAAAATGCACCCTTCAGATTTCTCCTTACCTACCTGAAACACCATTAGCTCATCCCTCTGGATCCCTCCTCTGCCCCCCCTTTTTTTCCTTCTTCCATTTCTTCAGAAGGAGAATAACCTGTGGTATTCCCCCCCTTTTTTTCCTCAAGAAACTAATGGACTCCTTAAATAGCAAAAATTGCACCCTGTAATTAAGATCTTGCTTTTTAAATGATTAATCATTCTAACCCCTTTGAGCAGCATCCCACTTACTTCTCCTCTCACATTGAAATGCAGATCAGAGGAGTGGGGGGAGGAAGAGAATTGTTGCTAGAAATTGGGAGAGAGCACTTAAATCCCTCACAGCTGTCCTGTTTGGGGGTCTCTCCAGCTGCCCAGTTATCGGAAGGCCTGATGGATGGGACTACCTCACCCCAGCTATATCTCATCTGAGCTTCTGCTAAAAAAAAAAAGGGGGGGGGGGAGAATGTGATCCACCAATCAGGACTCTCTTTCCTTACCCGGAAAAGTTTATCATACAGGTACATCATGAACAGCAAGAGCAAAAGATGAAAAGAACACACAATATATAACATTATTTTGCTAGGATCGTTCAATTCTTCCCCCCCCCCCACTTCCCTGAAATAGAAGAAGCCAATATGTCGTCTGTGGACACCTCAGTTGACATCTGTCAGGCTCCCTGCCCCCTGACATTATTTTAATTAAAAGAGTCTTTTAATTAAAAATAATAATTATTGAGAAGCTGGCAAAGTGCCAGTTTCTGGCATCATCTTTATTTACCCGATTATCTCTGAGTTTCACACAGGCCTGATTGGCATATTTAGAACATTGACATGGAGGGTGGGGGCTTTGTTTGGAAGTGTGCCCAGCTGCCTCCCTCTACCCCCCCTTCCAAAAAACCCCAAGGAGCATCATGGGAGCTAGCGAGAACAATCACCCAGAGAATGGACAAGCCCAGATGACCGTTTGCTCCAAATAACTCCATTTATTCACCCCTGCTCAAGAAGATGGACCCCAAAAAAGGAATTTGTCTCAATGTAAGGAGGCACTTTTCCCATTAGTGTGTTAACCGCTTTTGGCCCTTGGATAGTTACATAGAAAAAGGTGTTTCAGATAGTCTGGATATTTTTACCTGATGTGACAGAGGTACTTGTTGGCATGCAGCTCAATGACTTGCAAGTTTGCCGTGGGTTGGCTTCACAGACTTGATTAAGCCCTGATACGCCTTCCTATTAACCCTAAATATGTCCTTGATCTAGTATTTATCATTTGCATCTCTTTCACTAGTGTCTGCTCTCAAAATCTGCTTTCCAGTTTTCTTCTCCCCATTGCTTGTTTTCAAAGATCGAGCATGGCATAAAACTTCTTCTCCCAATTCATTCTTTTGAGGAGATCACCTTGGACTGCCTCCAGCCTTCACCTGAATAATATAGGAGCTCCAGTCCTGAACATGTCAAAAATGCAAACTTTGCAAATCATGATTTTTATTTATTTATTTATTTATTTTCTTCCCTTGACAGGCACTCAACTCCTCTGTGGGAATCCTTTCTTCCTGGTGGAATTTTAGCCCTGAATCCTCTTGTCTTTATTTTTTTTTCTAGCTAAGGTGCAGGCCTTTCAGTTCCATTGTGACTTGACCTAAGGTGGCAGGGTTGGTTCTCCACAGCCCCCCCCCCCACAGCCCCTACCCCTTATGTGGTCCAAATGATGATTCTTATGGGATGTGGGAAGAAAGGAGAGACTTTGTCTTCCTCTCCCAACTCTGACAAACAACATCGTTGTCCTTTTCTATTCAGGATCTTCACACGGTTCAAGTCCCAGACATCATACACGCTGATCTAGACTGAATCAATGCCAAATCAGTATGCAGAGGTGGAATCCACTTGGCAGTGGATTAGCATAAACACTCTAGGAGGCAAATAGAGATACAAACATCCACTGTGTGCCATGTGGAGATGCCTCTTTGTTAGTTGGCGCTCCCTCTCTCTCTCTCTCTCTTTCTCACTCTCTAAAGTACAGACAAAGTTGCAGACGTCTGTTAAATGTCAATTATGGCTGGAAAAAAAAGATGTCTGCTCAAGGCTTAGTTTTGCCACAGAGATCTTTAAAAAAAAAAAGAAGAAGAACGAGAGACTTAGGCTAGCCAACAATGCATCTGGCAAGCAAATGTGGTGGTTATAACTCTATAAAGAAGTCACAGACTTAATGGAGGCTGGCGGGAATGCAAATGAATAAGAGAAGAAGCTTTCAGAGAGGCAACCCATCTTGTCTTTTAGAATTTGGAAAAGAGTGGAAAGGAAGAAAGAATAAAAATAAAAAGGAAGTGCAAGAAAAAAAAATTAGACTTCCTTCAAGGGCGAAAGGCAATTGCTTATACATTGGGATGCTCTCACTGATATCAGTTGTCCTGCCTTGGAAATCTAGGAATAAATTGAAATGAATTGGAATAAATCTAGAGGGCATCAGAATATTTGGATATCACCATTATCCGAATCACTGTTGAATTGAAAGCTAAAGAGGACATTAATTGAAACCTCAAGACAAGCTTGGAGCAACAATTCTTAACCACATGTCCCGTTTCAAATATAGAAACAAGCGCAATTCCTTTATTTTTGATGGGGGTTCCTCCAATCAGAATTATTCAGGATTTTATAAAAACCAACAAATTAGACAAATATATATACATGACTAGTGGCGATCTTGTCCTGATATCGAAAAAACTGTTGTCTGGTAGTGACCGAAACCAACCTCACATTTTGGAGAGCAGATGATGCTTTATTTGAGTGATGTTTGAAATCATTGTTCTTAGACTACTCTATTTTCCTAACTTTCTACTGAGTTTTCCATTCAGGAAACATGTAGGTGAGACCTTGCATCTTCCTACTTGAATTCTGATGGAGGATCCAGGTCATTCCATTTCACCCGTGCGGCTTCTGAATCAAAATGTGAGGAAACAAGTAGGCATCTAATAATTATATATTCATAGCACGAAAAAGAGGGACAGAGAGCACATCTCCTCCTGTCTGGTGACCAACTGAAAAATTCTCCTGCACTTTTCAAAACTATTTCTCATTTAATTTGGCTGAAGAAAACTTGCTTTCAAATTTATTTATCTATTTATGACCCCAAGTGTTATGCAGTAACTGTGCACTTCGTAGTGGATAGTGATGGAGGTATATCCTATATTTCACTGGGCAATCCATTCTTGGTGGTGCCTACAGCAAACTGTGATGATATCAGAATGACAAGTGCAAGGTGATGTCATCAGATCCAATATATGCTACAATTATGTCCTAATAACTGGTACGAGAACCTAAATCTCAACTTTTGTGTGATGAGACAAATTTCATCACTTGCCTCCATCCAGTAAGCATGAATCCACTGCCTCTTTAATGTCAGCTTGGAAACCTCTCCCTTTCTCCTCAGCATGGTTGGCTTAGGAATTCTGGGAATTGAAGTCCATGAGTCATAAAAGAGCCAAGGTTGCCTATCCCTAGTCTAGGAGGCTCACCACTTAGAACAGGAGGACTACTATTCCAATAAATCTCAAAGTAAGAAAACAGAATGGAATCCATCCCTGTTGGCTTTATTCAAAATCATTGATTGATTGATTGATGATTGATTGATTGATTCGTTCATTCATTCTATATCTTGCCAACATCAAATAATGGATTCCCATTTTTTTTTTGAATACCCACAGAAGATTAGGTTAGAAAATTGATGGAGAAACTGGCAAACTTGATCTGTTTAGTTAGGGAAAAAAACAATACAGACTTTAAAAAAAAAAGGCTGGACTTTTTGTTGAAAGTGGAAAAGACTGAATAGATGATTTATGAATTTGAGGTTTAAAAAGGGTTAAAGAGGGAGGGAAACAGGTAAAATGAAAACTGCTCAAGAGAAAAAAAAGGGGGCAGGAATCATAATTCTATTTTTTCTTTTTTCACTTTTCTTATCTTTTTTTCCATTTAATTTTCAATACTTTTACTGTATTCAAAAAAATCTAATCCAAAAAGCAAGTACAAATTGGATAGACAGATGTTTAGTGTTTGGGGAATAAGATGGAAAAGGAAAGACCTGTTTTGCAGAGGGGGGGGGAAACACTATAAAATGGCAGGGTAGATTATTGCAGTAGAGTAGGCTTGAGCCCAATCCATGTCCTCACCCATTTTGTTTCTTCAGATATGACATTCCCCTCCCCCCATTGCACATAAAATGTTAAATGTAGCTTTTATCTTCCAAAGGTTCCCCAGAGCTCACCTTGTCATCCATTTTCAATCTGAATTGGCAGTTGAATATGGTTTGCAGTGCTAATCTGGGTGGTTGTTTTTTTTCTTCAAAGGAAGGATTCATGGAAAAAGATAGATGGAGTTCAAACTGCTCACTTATCCATAATTAGCCAAGAATATGCAAATCACATTAATCCAGGTCAGACAATTTTACTAAATGATGTGAAGTTAGAGAACGAACGGGTGATTCATTTGTTGTCCTCATAAAAACTATTAGTTTTTTTTTGCAAGGGGATAGACGGGGGAAAGAATGTTAAGTTGATGCATACATAGACACAAAAAGTGGTGCATTTGTATTGTGTTTTGATCTGATTTGCTATTTCTGAGTTTAATTATTATGGTTCAATGTGTATATATTGGATTTGGCATTTTTATGGAGTCCTTCCCAAGGACCTGGGATGCGCAAATGTTGTTTGATGGACCAGCACTGATGATGTTATCTAGTTTGGGTAACGAAACGCCAGCAAGAAAAACCCCAAGCTCAGAGAGCACCAAGATCCCCTATTTCAATCTTCAGCTACAAATATTCTCCTTTATTGATGATATTAAAGGCATTGTGGAAGGATATAAGCTGTTCCAGGTGAAGCTGCCTTTTACAATTGACCGATGGTGATTTTGTCAAGGTCAATGATGTTGAAGTGGTGCTCCATTGTTATTATTACTTTTTAATCTCACCTTTTATATATTATGGTCAACTCAAAATGGCAAACAATCCTAATTTATGCCATTGAAATGATCCTGGTGTCTTAAAAAGAATGAGGAAAGCGTTTGCTTCTCGTTTTCGTTATAATGATTATAATCACTATTTTTTTTTCTTAAATAAGAAATGGTCACATTTCAAAGCAGTTTTTTTCCTCTTAAAACCAAGATCTTCTCTGGAATTGTTATTCCCAGGAACATACTAAGGCTTGAAATACACTTGAGAGGGAAATGGTTGCATCTTTACAACTGGGCATGCAATATTGAAAACTCTGTGAAAATAGTGCCCCAGAGATGCTTCATGCCTTTTCACACTACTGCTGATCCCTAAGTCCTCTAACAATACCCTGAGTTGTTAATGCAGTGGGAAACTCCATGTTTGTTTGAATGGGACTGGACAAAACAGGTGTCCTGTAATGGAACATTTATCACCAAATCCAGCAAAACTGTGAGACAGATCAGCCAGCATGTTTTATGACCACTGGAGAAGGGTAAATGAAAGAATCTTGTCTCCTTATGCAAATCTTTGCCTCTCTCGCTACACCCCACAACTCAGAGAAGGTCCCAGAAAGAATTTCTGTTGCAACTATTTGGGTTGGAAGTTGAGACGAGATGTTACCTGCCAATCAAATGCCATTGAAGGAGGAGAAGGTGGTGGGCGGGGGGGGGGAGCACCCTATAAAACAAGTTGTTTGGTCTGAATCTCCTTATCCTGTTAACCTGAGGCCGGGCAGTCTAGTCCCCGGCCTCCAAGTGTGGGCCTCACGCCACTTTGCCTAGCAACAAGGCAAAAGAAAAGGCCCATTCTTGTCTGTGAAAGATTCATCATTTGGGGCTGAAAGTGGTCCCTCCCCTCTTTCAAATACTTGTCAGCAGGGAGAATACAGCTTAGATACGAAGCTGATCAGATCATAGCTAAGCTGTACTCTTTTGCTACTAAAACTGCCAGCAGACTTTCAAACAACTTCACAGAGAGTCTGCGTATGTTATGTCTGGAAGGGTGGTGGAGAGAGGCCCAGAAGACAATAACGTCTGCTGGAGACATGTTTCAATTCTTATTTATTCCCCTCGGTGTCTGAATGTCCAGATTTCAGAACCCTGGGTGAAAGACAGGGGTGCAGCTGAGTTATTTGACACTTTGGGCATAATGAGTTGATGAGAATGACCTCTGGATGCACATAGCATTGCAGAGGTGAAGCCAACAACTCATTGGGAGGTAAACAGCATTTGGTCATAGAATGCACACACACAAACACACACATACACACCATATGCGTGTGTGTGTGTTTGTGTGTGTGCAATCTATGACAAAATGCTGTTTATGTCCCAATGAGTTGTTTGCTTCACAACTGCAATGCTATGTGTATGTTTGTGTGTGTGTGTGTGTGTGTGTATGTATATGTATATGTATACACACACACACACACAGTGTGAGCATCCATAACTACATCCAATCAGATTCAATATTTTTTTAAAAAAAAGTTAGAAAAAGAAAAGATGCTGAAGCAGCTAATGAAATAATTTTGCAGTGACCTTTTACATCCAGGACCTATTTTGAACCTATTGACCCAAAGCAATCCTAACCCCTGTAGTATAAGTGAACTGATTAGATACCACCAAAAATATATCGGACCTGCTTTAGAAATCACCGGTGATAAAATTACCTTCTAGATCCTGTTTTAAATAAAATTTGAAGGCAACATTGAGGTACTCTGGTGTTATCTGCAAGGATACTCAAAGCAGTTGATGACAAACTTAATATGTGATGTAGCTGCAAAAATGGTCAGTGTGATTTTAGACTGCACAACAGTAGCATCTTTTTTAAAACACAGCATTGGTCATGCCTCACTCTGAATATTGAGTATGAAGAAATCCGACTTGGCCTTGCAAATAAAAGCACATGTTTTTCTAACCCTCCACTAGCTTTTTACTAGCTTGCCTCTACATAGAACAGGATATGGAGGAATCCATAAACTGATAATTATGAAACTAAATGCAAATAACAGTGCATGAGGGTAAGAGTAATTGCTAGGATCTTTAGGAAATATGTTGTTTTTTTTAAAAAAAACAGCAAATGCAGCTTTGCTTGTTTGTTTAGGGATTTAAATCTCCATACTCAGGGTATCTAATATTTAATAGTATGTAAATCCAGTAAAAAAGAAGCATGTCTCATGAGTTCTTATGGCATTGAGAGTTGAAGCAAGATGTCATGTGGAAAATTGCTCAATAGGCATATATGTCAACTCAACTGAATAGCAGGAACATTGAAAATTCTCTGGAAGCTGCAGTTTGTGATACCTGTTTTACTCCAAGCAGAAAGAAAACCCATGAGTGGATTGTCTAAGGATATTCTCAGTCATCCAGGTCATGGCTGTCCCAAAAGTGCTTTTTCAAAAGGCAACTGGACTTCGTTTTTCCTTGAAGACATTTCACTTCTCCTCCAAGAAGCTTCTTCAATTCTATCCCCCACCATTCAGTCAGAACTGAAGAAGCATCTTGGAGGAGAAGCAAAAAACCAAGGAAAAACAAAGAAAGTCCAGTTGCCTTTTGAGAAAGCACCTTTGGAACTGGCTGAAAAGAATTTTGGTAACGGAAAAAATATTTTTATGACCTTCCCAAGCAAAGAGCTGTGCTCGACACATTTGTGATCAGAGCCGCAAGTAAACAAGTGAAGAATTATACCATTAGTGCTCATGGCCACTAAACTATACTAAACATTACTTCAGTATCATTCCTGCCATTCGCTGAGCTCACAACAGTTGCCAAGCAGGACCATGGACAGCACAGCTGTGGAATTGTTTGGGACATTGTTTGCAGGCTGGCTGAGGAATTCTGCACAATGGAAGGCCACACATCCTAAAGCTGATGAGGTTGAGAAACATTGGTGTAGACCAGGGGTAGGCAACCTTGGCTCTTTTATGGCTCGTGGACTTCAACTCCCAGAATTCTTGAGCCAGCCATGCTGAGGGGAAAGGGAGGTTTCCAAGCTGAGCCACGCTGGCTCAGGAATTCTGGGAGTTGAAGTCCACGAGTCATAAAAGAGCCAAGGTTACCTACCCCTGGTGTAGACAAATTCTGTCCCTCCCAAATAGACAAGCCAGGACAAGAGGAGTAGATAAACTCAGTTTCCCCTACTCTGTGTCCTAATTTAGCCAAGAAACCCAAACCCCCTCAGCCCACATAAAACTACACTATCACTCTATAGAAGGCTGCTACTTATCTTTACCTCATGAGAGGATCACTTCTGGGAAACAATTAAAAATAACTAAACAACTAAAATGCTCCATGCATTACAGAGGAAAAGAAAACCCTCACAATTCCTTCGCCACATCTTTAAACACCAGCTTCATCCCCAGTCCTGAGAACGCCATGCTTCTCTCATAGTACCACATGAATAAAGCAAGTTGGGAGAAGAATGGATGAACCCCAGTGTCCACTCAAGCAGACAATTTGGCTAGTAAACTGACATAATTACAAGGGATGGAGAGGAGGGGGGGGAAAGCAGGCCTCTGTTGCTTGTGCTTCGGAGGGCTTGGCCCCCGCTGGGATACTTGGACGTTTTGTGAGACTGTGGCTAGGCACATTAGAAACCTTATGTCCTTTTCAAGAGCTCAGAGTGATAGGCTGCCTTAATCTGATTACAATTTTTTTTCCCCTAGAATTCTTTCAGAAGATCCTGGAATGCTTCGTATACGCGTGGAAATCGGCAAGCACAGACACAGATATGGTGACAGGCATGGTGGCTAATGTGTGCTTAGGAATGGACTTGGCTTCTGGATGGAGAGTGCATACATCCCTACCTTCAAGTATGAGTACTAAGTAAATCTGGCCTGTGCAGGGCATATAACTATATGAAAATATGAAGAATGGTTGCTGGAATTGGGTATGCCTAGTTTAATGAAGAGACGGATGAGGGGGGACACGATAGCAGTGTTCCAATATCTCAGAGGTTGCCACAAAGAAGAGGCAGTCAAGCTATTCTCCAAAGCACCTGAAGGCAGGACAAGAAGCAACAGATGGAAACTAATCAAGGAGAGAAGCAACCTGGAACTAAGGAGAAACTTCCTGACAGTGAGAACAATTAACCAGTGGAACAACCTGCCTCCAGAAGCGGTGAATGCTCCAACACTGGAAGTTTTTAAGCAGAGACTGGACAGCCATTTGTCTGAAATGGTATAGGGTTTCCTCTCTGAGCTGGGGGTTGGACTAGAAGACCTCCAAGGTCCATTCCAACTCTTGTTAGTCTGTTAAAATACAGTTATGCAAACATATGCCCTTCCTGACAGTAACACATACCATACAAAATTTCAAGGATGAAACTATGAATCTAAAGCACCAAATGTGCTGTGGAACTGCAAGCCTGGATAGACAAGCAGCATTTCATAAGACGTTCTTGTAGATATTGAAGGTGTGGCTGCCTAGAATCACATTTGTGAAGACACATGCAGATAGACAGAGGTGACCTATTCAAAATATAACCTGTGCAGTGAATATAGTGAAACAGGGACCACAGACAGACGTGCAGATAGATAGAGCCAGTGAAGCAAGTACAAAGTGAAGTGTGATTTAAAATTCATCTATAGATAGCATCAAAGAGTGAAAGGAATACAAATAAAGTAAGAATAAGCTCATACTTGGATTCAAGGACTATGCTGCATTTTTCATGGGTTGACCTTTAAAAATGGATTCTTTAGCTACCTGCAAAAGCAAAGCAATTGGAATATGGCCCGTCTATTCCATTCCAATTGGATTTTGGACCTAGACTAAACTAAGGGAGTGTCATAGCCTACCAAAGTTCAATAAATAAATAGCATCAGTATTCAACTGGAAGCAATTTTGGTTTTCCCACCACTCTCTAGATGCAAAGTTAGCTGGAGAAGCTTGTGGGAAAAATAAGAGTGGATATCAAAACCTCTTTTTAAAATAATAATAATAATAATAATAATAATAATAATAATAATAATAATAATAATAATTACATGGGTGTTTTCACTGTGCTACAAGGCATATCTTCTTCAAGAACTCTGACTATTATTTCTCTGTGCAATAAAAACCCCAGATGGACACTTTACCAAGGGTTTCCTCAAACTGTATTTGGCTTCCTTAACACCATTTAGCTGCCATCCTACTAATTTCCCTGAGATTAAAACTCCTTGGAAAAGGATGGGGCAATATGTTTTGCTGCTTAAGGCAAAGAAAAAAATGTTGCTGATAATGGAAAGGGTCCTCCTTGAATGATGCTGCCACTGTGCCTACTCTAACATTTGGATGAGAGAGAGAGAGAGAGAGAGAGAAGATGGATGGAGAGAGAGAGAAAGAAAGATTGAGAGAGAGAAGATAGATGGAGAGAGGTAAAAAAGAAAAGATAGATGGAGAGAGAAAAAAGGGAGAGAAGATGGATGTGGAGAGAGAGAAAGAGAGAAAGATTGAGAGAGAGAGATTGAGAGAGAGAGAGAGAGAGAGAGAGAGAGAGAAGATAGATGGAGAGAGGAAAAAAGAGAGAAGATAGATGGAGAGAGAAAAATGAGAGAGAAGATGGATGGAGAGAGAGCGAAAGAGAGAAAGATTGAGAGAGAGAGAGAGAGAAAGAGAGAGAGAGATGGATGGATGGAGAGAGAGAGAGAGAGAGAGAGAAATTGAGAGAGAGAGAGAGAGAAAGAGAGAGAGAGAGAGAATCCTACATGTTCCAAAGCAGTTAGCAAAGCAAGAATCAAGAACAGATGAATCCTTCAGCAACTCATTTTTCTACCCTCTACCACCACTTCTGCATCACCCTTGATAAAGAACCTAGAAGAAGAAAAAGAACTGTTGACCAAGACTTCTGGTCATTGTTCTCTCTCTCTCTCTCTCTCTCTCTCTCTCTCTCTCTCTCTCTCTCCACCCCTTCTTTAAATCAAAGTGATTGCAGATCAAGCCAAGCCAAATCCTCACTTATCTTGACAGACGGATCTCCTTCATCCCACCTCCCCATGCTACGCAGAGGGGACACTCCCAGCTCGGGAGCCTTTGCCTTTGTTGCTTTCCACTCCCTCCCCATTTCCACAATGCCAGCAGTCCAATTAGAACGGTGTCTCATGTGCTTCCATCTTTGCCGACAGTTAATTAAGATGCTGCTGCTGGCAGCTGCTGACAAATTCCAGGAACATGTGATAAAGAGAGACAGGTTTGGGGTGGGGGTGCACTGGCCCCTCTTTCTCCAGCATAGAAAATGAGGGTGTTGTATCCCAAGGGCACACAAATGGCTTACATCCAATTCGTTCCTTGGGTGTGAGAATATAAGCAGACACCATTGAGAGCAGCCGTTAAGAAAGAAAGAAAGAAAGAAAGAAAGAAAGAAAGAAAGAAAGAAAGAAAGAAAGAAAGAAAGAAAGAGAGAGAGAGAGAAAGAGAGAGAGAGAGAGAGAGAGAGAGAGAGAGGAGCTTCAATATACAATTCTTTTAAAATGTGCAAGCAAGCCCTAATATGGGAGAAAATCAGTGCCCTTCCTTAGGAAAATTTGTGCAGTTGAGAAGCATTAAGTCATAAGCATCACTAGGAATGTGAACATTTGCGTTGCTGGAAAAAGGCCTTACAAAAGATGTAGCTGGATTCAGACCCTGTGCTAAGGCAACCATTATGGTTCTTGCAGCATTTCATTTCCCACAACACATCAAACCCCAGACAAGTTTTTTTATTACCCAGCATGACTTCTGTATGTCATTGTTAAGTTTTGTTTGGTGGCCACTGTCCAATGAAGAAGCAGGAGATAAAGCTTTAGCAAGGCCACACCTGGAATACTGCATCCGGTTTGGGTCACCACGTTATTGGCTTTGAGACTTTGGAAAAAGTGCAGACAAGACCAACAAAGATGTTTAGGGGCCTGAAGGCTAAAACATGAAGGACAGTTGCAGGAATTGGGTATGGTTAAAAAAAAAGAAGGATCAGGGGGACATGATAGCAGTTTTTCAATATTTGAAGGACTGCCATAAGGGAGAGAGGGACAACTTATTCTTCAAAGCACGTGAGGGCAGGACAAGAAACAACAGATGGAAACTAATCAAAGAGATTAGATTAAGGAGAAATTTCCTGACAGTGAGAACAATCAACCAGCGGAACAGCTTATCCCCAGAAATTGTGGGCGCTCCATCACTGGAGACTTTTAAGAAGAGACTGGACAGCCAGTATAGGGTCTCCTGCTTAAGCGGGGGGTTGGACTAGAAGACCTCCAAGGTCCCTTCCAACTCTGATATTCAATATTCTAAGAAGCAGTCTCCGTGGAAGATAAAACATGGCAAACATTGGTCGCTTTTTGTAAAAATGTCTTTACTTACAACATTTACAGATTGAGGAAATCAGAGTCATGTGTTGCCGCCTCAAGGCCTTTAATTGATTTGATGAAGCTTGGTGTCCCATTGAGTGGGTCAAGATGTTCATCAGACTGTGGACAGCCACCCCAAGATCTGTAACAAAACTCTTCCATCTATCTCACTTGGGAACCCTTCGAGGGCCGGTTGACACTTTTCCTCAGATTATTCCAGAACAATCTGGAATCATCTGTAAATTCAACCACTTTGATGCTCTATGCTGCTCATCACTAGATCATTTTGGAACTACTTTATTAAAAGGGCACAATTTCCCCACAGATCTTGGGGATGACCTTATTTCTGGCATCCCTCTTTTGCCAAACTCGCATTATATTCATTCTTTCTTTCTCAGTCTTGCTACATCTATAAAAGGAACGGTCTTATCCCTTGATTGGTAGGTTGGTAGGTTGACTGAGGAAGATGTTGGCTAAAGCATCCAGGTCAGGTTGAACACTTTAAAAAATTCTTAAAAAATTGGGGAGGTGACACTTTCCTGCACAGAAGCCATATTCATTCTTCTACATGGCTTGCCATTTTGTCTTTCATAATGCTTTCCATAAATTTACCTAGAATGGGAGCTGTAAATTTTAGCTTCTTTTTAAAAGAACCTTCCTTTGCCTTCCTTCCTTCCTTATTATTATTATTATTATTATTATTATTATTATTATTATTTGAAAACTAATGTCCAAGCCTTTAAAAAAAACAGCCAATTTTAGGGAAAGTTTTATGCGTTTGCTAAAACTTCAGCGATTTCATTTGAAGAACTCTAGGGGGAATGCCCCGGCTCATTTTTTATTTATCAATAAGCTCTAAAATGTTAATGCTTATTATTTCTAGGGCATTTTTTTTTCAAAACTTCTTTTGGTTCTTAGCAATATGCTTCTCAGTCTGGGGATTCTCAACTTGCTTATTATTGGTTTGCATAATTTTTGCCAGAGTTCATGTTTAAAAAAAATATCTTCATTTGAGTGATAATATTTTTGCCTTCTTCAGTTTCCATGATTCTGCTGTAAAAAAAAAAAAGGAATTCCAAATGCAGAGGTTGGTCACCCTACAAGAGAAAGAGAGAAATCCTATTACTAACTGTGTCACTTGGAAAGATTTCTTATTGGCTTATAGTATCCTTCCCCAGCTTGGGACCTGACATGTATTTTGTATTCTACAACCCAGTGTTTCTTAACCTTTAAGAAGTTTGGACTTCAACTCCCAGAATCCCACAGCCAGCAATTCTCATGGTCAAAGTGTCTTGTCCTTGCCTTGTTTTAGCAGTAAGGTCAACAAAGAGATCATGCAAATAGCTTTCTGGCTGCAAATTTTCTGATTCCGTATGCTTCGACCAAAATGCTGAGACGAAGCCTTCTAAGCAGGTGTCTCCTATGGGGATTCTCCAGATTGGTAAGTGGGAGCAGCCAGAAGGTTACAGAAGGATGGAAAACATTTGAACCCCTCTGAGCATAAGGCAGAAAAATGGAAGCCTTTTTCACAAGGGTGGGGAGGGGCCCATAAGATTGTAATACCGCATGCTGGATGTTGGCATTGTGAAAATCAGTAGTCAGCCACTAAAGAACACCAGGAAGGATGCTGGAAGCTTGCCTTATGAATAAAGTGCTCCCTTCCCATTGAAAACATACAAAACTCAGACTTTAGGCCCAGTTTTTGACAAGTGATGCAAGATATTTGTGCACTGGTTTCATTTGGACTTTAATGCCCTTGGAGAACCTGTAATATTAAAAAAAAAAAAAAGAAATAAACCGTCATATAAAAGAGTCAGCTGTCTTACCCTTCATCTATTGATGTCACGGGTTAAGGGTTAATCACAGGCTTAGCATTGGAGTCATGCATGCAGTAAAGGCTGCTCTCTTCGTCGCCAGGGACCTTTGGAAGAATGACAGAATGCAGGCTAAGTCAGAATCGCCACTTTTTTGTTGTTTTTAATCCCTCTTCTTGCATCAGTTGCTTTTATGCCTCTGAAGGCACAGCACTGTCAAGAGATGGGGACTACAGTGTCTGTGGTACACAGCTTGGTGGCTGAGAGTGATGGGAGTTAGAACACACCTGGAGGGCATTATGTTGGGCAAAGCTGGTAAGCCACCAGCTTGATATATGGCAGGCAGCAGTGTCACCTAGTGGCAGAATATCCTCATGCAGTATATCAGATAGATAGATAGATAGATAGATAGATAGATAGATAGATAGATAGATAGATAGATAGATAGATAGATAGATAATTTCTCTTTCTGTCTCTGCCCCCATATATTTATCTGACATACAGTATGTAATATATACTGTATTGTTTTACATCCAGAATAACAAAATTCAAGCACTTTGAAACACTTGGATATAAGTTCTACTCCCCAAAAATAATAAAATGCACAATTAGAGGGCCAGGTTTGGCCATACTGATCTCAAGACAAGAGGCCATCAACAAACAAGAGAGAGAAATGAAATTCCAATACGTTGGCACTAATGCACGAGAGGGAGTATTCTTATGCTATGTTCTTGAGGGATGGTGAGGATAAACCGGGTTTTTCAAGTTACCATATCAAAAATAGTCCTCAACCTGAACTATGGGTCACAAATGCTTTCAAATTTATTTATTTATTAGAAATTTGGACTGGATTTTACCTTTCTTCCTGTTCTGAAAGAGAGCCAGTGTGGGGAAACCCCGGTTCCAATCCACCCATGGATGCAACCTGGGGATCTGGGGCCGGTTGTGATCTCTCAATCCAGCCTACCTCACAGGGCTGGTCCTGTGGAAATTAGGAGGAAGGCAAACTGTGCATGCCACACTGAGGTATGTGTTTGGGGTATAACAATCCTGAAAATGTCATGTTCACTTTCTCCATCAGAGAAGACCCACGCTAAAAAACCTTTTGCATCCGTTTTTGCCTATAAGCCTTGTTCATTTGAATCAAAACCCCACGCATATAAGCCTTGCTGGCATCCCAAACCATTGCCATTGAAGTTCCCTTATACATATTTAAAATAAAATATTCCTTTAAATACTCCTTAAGTTTCTGAACATTCATCTCTTGTCTAAATAAATTTTCATTCAACCTCCAAGATCTTCTCTCCTCTTTTTCCATGGCCAGCTCCATCCATACCGGACTATGATCTGTCAATGTCCTCGGGAAAAGGGGGGAGGATGATGGGTGGGAGGGGGGGGGTGGGAGAGGGGGATTATTTTATTGTAAAACTGTAAAAATTTTCAATAAAAAAACCCAAAAACTGGAAAGCAGCTTTCACCTCAGAATGGCTTCATGCTTACTGAAATACACATTCCTTTGCTTTCAGTCGGACCTACTTCCAGGACCATGGAATAAATCATCGGTGCAGACTCCACAGCGGGAGTTTCTCCCACAATCTGGATTAATTTAGTTAATCCTGGGGTAATCCACTTACTTCCCAGTAGACATTATCTTCAAAGCAGTTTTCATCTGTAGGGTCACCAAAGAAGGGCAGTTTCAAAATGCCACCTTTGGGAAAGAAAAATGGAATGCTCAATTCACTTACAGCGCATTTTAATTTTTAAATTTTCTTCTCTTTTCAACTGAGAAAGCACTCTGTACTAGGGCACAAATCTCAAAAGAAAAAAAAATATGTTGGGAAAAACATCTGCCAAGAAATACACAGCAGTTTGTGAGAACTGGAAAAAAATACGTCTCTTAAAGTTTGACATCCGAACCTTGTAAGACAGACATGTCAAACACAAGGCTCGGATGCAGCCCGCAAAGTGGTTTCATGTGGTCCGTGAAGCCATCCTGGAAACAGTGAGGGAACGGCCCCTGCTGCCTTGGCCCTGGCCCAGGCCGGCTGGCCGGGAGCCAATGTACAATTTTGCGGTGGCCATCTATGCTGAAATGCATTCAGTCTTAGCTCCACAAGGCCATCCAGAAACAGCGAGGAACCAGCCCCTGCTGTGTCGGCCCTGCACCCTGGGTGCATGCTGGGGAGGGGTCACCCATTGTGAGAAATGAAGAAATGGACCATGCCTTGGCGCTTGCCCCGGTCCCACCCCCTTCTGCCAGAGACCCTCAGATCTGTCCCACTCCTGCCCACCCAGTAGGCCACACCCACTCCGCCCACACCCACCCAGTAGGCCACACCCACCCTGGCTGCCGCCCCCCAGGGCAACCGCAATGCTGATGCGGTCCTCAATGAAATTGAGTTTGACACCCCTGTTGTAAGAGCTGAGAACATGAAAGAAATACTTCATATAATCCCAAGAAAGAGGCAGGAATTTTCCATGTCAGTCAACAAAAATTGAGCTCAGATGGAATACGATTTTACTTTTCTGTTTTTTTTTTAATTAAAGCTTAACAAGCCAGGAGATGGCAGCAGGCAAACATCAGAGACGAGAGGTCCATAGCCACTGGATTGGTTCATAGAAAATTAGAGATAAATAGGCAGAGATTTCACCTCTTGCTGGCACAGTTAAGAAAAAACAGCTGTTCTGCATCTGCATGAGGATTTTTCACTTAGAACATAGAATAATAGGGTTGGAAGGGACCTTGAAGGTCTCCTAGCTCAACCCCTACTCAAGCAGGTAGACCCTGCACCATTCTGGATAAATGACTGTCCAATATTTTCTTGATTAGTTTTCATCTAATTTAAATCTTGGCTTTGCCTTGAATTACATGAGCCAGAGAAAGACTCTCATCGATTTTTACCTTCAAGCAGCAGAGAAAATACAAAAAGGGTGACATCAGAATACAGAATAAGAGTTGGAAGGGACCTTGGAAGTCTTCTTGTCCAATCCAGGAAATCCTGTACCCTTACAGACAAATGGTTGTCCAATCTCTTCTTGAAAAAATTTCCAGTGTTGGAACACCACAACTTCCAGAAGAAAAGCCCGTCCACTGATTAATTGTTCTCACTGTCAAGAAAATTCTCCTTAGTTCTAGGTTGCTTCTCTCCTTGATTAGTTTTCATCTAATTTAAATCTTGGCTTTGCCTCGAATTACGTGAGCCAGAGAAAGACTCTCATCGATTTTTACCTTCAAGCAGCAGAGAACATACAAAAAGGGTGACATCAGAATACAGAATAAGAGTTGGAAGGGACCTTGGAGGTCTTCTTGTCCAATCCAGGAAATCCTGTACCATTACAGACAAATGGTTGTCCAATCTCTTCTTGAAAAATTTCCAGTGTTGGAACACCACAACTTCCAGAAGAAAAGCCCGTCCACTGGTTAATTGTTCTCACGGTCAGGAAATTTCGCCTTAGATCTCTCTGTAATGATCTTCCACTTACCTACAATAGCTCCTCCCACCAGAGCCATAGCTAGTGATACTGCGATGCCAGCCGCTTGGAATCCTCCTTGAATGCTAGGCGTTCGATCCTGGTATTCTCCAGTGAAGTCAAACATGTTGGTGAGCCTGTGAGAATGAAGTGAAGTTGAAAAGGGAAGGACAGTTGTAGTCCCAAGTTATTTTTTTGGTTCATCACCATTTGTCTTGCTTTCCCTCAATAGCAATAGCAATAGCACTTGGACTTATATACCGCTTCACAGTGCTTTACAGCCTTCTCCAAGCGGTTTACAGAGTCAGCATCTTGCCCCCAACAATCTGGATCCTCATTTTATCAACCTCGGAAGGATGGAAGACTGAGTTAACCTTGTTAAATTTGGATTGCTAACGAAGAGTTAAAGGGAGACTGGTATAGCTATTTTGAGCTACTTAGCTCTCATCAGCCAGCCATACCCTTCTGAGATTCGAACCTGGGCTGCTTGCAATCCAACCCTACCTGTAATTTCAAAGTTCAACAACTTGCAAAGTTCTCATAAATGAGTGCAAATGCATCTGCAGATCAAAACAAAAGCTCCTGGGGCTTAGTCAACATATCAGCCAGGCAACCCATGATTCTGTCTTACGCAGTCCTTTCTTCCTCTCCAAAGAAAGGGGAACCAAATCAAAAAGTGTGACGCCCTACACAGACGTCCCAAAGCACCTCACCCTTTCTTTCCGTAGACTCCTTCTGTAGCCGCAGCAGCAGTGACGGCCCCCACAATGCCTCCAATTAAACCTGGCATTCCGTGAAGGTTGTGGATACCGCAGGTGTCTTGGATATGGAGCTTAGCATCCAGGAAAGGCTAGAAGAGAGGAAGGAAGGACAAAACATGAGCATTACAAAGAGGAAACAGCTACAACCTATTGCAACGTAAAGAAGTAACATTTCCAATTTTTCACTGTTTGGTCCTGCCATCAAGCCTGGGGAAAGCTTTTGTTGCATTCAGAAAGGCTCTTACTGTGATGTAGACATATCCAATGGTCGTCACGATGCCACAGATGAAGCCCACAATGAGGGCACCGTATGGGGTCAGCATCATTTCAGCAGAAGTTCCTACAGCCACACCTCCGGCCAGGGTGGCATTTTGAATATGGACCTGTGAAGACACAGCTCTTTTAATCCCTGGTTTGCTATTTTAGTTATTCATTTTTGCTCAAGGGTTGTGTTCGCATCTAACAGATATTCTTCGATACAGTGCAGCAGGCTTTTAAACTGCAATCTTACTATGATTAGCACAATGGGTTTTCTGACCTATTATGGAGGAGAAAGGAGGAAGAGGGAAGGAGAAGGAAGGAGGAAGAAGGAGGAAGGGAGGGAGGGAGGGAGGGGGAGAAAGAGAGAGAGAGAGAGAGAAAGAGAAAGAGAAAGAGAGAAAGAGAAAGAGAAGGAAGGAAGGAAGGAAGGAAGGAAGGAAGGAAGGAAGGAAGGAAGGAAGGAAGGAAGGAAGGAAGGAAGGAAGGAAGGGAAAACCATAACATCTTCCCTGACTTTACTCACCATGTTCAACTTTCCCCTCTTTTGCAAAAGACTGGAAAAGGCCACTGAAGTCAGGACACACGCAGCAAGTGAACAGTAGGTGTTGATGGCTGCCCGGTGCTGTGCGTCCCCATGATTGGAAATGGCGGAGTTAAAGCTGGGCCAGTACATCCACAAAAACAAGGTGCCTACAATGGTAGTTAAAAACTGGCTTTTTATAAGGGCAGACCAGGTATTGCAGACAGCTCATTCTCTTGGATAAAGTACGAGGGGTGTACCTAAGCCCCTGACCACTTTCTAGCCCGGGGTCTTCAAACTTGGCTCTTTGATGACTTGTGGATTTCAACTCCCAGAATTCCTCAGCCAGCATGGCTGGCTGAGGAATTCTGGGAGTTGAAGTCCACAAGTCGTAAAGTTGCCAAGGTTGGAGACCCCTGTTCTATCCCAATTGGAGACAGGACAGGAAAAATAACTTACTAATCGGTCACTAATATTGATCTGTATCATAGCATATTTACTGGCTTCTTGTACAGAAAGAGTTATGGGTATATCTGTATGCCTTTTAAAAAACATCCAAAATAGGACCTCAAGCTTGTTATAGCAAAACCAGGAAATCAAGCTCCCCACCGTAATTTTAATGAGATGTTTGCACCTCCATAAATGGGTAATTTAGAAAGAACTCATTAAGAAGCTTCTACATTCCTTTCAGTTTGATTACAAGGCTCAAAAGATGTTTCCAGATTTCCAAAACAATGACAGGCCAAGCATAGCTTTGTGCTTTGTGGATTAAAAGCTCAAAGTCCACAATACCTTCACAATGTTTTCTGCTTTAAATGCCTCACTTGGGCTATCTTGAACAGAAATAAAGTAGAAGGAAAGACTGGTTTTTTTGCCAATAGCCTGGGCCTCTTTTCACGAATCCTGATCACTTTCTCAGAAAGTGCAGGTTCTCCTGTGTAACAGGGAGAAGGAACCACAACTCACCAATCATGGCAAAAAGGTCTGAATGGTAAACAGATTCCTGCTTTTCTTTGGTCTGCTCCAAGTTGGGCCGGTACAAAATAGAGGTCACCGTTAGGCCAAAGTAAGCACCAAACGTATGAATTGTCATGGATCCACCAGCATCTTTCACCTGCAGCGATAGATAAGCGTTTGAAGCCTACCCAGAATTAGTTGGTTTATTCTACAGAGAATCAGTAGATCACAAATTGAAACTTGAACTCAGTTGTTTAACAAACTAAATAGAACATTTGTTCCTTTGGGCATCTGAAAATTCTACTTCTGGATGTCCCACAGGTGTTTTTCAAAAGGCAACTGGACTTTGAGTTGTTGTTTTTCTTTGAAAACATTTTGCTTCTCCTTCAAGAAGCTCCTTCGGTGAAGTTCAGAACTGAAGAAGCTTCTTGGATGAGAAGTGAAATGTTTTCAGGGGGAAAAAAAACAACAAGAAAGCGCCTTAGGAAAAACCATGACCTAGATGGTTGAGAATCTCCATAGACGTGGACTTCTGGTTCTTCAGCCAGACGATATCTCTAACTTAAGCATTTCTTTACCTGTGCCCAGGAAATGGGCTGCACTACAACTCCCATCACTGCTACCCATATTGAGAATGCAAGAAACTGGAGTCTTGACAAAGAAGTAGCAGACTTTTCATTGTGCTTAGTTACACAACCCACAGAGCCAGCAGGCAAGGACTATCTTATCTGAAAGATACCCTGGGAGTCCTTCTGGCTGAACAATGAGATAAAAAAAAAATGTATTTTCCAACAAACACAAAAGTGAAACATTGAACAAAAAGCACATGCAATTGCTACTTCCAAGAATGTATTTACTTTGTTCTTCAGAGGAACAACTCTTATCTCTGGTTTTAGGATGAGTGGAAGAATAGTTTTGGATGTCCTATTTGTTCAATTTTGTTGTCCCTTCAACTGACTGAGAGTAGAGAAGGAACTGTATAAATTTAGCAAACAAGATGCTCCTTTGCTTGCAAAAAGAACATGTTGAACTGAAATCAAGGAGGTTCCTCTGCATTCCTCAAGGCTGGTAATATTATTTTAAGTCTGCTTTTCCATTCAGACCCTCAAGCCACAATCTCATTCAATCCCCTTATCTGATGGTTAATCTGTTCCTCTCAGGGGCTTTTATGTACATTCAATCAAAGTGTGCCCTACTTGTGCAACCACATTCCAAGCTCACAAGAGTTCTGCATCTTATGGCTCCTGAGTAAGAAACCAGCAATGGGCCCTGCTCCCTCCCTTATACATATTGGGTATTTGGGGGGGGGGAATGTAATATAATGGTCTCCCATTAAGTGCTACCTTGACCAGCAACGTGTTATTTCCCTCTGCTCTGGGCATTAAGCAACTTAACTTATCATCTAGTAATAATAAAATACAAGAATATTGCAATCAAAACAAACCCAAGTGAAAGAACACAACAGCTCCATCTGTTCCCTCAAAAATAGAATGTACGCAACACAAAAAGGTCTATCAGAATGAAATGTGAAATGTAGCAAACAAAACAACAGCTCTTGAGGTTTTAGGAGCCTGAAAGAGCAACCTTCATCCAAGACAACTGATAAAGTAACATGGTGGAAACCAGGCAAGCTTCTCTTAGCAGAGGGGCCATCACCAAGAAAGCCCTGCCTCTTTTTTGCTACCCTTCTTAAAGCTGCAGAAAATCTGAAGTCTTAGCAAATACTTTTCTGGTGCATATATAGTTGTGAGTTTTTCATTGGATACCTGGGAAGTTCTGCAGGGGTTTTGAGCAAGAGATTAACTAAATTAAATTAAATTAAATTAAATTAATCTCCACAACCTGGAGAGCTCTAGATACATTTGGGCTGCAAAATTCCAACCTGCTTTCTTAAATATGCTGGTGGGAGATTCTGGAAATTGTTAACCAATGCATCTAGAGAGCACCTGCTTGGGGAAAGATATGGTATAGCAAGGGTGTAAAAAAAAGGTAGCTAGTAAGCCACACTGACACTGAGACCCCATTTCTGCAGCCATCAAGGACCACGAGCAAACAGGCTAATGTTGTAGGTTATTAGGAAACAAAAGAGGGAGCGGTCTTGCAGGAATTGAAGGCACACATTTTGCCCCTTAGAAATTACAAATTCTTTTCCCCCCTTGGACCACGGTATTCCTCTACTTTTGGAACCTACTTCATGTGTATTTCTCAATTGTAAGAAGAGACCTCAAAGGGCACAAAACCTCTATCAAAGTTTGACCCCTTACGAAAGCCACGTAGGGCATTCATGACAAAAGATGTCAAGTGATTGCATGCATCAAGTGCAAGACGTGCCAAAATTGGAGTTCAAATTTCTGAGTTTCTTCCTCCTGGCTGTGTGTTATAATAAGCTAGAAGATGATCTCTCTGAAGCAGAAGGACTGGCTTCACCCATCTCTTGTTCTGGCAATAGACTGATCTGGTATCAGGAGGTTTGCTTAAAGAAATGTCTCTCCTGCCCAGCCATGCAAAGCTTAGAGTAAGCCTGGAGCTGAAGGAAGTTTGTGTCAGTTCCCGAGAACCAAGAACAATAGATGGAGTTACTTCCGAGTAGCTTCTTTTATTTGTTCCTCACCTATAGACCTAAAAGTGAGACTCTCTGGGGAGGAGCTGTTTTAAATCTCTTCCTTCTGACCAAACGTTCCAAACTGTCCCTCCCTCCTGGGAATCCAGTTTACATTCCACCACAGTAAGACACACTCTGACTGTATTGGAAGGCATATAGTAAACCCATTGTCCTCTTTGTCTTGCATCTGCACAGAATTATTCAGGATGGTAAGTGATAACCAAATACACAAGGCAACTTTGTCACATCGATATTAAGACAGAGAAGCATCTCTGGAACCAAGGTGAAGAACCTTACATGGAGCAGGTCAAGCAGGATATATTCATTGACGGAGAAGAGGGTCACTTGAAACAGTGTCATAATGAGCAGCTGGACGGGACTGACTTTGCCCAAAATGGCACCGAAGGCAATACAAACAGAACCCACACAGAAATCTGCATTGATCAGGCTGAGAGGAGAAGGAAGAGATAAGAGAGTCAGAGAAGGCTACTGAAGCAACACAACAATGAGCATCTTGGAATTGTAACTGATCACATGAACCAGCAGTGAGACATGACTATAAAAATGACACATAAAGTTTGATTATATGCCCTTGGAGTCATGGTTGACCCTTGGGGATGACATAAGTAGATTTTGTCCACTGTGATCTGTCCCTAACCTAGACTTTTAGATCATCCAATTAGGTTGCAACAAGAGACGGTGAATTTCTAAATCATGGAAAGTCCCAAATCTATTCTTTTCTTTGCTAAAAAGTATTCCGGCAAATTGGGAGAGGGTCAAATCAGAACAATGAGGATGGAAGAAATTGATTTGTTTAGCTTTGGGATGACTGACAAGGAATCTAATAGTACTCTTCCAATTTGTCAAAGAGGGCCGCCCAGAAGCTTTGATCTGATGGACATTTTCCATCATCCAAAGTGCAAAATTTACAATAATGGTCTTAGCTTGTAGTAGAGTAGGGCAGCATGGGCTTGCAGGCCCCAATACCTATATTCTGAGCTGAGCTCAAACTATATCAACAGCACTAGCACTTACTTATATACCACTTCACAGTGCTTTATAGCCCTCTCTAAGTCAGCATATTGCCCCCAACAACTGGGTCCTCATTTTACCAACCTCAGAAGGATGGAAGCCTAAGTCGACCATGAGCCAGTGAGACTTGAACTGCCAAACTGCTGGCAGTTGGCACTCAGCAGAAGTAACCTGCAGTACTGCATTCCAACCATTACACCATCACGGCCCCACTAATGCACATCTTTGCATTCCCAAGCCACAAATTTAATCTACCTTTGTTATAGTTTCATGCTCGTCATGTATCCTACTACCCAAAAACTCTTTTTTTGTATGTCCAAGCATGCCATCGTACCTTTCCACTCCAATGAGTATCTTCCCATGCTGAAAGGTATGGAGCCAGCCCTGCATCAGGAGAGCCCACTGGATCCCAAAGGCAGCGAGGAGAAAGTTGAAGCCAACACCGCCAAAGCCATAGCGTTGAAGAAAGGTCATGAGGAAGCCAAAGCCCACGAAAATCATCACATGGACATCTTGGAAAGCTGAAATAAAGAAAGAGGCTTCATTATATGGACTTTCACTCTCATTCCACACTTATCTGCATGCCTAACGACCACCTAACTCAGGGGTAGGCAACCTTGGCTCTTTTATGACTCGTGGACTTCAACTCCCTGAATTCCTGAGCCAGCATGGCTCAGCATGGAAGCCTCTCCCTTTCCCTCAGCATGGCTGGCTCAGAAATTCTGGGAGTTGAAGTCCACAAGTCATAAAAGACCCAAGGTTGCCTACCCCTGACCTAACTCAATGCTGACCGCTAGTTTATACATGACTGTTCCTCACTTATGGTCTACAAGAGTACTTCTCAACCTTGGCAATTTTAAGATGTATGGACTTCAACTCCCAGAATTCTTCAGCCAGTGTGTTGATGGGGAATTGTGGGAGTTGAACTTCGCACATCTTAAAGTTGTCAACTTTGAGAAATTCTGATTCAGAATCTGCAGTTTTTGCCAGTATATATCATAAGCATTTTCCCTAGGATCCATCATAGCACCGTCTACAATACATATGTTCTGTAATGGAGGCTTTGAGCATATTCTGAGAGATAAAGCAGTATGAACAAAGTTCCTTAAAAGCTGAAAGATTCTGAACAACACTGCTTGAGTGCAAAGGTAAAGTGTTTTCTCTTATTAATACAATTAATTTTGAATTAATAGGAAAATACGTCTACAGAAGACTGTCTCCCAGCATTCCATGCTGGTTGATACAATGACTAGAATATAGTGCACAACTAACTTTTGACAAGCTAGGATTCCTCAAGGGGTAACACTGGTTGCACATAGATCTGAGTCCAGTTGCTGGTCAGTCATGACTTTTATTGGCTGATCTTTGAATTGTCTTCCATTTCCCTTTCTTTCATTCAACATACCACACAGGATTGCTGTGAAGTGCATGCATTATCAGTTCCAAATCAGTTGCCTCGAATTTAGAAGGAAGATAGAAATTATGTTCACACAATAGGTTTAACCAGGCCAAGTGCAGTTCTCTAGCAGAGTCATTCACACAACATACTAAAGCTTAGTTTAATGTTAAACTTACTTATTATTTGTGTGGCTTAGCAGGTTGTGTGAATTCAGCCCCTTCGATTAGTTTATGGCTTAATGCATTGTGGCATCCCACAAAAAGAGTGAATTTGATATCCAGGAGTAAATTTATTGCATGAACACAATTAATATTGGCCTAACCTCTAATGGAAAACAAAATGCTGGTGCCACCATTTTTGGGGTCAAAAACTTCAAAGTCCAAGAGTGATCTGCTGGAAATGTTCTCTATGTCTATAGGATAAATAGCAACTTTCATCCTAAACCCCAGGCAGTGTGGTGCAGAGATATTTTGTCTCCAGGACAAACAACTTCATAGATCTTCAACCAACTTTGCTGCTCAATATATCCTCAAGATAGGAATCTGTTCCGGTGCTGTAAAATGAAACTTGGCAATTATTGGTGGTCCAGGAAATGCCGAAGGCAAGGCAGCAAATTGAAGATGGGTGTTGTGTTTCTTCCTGGCTTAGGAATCTACCTCTTCCCCTACTTACACATACATGCATCGCTCCATTCCAAGCTGATAGATTTGAGAAATATTTTCACTGCAGGAGGTTAAAAACTCACCCTTTGCAACAGGTTTCATGAAAACAACAGGATAAAATTAGTTTCGTTTCTACAGTTTGTTCTGTTTTGGCTTTGTTATTTTTTTAAAAAAACTTTTAGATTAAATTTCACAGATCTTTTTTTCACAGTCCAAAAGAACATTTGGGGAGAAATTCACAGACGGGCAATGTATTGCTGCAGCTTACTTTAGTTATGAAATCTCAGAAGAATGAGTGTGTGAATGCTTATTCATTTCATCGCACAATCATCCCTCCAGCATTCTGCAACTTTCCTGGCTCCACTTCCTGCTTTGCAATCTTATCAGGAAGGAGATTTTTCATTCCTGTTGTATTTCTTCAGACTGTGAAGTGTGGACAAGCCAGGAAGGTTGCAGAAGGCAGATGTGTCACACAAAAAAATTGGAGGAGTAGCTGTAGCATGTTTTGTCAAGTCAGGAAGCTTGCATCAGCAAGGGAAATTTGAATGACATTTTCAAGCATCCCGAGCATCAGATAGAAAAACAGAGAAACCTGAGAGAGGCAGATGGAAGGAGTTAAAGAGGAAGTAGTCCCTTATCTTACCAAGGTTCAGGGATGTGAGGGACCAAACTGGGAATGCCTTGGATCATGGTGGGTCCTTACTTAACAACCAGTGGGATTCAGTTGATGACTGCAACTGAGACTGCCAGGATAGTCACTGTTAGGTGATGTGGTCACTTAAGGTCAAGCTTTAAAACCGCATCGCTTAGTGACAGAAATTCCAATGCCATTACTGTCCTTCACCCTACACCAACTTCTCTTTGGAGGCCTGCAACTTCCACAGCACCCCACTTCATGAAAGATGAAAGTCTAATGAAGAGAAGGACAAGGGGTGACATGATAGCAGTGCTCCAGTATCTCAGGAGTTGCCACAAAGAAGAGGGAATCAAGCTATTCTCCAAAGCGCCTGAAGGCAGGACAAGAAGCAACGGAGGGAAACTCATCAAGAAGAGAACCAACCTAGAACTAAGGAGAAACTTCCTGACAGTTAGAACAATTAACCAGTGGAACAACCTGCCTCCAGAAGCGGTGAATGCTCCAACACTGGAAGTTTTTAAGAAGAGACTGGACAGCCATTTGCCTGAGCAGGGGGTTGGACTAGATGACCTCCAAGGTCCCTTCCAACTCTGGTATTCTGTTGACATTTCTCCTTCTTACTGCC
Organism: Crotalus tigris; assembly: GCF_016545835.1. Lineage (NCBI taxonomy): Eukaryota > Metazoa > Chordata > Lepidosauria > Squamata > Viperidae > Crotalus > Crotalus tigris. The sequence goes on from NW_024097358.1 coordinate 3,225,344, forward strand.
ACCAGGTTCTGGATTATCGCCACCACCACATTTTAAATATTTTTCAGAGTAGAATATATGTGAACTTTCATTGATCTCTCTTTCTCATTTGGGGGTATCAAAGAAATTTGTTTGGATTAAGGATAGAGCAACTGTTGGATTAAGGATAGAACCATCCTGGGTGAATAATTAGATATTTAACCTTCCTTCCTTCCTTCCTTCCTTCCTTCCTTCCTTCCTTCCTTCCTTCCTTCCTTCCTTCCTTCCTTCCTTTCTTCCTACCTACCTACCTACCTACCTAACAGAGCATTCTACTGAACTCAAAAGCTTGCACAGAGCTCTGTGTCCTCTGATCTGGCACAGTAAATAGATCATCCTAACCCAGAAGCTGATATTTATATGTGGACTCATGAAGAAAGAAGAGGATTTAGACTGGAATGCCATCACTGCTCTCTGAAAGAAGTTTAATGATTAAACCCTTGCTTGGTTTAATCCAGGATGATGATGATTGTGGACCTGGGCAGCTTAAAACTCTCCAGGGACTGATGGAACCAGCCGATTCTGATCAAAACCCTGTGCTTAATGGAGTGAGGTGTTCTGTTTATGAAATCTGAGTGGGAAACAGGCAATTTCCTCTAAGGGCTTTAAGACTGCAGCTTGGTTAATAACGAAGAACCAGACTTCATGAAGATTGCGAAATGGGAAACAGCTCCTGAGAAAGCATTTTATGGGTAAAGCATTTTATGTCAATACTTACCCACAGCAAAGGAAAATCCCTGTTTACCAAAGGCCCCATAATTCCCAGCAAGCATGAGAATTGTTATTCTTTGGTAGACCGACAGGATGTTTGAAGTTCATTACCAGGAATGCTAATTATTCCATAAATCAATTTTAAGCAATACCAGTAACCGAAGGAATAACTGAATAACAGAGTTGGAAGGGATGCTGGAGATCTTCTAGTCCAGGAGTAGTCAACCTCGGCTCTTTTATGACTCATGGACTTCAACTCCCAGAATTCCTGAGTCAGCAGCTGACTCAGGAATTCTGGGAGTTGAAGTCCATGAGTCATAAAAGAGCCGAGGTTGTCTACCCCTGTTCTAGTCCAACCTTCTGCTCAAGCAGGAGACTTTATATCACTTAAGACAAATGACTGTCCAATCTCTTCTTAAAATCCTCCAGCGATGGAGCAGCCCCAACTTCTGAAGCCAAGACATTCTACTGATACATTGTTTTCACTATTCATCTATTCAGTGGTGGGATTCAAATATGTGAACAACCGGTTCTCTGTGTGGATGCCGCTTCCGGAAGTCTGTTCTGGGCCTGGGCAACAAAGAATTAGCTACCGGTTCTGTTGAACTGGTGTGAACCGGCTGAATCCCGCCACTGAGTCTACTGCTTTTAGTTATGATACGCCTTCTTCTTCCTAGGGATGAGAGAGAAGAACTGGCTCAAGGTCACCTACCAGGCTTCGTGCCTATGGCAGGACTAGAACTCACAGTCTCCCAGCTTCCAGATTGGTGCCTTAACCATTGCAGCATACTGGCCCTCTTTACCTAATTTTGGGACTTCCGGTTTCCTCACCACCATCATTTGCAAAGTGCAATTCTTGACTATCTTTGCAATATGGTGAGTGTGATATTCTCCTAAAAAAAACATCCAGTGATCTGCTAGGAAAATGCCATTTGCCTTCTGGTTCCAAACCCCTGCCTAAAAGTTCAACCTCCTCACTTGACTTAACGTCCAGAGCATGAATTTCTAAACCCTTCTAGCTTGTGAAAGCCAAACGAAACCCTTCCCAAAATTAAGTGCCAGTGGCAATGTCTTTTCACACAACAGTTCTGCACAACAATCAAATTTTGCTCAGCCAGCCCAAGGTGCATGCATCCATCTGCAAGACTGCAAGCCCTGCCTAGAGTTTTAAGTAGCTATAATGAGAATTGTGACATAAGGGACCAAGGCAAGAATCAGCTATAAAGAGAAAGCATTTCTCCAGATTCAGGGTCTTTTCCCACATTTCCCACACGCCAAGGACCTCTTAAGGTATTTCAAATTGTTTAAGCTTTGTCACCCGTTATTTGCAGAGAAATCAGAGGTCTGGCAGTGGCTCAAAAGAGGTAATAGAAGCAAGATAGAGACCCCAAAAATGCTTCTCTAACAGGCAACTGGACTTTCTTGTTTTTTTTTTTCCCCTTGGAAACATTTTGCTTCTCATCCAAGAAGCTTCTTCAGAACTGGATGAGAAGTAAAATGTTTTCAAGAAAAAAAAAAGAAAGTCCATTTGCCGTTTGGAAAAGCACTTTTGGGACAACATGTCCTGGATGATGGAGACTCTCCATAGATATGATAGGGAATGAAAATGGGGATAACCAATGCCATGCCAGTATAGCTTTGTGTTGGAAATGGAAAAGCAGAGAGCATTCCAGCTTAACAGCAGGGAGAGGACCAAAGGACCACCTTTAAAAAAAAATATCAAATTGCAAGACTAGAATGTGAGACAGTTGGACAAGATTCATAAAAGTGATTGCCTGGAATTCTAATAAAGGCAATAGCTTCTCTGCACTCCATAAACATTCGATGTTACTTATTATCTCTTTAAAAAAATATGCTTTTTGTTCAGCCCTCCTTTCCCTATTTCAGTGTTTCTCGATCTAAGCAACTTTAAGATATGTGGACTTCAGCTCCAGAATTCCCCAGCTAGCATAAAGTTGCTGAGCTTGGGAAACACTGTCCAATTTCCAAATTGATCCACAGTGGAAATGGGATCACCCACTGAAAAAGCAGAGGGTTTTTTTTTTAACAATAAAAAAAATCAGTTCAATCATCAATCACCTCTTAAGATACCTATTCCATATGAAGAGTCTTTTGGGAAAGGCTGCATTTGAGTTATGGTTTGAGCATCTTGATTTTTCAATTATTGCCTCCAGACTAACCCTACCTAAGCACAGATAGCAAGGAATTTTTCAGTTTAGGACTTTTAAGGAGGGCATTCAGAACCTCACTCAGTAAATGAGGGAAGGTAGAGAACTCCAAGTGAAGGCTTGTCTCACACAGATAGTGAAGAAATATCTATTGCATCCATACATAAAACAGGAGCAAGTTGTGTTAGACATTTGAAGTCAGTGAAACAATCCAAATTGTAAGTGAAACAATCCACATTTTCATTTCTAGTAGAAATATAGCACTTCTAAGGATGATAGATTTCTTCCCAGACTCTTGGAGGCATCTCCAAAACCTTCAAAATTGTCACTTTGAACATGGCAAGGAGAGAGAAAGTTATTTCATTTAAAGAGGGATGGAAACAAATGTTATTAGTTATATCTGATCCGGCTTCAGTGCACAAGCAAGCAAAGTGAAATCAAATTAAAGCCCTTGCTGTAGTTGCAGCCACTACATTTTCAAATATGGTCCAGGATGCCATCAAAGGCAGCCCAGGAAAAGTTGTGCAGCCCAATCAAACAAAGAAATCCCCTGTAAAGTCATGAAATCCAGAGCTAATTTTATAAAACCAGTAAGCACAGACACAGACTGATTATGCTACTACATATTATGACATTCATCTGGAGATCTATGTAGCATGATGATTCCATGTGCAAATATGATCTTCTACCATTCAGAATTCTGCAGTTATAGCACTACCCAAAAGATGTGCCAAATAAACACAAGGCTGGATTGTTGCCTCGCATCATTATACTCACAGGGGTATCTGAAGTAGAATTCATTCTCAATATCGGTGACGTTCCTTTGCTGTTTTTCCTTCTCCCAATCAGCCACGTTAGCCTCCGGGTTGAAGCGCACGAAAATCCCAAAAAGGATGATCATGGCCACCTCCCAGAGGAGGCAAACCAAAGGTAAGCGCCAGCGCATGTCGGTATTCTTCGCCATCAGGCTGGGGCGCACCATGACTGTGGCTGCCTTGCCCCTTTCTCTCCAGGGAAGGTGTCAGGAAAGAGAAGCTACAGGACTTTGGAAACACCGCTTCACAGTCCAACCTGTTCATTCATTTTATGTCTCTGGGGAGAAGTGGGTGTGGCTCTGAGGCTGACAGTCATCACAGCCATCCAGGGAGGGCATCTGTGTCTGCACTCCCTCACACTCATACAAAGAGAGGAGGCCAAACAAGTGTCCTGGCTTTTCTGAAGAATGTATTCCACATCAGCCTGACATCATAAACGACTAGATTCTGTGTCCAGCATTACAAGCCTTCCTTGCCTTGTCACATTCCAAGTGAAAGTGGAGAAGATAAAGCAAGGAAGTATCTTAGAAAGACAAGGCAAACCATTTGGGGATGATTCTGGGGGCCGATGGACATGAACCTATGGGGCTGATCTCAAATATCTTTGCATAGAAAAGGCACAGGCTGAGTTCCTGTGATCCTCCTCACAAACTCCTTGCACGTGTATAAGCAGGAGCCAAAGTAAGCAAGTGTTCTTGTTAATATCTGGAAACCACAGGCTGCCGTCTGCTATAGCAAATCATCTTATTTTTAAGATGTCTATGCGTGGAGGTTTGTGCGTGCATGGATTTAGAGAAAGGCAGAGTTAAACATTACCTTTCTAAAACTATCCTATTCGCATTGTTCAGCTGCAACCATGCGCCTTTTCAGGGCCCCGTTCGGATTTAATTGGGCAGGATTTATTTCTGCATACGATTGCACCTGTTAATCTCTTTCAAGGAAATGACACCTGACATTTCATCCATTTGGTCTAAGATATATGTCTTTGTGCTTGCACAAGACGGAGGAAAAGGATTACCTCTTCACAGAATTTATTTCAAAACACCTCAGATCCTTACCAATTCTGATTTAACACGCTTAAACAAAAGTTTTTTTATTTCTACTGCAAGTTGTTTGAAGTCAAAGCAGTTCTAGAAAGACAGCTCCCCTTTTTTAATCTCATCTTTTTGTTTGTGTCAGGTGCTAAAGACCAGGACCACTGTGAAGGGCCAAATAAATTGATTTATTGCTAAAAGCCTATGCCCAGGAATCTTCTCAACCAATGCTTAGCACCTGCTTGGAATTAGATAAGATCAATAGAATTCAGGGGATGCGGGGGATGGATTGAGTCTGCTTGTGGCTACATAGGGATTCTAGGCTGATCCCTCTTTTGACTCCACCTCCAGGTTCTGCTACTTCTTCTCCTACAGTTTGAGGTATGTCCTGTACCTATATCTTAGCAGCTTTAAGCTGTCTTCCACTTCGGGAACCCAGCAGTCAGATTCTACCTCATGATAATTTTGTCATCTTTTATGCACATCACAACAACAGAGTTACTGATCTAGGGATATGTTGGGCTATGATTCTCATCATCCCCATTCAGTGGGAGAATGCAAGAGCTCTGAAGGACTGACATAAATGAATGCGTAAGTGACACCATCAGAGCCCCAATAAAACTGCAGTTATATGTTCTGTAAAAAGCGAAGGTCTCCAGCCTGATGCCTTCTGGTGTTTTGATTTACCACTCCTCTACTTTCCTCCAGATATTTACCAGGGAACACGAGGTCAATCTCCTACAATTCTGGTTGACTTAAGTGAGTTGAGAGATTCTCATGAACATTAATCCTTAGCATTCCAACGAGCACCACACTGAACATTGCTGCTGCATTTTTTTTTCAACACATTCAGTTGAATGGAAGGGAATTCACTTTTGAAATGACTGCCATAGCAATTGGATGGAGAAATTGACACTTCATTTGTTTTCCTACACGGTGACCAAAGGGTATGTTTGAATGGCTTGACTTTGGGGAGAGGGAGGGACAGCTGTGTCTTCAACAATCTGCACCCTCCCTGGGTTCTTAGGGTCCTATTAAATCTCAAGGGAATATATCAGGAGGAAAATCGTACTGTGCGCAGTGGGGATTCAGAAGGAAAATATGGTATGGATCGCCAGCGGTGACAGCAACCTTCGTCACTTCCAAGTTACAATCAAGCTCTCCAAGAAAAACAAGAAGCAAGTTCTCAAACATTCTCAAACGGAAACATCTTCCACAGAAGAAGGAAACATCTGAGAGATCCTAGTGCAGATTTTGGCACAATACAGCTTCTAAATCTGATTTAGAAACAAACCACATAACAGAATAACGGAGCTGAAAAGGACCTTGGAGGTCTTCTAGTCCAACCCCCTGCTCAAGCAAGAGACCCTTTACCATTTCAGACAAAGGGTTGTCCACTCTCTTCTTAAAAGCCTCCTGTGAGGGAGCACCCACGACTTCTGAAGGTAAGCCTTTCCACTGATTAATTGTTCTATTGTATTGTATTGTATTCCTGTTTAGGAAGTGCTTATCCATATTAAAAGCACACACCCTCTATCTTCTGGGTACCTGTTCCCAGTTCTTTTCTTCATTATCTCTTTCCAGGTTCACTCTATCCTATATATATATAGGCATGTTGAACATTCATTTCAGTACAAAGCTCTTTCCCATTTGCAAGTGGTTGTTGATCTTTGCATGCTGGGGACATTTTTTTAAAAAAAAATGTTTAGTAATCTGCTTCTCTGGCAAGCAGAATCATTAATTAATTTGCCTGCCAAGGGAGGATGTAATTCCCCTGAATTACAACTTTGAACAGCTCTCGCCATTGTCTATGGTGGCAGAAGATGCTGGCAGGCAAAGTTCAACTACATCTAAAGGCCACAGGTCCTCCATGCCTTTTCTGTGTTATTCTTTTACTTGCACTTATAATGCCATTGAATCTTCTCCCTCCTTATTCTTAATTTTCTTGTTAGTTTCTTCCCCCATGCCATCCCTCTGCTAAACCCCTAAACCCCACAGCAATGTCTTTTGCCTAAAGCTATTTGCCCATGTAGTAGGGCTGTATTGCTATTATCCTTCTCATCTTCTCATCTTTCTCACCTCACATCTTTCCTATTCCTTCTCCTGTTGATATGTTAGGATTTAACAGTTGTTTCTATCATGATTTATGATTGTATCATATGATTTATTATCTATGAGTTACCACTCTGTTGTTTGTATGTATGTTGAGAGCATCTGTACCAGAGACAAATTCCTTATGTATCTAACCACATTTGGCAAATAATAATAATAATAATAATAATAATAATAATAATAATAATAATAATAATAATACAATGGTGATGGTGATGGTGGAAGGGGTCTTGGAGGTCATCTAGTCCAACCCACCTAGAATATTCTATTCTATTCTATTCTATTCTATTCTATTCTGTTCTACAATCTGTTTTATTCCATTCCATTCATTTCATATTCTATTCTATTCTATTCTATTCTATTCTATTCTATTCTATTCTATTCTATTCTATTCTATTCTATTCTATTCTTTATTTTCAAAGAACTGATTCTATTACTACAATAACAGAATTATTCTCCAAGTCCAGAATCTCTTGCATTACAGAGACAGAATATATTTAAATTAGTATAATAGTCTAAATTAAAAAAAAACTTTCAATAACTATATAACAGATACAAACAGTAAAACACAGAAGGCATTTAAAATACTTGTGTGACCTTATATAGCATTTGAAGACCAGAAAGTAGCAATCTGAATAGCTTTAACATTGTGCCAGGAACAAATCCTCCATTCCACAGGAAGTCCTTGACGTACAACCACAATTGAGCCCATGTGTCTATTGCTAAGTGAGACAGTTGTTAAGTGAATTTTGCCCCATTTTACAACCTTTTTCTGCCATGGTTGTTAAGTGAATCACTGCAGTTGTTAGTAGCCTGATTGTTAAGTGAATCTGGCTTCCCCCCTTGTCTTTGCTTGTCAGAAGATCTCAAAAGGGGATCACATGACCTCAGGACACTGCAACCGTCATAAATATGAGTCAGTTGCCAAGTGTCTGAACTTTGATCATTTGACTATGGGGGGGGAGGCACAATGGTCGTAAATGTGAAAAATGGTCCTAAGTCACTTTTTTTTCGGCGCCATTGAAACTTCTAGCGGTCACTAAATGAACTGTCATAAGTTGAGGACTGCCTGTACATGGTCCAACAAGATGATGGCATATCGATACATGTTTAGGGCTCTGCAATTCCCCACATTCTGAGCTCACATTCACATCAGAAAAGGTTTACTACAGCAGGGGTCTCCAACCCCCGGCCCGTGGACCAGTACGGCAGGCCAGCAACTGGTCCGCACAAACAAGCAAAGCCCCATCCGCGGGATGCAGGCAGCACACAAAACTACATACCCTCCGGTCTGCGGAAAAACCTCTCTCCGTGGAACTAGTCCCTCGTGCCCCAAAGGTTGGAGACCTCTGTACTACAGCATATTTTGTATCATTTTTTTTATTTTTCACCATACACCATACACCAAAACAAACTTAAAATACATAAACATAAATCTTTTCTTTTAACAGAACAGTACTCTACATTTTAAGCATTCTTTACATCTTATTTACATTTTATGTACATCAATGTCTTTTTCTTTCTCTGTCCTAGCCAATTATAACATTTATTCCAAATTTCATAAAATTCTGTTGCCTCCTTGTCATTTAATTCTAATGTAAGTTTGTTCGTTTCTGCGCATTCCAAGATTTTGCACATAATCATATCATTTGTGGGAATATTTTCACTCTTCCAACATTGCACATATACTATACGAGCTGCAGTCAATATGTGTATAACGATGTGTTGGAGTTGTTTTTCCATCTTTAAGTTTATTATGCCCAAAAGAAATAATTCTGGTTTAAAATCCATTTGTATCTCCGTACTACAGCATATTAATGGATTGCGAAGTATTTACATCTGTAGCCCACCCTTTCTCTACTACGAAACCCAGGCTCATTTTTATCTTCACAAAAGCAACACAGAAAGCCTGTTAGGCAGCATGAGAAAGGGCGAGAGACAGTCTGCTCCAAGGTCACCGCATAAGCTTCACGACTGAATGAAAAACTGAAACTCGTATCTTCCTTGGCTGGAGTCCAACCTTCTTGTTAGGCGTTATCCCCTTCTCCCTCTGCAATATCTCTTTCCTGATTTACAAACACAACCCAAATCTTGACAGAGGGGCAGCCCTGCCCTTGGTGCATAAAAATCAGGGAGGGGGTGGGGAAGGCGGAAGAGATGGATGGGGTGGGGCAGCAGGAGCTTGGGGAGAAGACTACCAAGCCCATGGGGAGGATGGCCCTGGGGTCAGGATTAAGACTTGGAGGGTTGAGCAAAAGCGATTTACAAGTTCAGCAGTTCTAATGTTCTTCCTGGCCCTTTTACAGCTCGATAGGTCAGCAGTGAGACCTATTCATTTTAGGTCACTTTTCCTCCTAGGCTGAAAAAAAAAATAGTTAAGAAACGTGGCAATTCTGCATCTACAGAGAGAGAGAGAGAGAGAGAGAGAGAGAGAGAGAGAAAAGAAGAAGAAGAAGAAGAAGAAGGAGGAGGAGGAGGAGGAGGAGGAGAAGAAGAAGAAGAAGAAGAAGAAGAAGAAGAAGAAGAAGAAGAAGAAGAAGAAGAAGAAGAAGAAGAAGAAGAAGAAGAAAAAGAAGAAGAAGAAGAAGAAGAAGAAGAAATAGGACCTACCATATTTTCCACCTTTTTTAAAACAACTTTTCCAGCAAACCTCAGCCCTTCTGTTTAACATCTGGGGCATTCTGCTAATTTTCGTACGTTCCCCAGATAAAGTACAGGTTGGCACACTGAGAATTAATTTGCTTTCTGATCAAGAAAACATTGGTCTCAGGGAGTCCTGTAAAATGATTCTTAGCCTTCTTGCTTAAATGTTCAACCTTCATTTTATCTTTTTTTTTAAAAAAAAAAACTGTCGAACTACATTTTGAAAGCTACAATTATCCCACTGCTGAAATCAGGGAAACGATCTGATTTAGCAAATTGTTCCTAGACATTTTTCAAAATATTCTAAAAAGTAATATGTAACATAGTTAAATAACTCATCTGACTCCCTGAATCTAATTGCCTGTTATGCATTGGTGATTCTGCCATCTGTTGTGCCCTCAGGCTCTCTCACCAGAAAAGGCCTGGCTGCTCTCCAGCTACTCAAGACACATTCAAGCCCAAATCAACGTTTACAACAGAGAGAGATGGAGGTGAAAAGTTCTGCTACACCATCTAATGGGATCGATTACTTTACAACAAGAAGACTGAGATCTGTTAAATTAGATTGCTGGTGGTTTTATGCAAGGGTGTGGGGATCAAGTCAAACCTGATTCGAATTGTCAGTTCAAGTCCCCGAATCAATCCAATTCAGTTTTTCAAATTGTATTTTCATGTTGATATGATTCTGAACAGACGTTTTTCTTTGTAGGCGCAAAAGGTCACTGAATCATTGAATTTGACTCTGAGGCTTGATGCAAATTCAGAAAGTCAATTTGATTCAAAGATTCAGTCCAACTGCCTTCATACTGAATATGCTAATCAAATCTTCACCGCAGTCCCTGTGAGTTCATCCTAGGGATTGCGTTCTTTGGTGGCATATCTCCAAAATAGGTTTTTGTAACTTTTGCATCTGCTTTATCTGTACACACGAACACAAATAGAATAAGAAATTCAATTCAGCTCAAGCTAATAAAGAAAAGGTTGCGAGCAGATCATTCATGCTCCTGATCAGCCTGCAGCCTTGGTGCTAAATACATATGGACAACTTCAGGGTGGTGACTCTTATAGCTCCTGGTTCTTGAGTTCAAGCCAGATTTAGACTTGGCTGCTTTTGACTTTTCTTGACTGGAAAGTAGGCTGAAAAGCCAGCCCATCTCTGACTTCTTACCACTGAATAATATCGAAAACTACATGGTTTCTATTCTAATTTCTGAGATGGAGGATTTCAGACGCAAATCTGGGTATAGAAATGAAGGTCAACTCAGTTGGGACCAATATTTGTTTTTTTGGAGGGAAGGTAGTCAGTCAAGAATTGACTGATTTTAGCTCCATCCTCTCCTTTATGCCAGAATTTTGAACCTGGCCCTAATTGGGGACTATCCATCTTCTGGCTAAAAACAAAATAAGTGTGGGTTTCCATATCGCATTAAGCCACAATGAGGTACCGAGAGCCGTGGTGCACATTGATTAGAATGCAGTATTGCAGACTAACTCTGCTGACTGCCAGCAGTTCAATCCTGACCTGCTTGAGGTTGACTAAGCCTTCCATCCTTCTGAAGTCAGCAAAGTCAGTAAAATGAGGACCCAGATTGTTGGGGGCAATATGCTGACAATCACTTAGAGAGGGCTGTAAAGCACTATGAAGAGGTATATAAGTCTAAAGGCAAGTGCTAAGTGCTAGTGCTATTGATGTAGTTTGAGCCCAGCTCAGAATCTAGATGAAGCCACAGGGGCTTGTAAGTTCTTCCCAGAGTCCAGCTGGATATAACCTCTTCCCAATAAAGGATGACCCTGATGAATACAGATAAACCAAGGGCAATAGAGAGGAAATACCAGTGTCCTGTTCCCAGTCCTGATATGGAAGGCTTTGACCTGGAACTGGAGACCGAGCTTCCCAGCCCCTCAAAAAGCAAGTAAGGGAGGCACCCAATGGAAACTGAAGCTCTGCAGAGAAAGACCTGATAAAATTAAAGTTGTTTGGGTGATGCATGCAGACATTTTAATTTAGGGCTTCAAGGCTGCTTCAGAATAGAGATTTATTGGGGGCATGAACTTCAGCAAAGCTCCTACCAGGAAGCTACAGATATGACGCTTGCCTGTGTGAATTCCTTGAACACCGAGCCAGACCCAGCCCAAGTTGGTGATTAATATTATCTCACCAGATTAATGCTGGACACTAATACTTGATGGAATTAATTGATGCTTGCTCTGACTTGAACATGGGTAGTGCCTCACCCCTTATGTACCTGATAGTAGGCTGTGGCTGATTTAAAGGTTTTGTGACTAAGTATGATCATAAATGCATTTTCTTGGTGGATACTCCCTTATTTCCTGAAGAAGTCTTCTTGAATGATTAAAGCTGCTTATCAAGGAAGCTCATGGTGGTATAAATGGGAGGGGAAGTTATCTCCCCTCATTTTATCCTCACCATAACAACCCTATGAGCGGAGTTGGATTGTGAGGTGGAGCTTGGCCCAAGGTCATCCAATATGCTCACCTCCGGAAGTTGTGGATGCTCCATCACTGGAGGTTTTTAAGAAGAGATTGCACCACCATTTGTCTGGAATGATATAGAGTCTCCTGCTTGAGCAGGGGGCTGGACTAGAAGACCTCCAAGGTCCCTTCCAGCTCTGTTATTCTGTTAAGCTTAGTGGCTGAGAAGGGATCTGAATCCGGTGTCTTACTCCATCATGTCAACCATTATCCTACCCTACATCTCAGTTCAAACTAACTGTTATGCTTGTTTAGCAAACCATAGATAAAACAAACCAGGGCTTAGTGCTATTGGTGAACCCAGAAAGGCCTTTTAAAGCTAAAATCCTCCTACAATACCTAATCTTTTAAAATAGTGGCATAGAGTTCAAGTCTAGACTCAGTCAACGGGAATTGTGTCTAAGCAAGATTTGGCCCATCTGGCATACTCTTAAAGGAAAGGAATGGTGAGGATCCCCAGTCCAGTTGAAGGGAAAGAACTGGAGGCTAGGATGTGCCTTCTTGATAGCTGCTCTGGAACAGTTGTTCTTCAGAGATATGGAATGTTTCTAGCCTCATGGCCTGTGAATTGATATTGGCAACAAAGCTTCTTTTACAGAATACAAAATAACAGAGTTGGAAGGGGCCTTGGAGGTCTTCTAGTCTAACCCGCTGCTCAGGCAGGAAACTCTATATCGTTTCAGACAAATGGCTGTCCAGTCTCTTCTTAAAAACCTCCGGTGTTGGAGCACCCACAACTTCTGGAGGCAAGCCGTTCCACTGGTTTATTGTTCTGTCAGGAAGTTTCTCCTTAGTTCTTGGTTGGTTCTCAAGCAGTGGCATGGAAGATAAATCGAGAGATAATAATCACAACAATAACAGCAACTTGTGGAATTGAGAATCAATGGGATCTCAACAACTACAAAAAAAAAAAACAGCATCTCAGCCATATTTTTATCATATTTTTAGTGTGGCTTTTTGGCCAGCTCAAATAGGATCCTCACGGAAGGGAAACCCCAGGTTGAAAGGCAGAAATAGTTCTGTGTGCTCTCCTGTATGCATCTAATAATAATAATGATGATGATAAAGTTGGAAGGGACCTTGGAGGTCATCTAGTCCAACCCCCTGCTCAGGCAGGAAACCCTATACCATTTCGGACTAATGGTTATCCAGTCTCTTCTTAAAAACCTCCAGTGTTGGAGCACCCACAACTTCTGGAGGCAAGTCGTTCCACTGGTTTATTATTCTCACTGTCAGGAAATTCCTCGGTAGTTCTTGGTTGGGTTTCCTCCTTGATTAGTTTCCATCCATTGCTTCTTGTCCTGCCTTCAGATGCTTTGGAGAATAGGTTGACCCTCTCCTCTTTGTAGCAACCCCTTAGATATTGGAACACTATCTAGCTGTAGTTAGTTTTGGCTTTCGCTTTAGTTAGCTTGGGAATGTTTTTTAAATGTGGGGGTTTCCTGTAAATTTTGATTGTAGTGTTGTCTTACTGCAAACTGTGGTGAGCTCTAGGAAGCAGGCAATACATCAAGTCCCTGCAAGTGAATGGATGGCACGAGGAACAAGCCAACAGGTGAATGAATAAAAGAATAAAGCGGGGAGGGAGGTCTCTGAACTTGGCTTTAGACTGCAGACTTTTCATGACTCAACTAGGTAACCTCATCAGCTCTGGAAAGACTGTCTAGCAGGGTGATAAAACATCTGCAACCCCAAAAACCTAGCGTGGAGACCTCCAAGGCCATAACACACCTATTCACAGACCGTTTGAAACAAATAAAAATAGTCCATCATCAGGCTGAGCATAGTCTTTTATATCACAGAGCATAGCCGTTAACATCACAGCAGGCCAGGCTAAAAATGGCTTTGCCTCCGTTTCCTAGCTTCAGTTCTTAAAGAGATGAAGGCTCGAATAAATGAGGCAGCTAATGAACAAGACTGAGGTGTTTTTTCCCCCCAAGAGAAAACAGGCAAGGAGGCTTTTCCCTTTTTCTGTTCCCCAACTGGGCTGTGTCTTTCCCATTAAACCTCCCTCACCTTTGGTAGAGTCCGCCCTCCCCACCTTCCATCACTCCACCACTTATCACTTTTTAAAATCAAACATTATGGGCAGATCTCCAACTTAGGCACCTGCCTTCCTGGTACAATGACTTCTCCAAAGCTCTCACCTTCTCCCCCCCCCCCCCCCCCGTTGTGAGACCTGGGACTCATTGCCCAAAAGCCCCCCTGCCACTTCTTTTCGGGGGGGTAACACACACACATACGAGATAGACAGTTGATGTGTTAATTTATTTTCTTTCCATTTATGTAGCTGCCCAACTTACAAGTGATCCTGAGAGGCTAGCGTCCAATTTAAAAACACGGAAAAGCATCACAGTTAGAAGCTAACCTCCCGACACACATCTGTGAGGCTACTGACATATCTACAGAAATAAATTCCTCAGGAAGGGCTCAGCTAATGTCCCTGGGCCAAAATAAATAAATAAGCACACACCCACATAATCCGAGTGCATGTCTGAGTGAGTGCTTTGTGAACTTCCTATTGCTATGAAAACTCGGTTGATGGAGAGCTTATTAATAGAATGCTTGAAACAATTTTTTTATAACTTGTATATAATTTTTGATATTTTATGGATTGTTTTCTCTTTTTTTCTTTTTTTCCTATTTTTTTCCTCTTTCTTTCTTTCTTCTTTTCTTTTTTCCTTTTTAAGTATTTTTTCTTTTTAATGTTTATGTCACTTATATTTTATTATTAACTATTTTATAAGTTGTTAAAACTTGTGTAGGTTTCTTAAAATTTTAATTAAGCCTATATTCAGCTCTGGGAAGCTTGGGGGGGGGGATGGAGGGGGTGGTTTGGGAGGGGTTGGGTGAGGGTTGTTTTGTTTTTGTTTTGTTTTTTATTGTTCTTTTTTTGTTATTTGTAAAAACTTTTAAAAATTCTCAATAAAAAAAAAATAGAATGCTTGAAACAAACAAACAAACAAAAACACTGACCGATTCCAGTTCCCAGGCTGTCGTCAATGGAATTAATGGCCCCTGAAAAACTCAAAAGTTTGATTAATGAAATCCACCCTGTATCAAAGGACTTCTTTTATCCCTTTCGTCTTCTTTCTTTTCTTCTTATGCTTCAATATTACCTCTTCTGTTTCTCTCTTTTTTTCTTTCCAAGAGCATTTTCAGACTCTACTTGATTATGTTTTCTGGGAATACCTACGAAGCTTGGATGTTCTTGGAATAATGAAGGACCCAGAGAAATTTTAACAAAGAAATATAAAGCTGAAAGATGTGCTAGCTGCTTGTTTGTTTGTTTATAGATTTTAGTTAAGGTTTTAATCACAAAACAACATTTTTAGAAAGCCAAGTGGGACAGCTAGAAATCTGCCTTTGAATCAGTTCTTCAAACAAGGGATTAACCTTTAGAAAACAGGACATACTTTAAAGACAAACAATCATCTATTTTGGTTAACTCGTGCTTGAAGGCACTAGAAGTGTTCAGATCCCGAAATAGGGATGTCCAGTATGTGGTGGAAAGGACTTTAGTGATGGGCTGTACAAAAAGCTAGCAAAATTCTGTGCTGATTCGCTTTGAGTATAATTCCAGAGACACGTAACAAAATCTACTTTCCTGGCATGTTACTCCAAATATGTTGAGATTACTATTCTTATTCTTCCTGATTGTTTTAATTCTGGTTTTACTTCAGGGCCTATAAAGTCTGTCTCTAGTCCCTTCATATGAGATGCTTAAAAGGACTTGCAGTCTTTGCATTTTTGAATGTACAGTACTACTTATAACAAGGTTTTGTCTTCTTCCCATTGTATATTATAATTCTTGGGAACAAAAGCACGCTCTAAACAACAGACAAGTCAAGGCCAATGTCACAGATAAGGCACGGAAAGGAGGATTTGGAATACAATGGAGTATCAGTTAAGGCCATGCAATTGTTGCCTTTTCCAACAGAGAGCTGAGTTTTCGAATGGGTCACTGTATCACATTTTCAGACTGATGCCTTTGGCAATGAAAGTCAGGGGAACTTCTCTTTCTGCCAGACCTGTGAATATTGTTGCTTGCAAGAAATAGGGGAGACATGATAGCAGTGTTCCAGTATCTGAGGGGCTGCCACAAGGCAGAGGGGGGCAGGTGGTTCACCAAAACACTGAAGGACAAGAAACAATGGTTGGAAAGAGAGAAGCAATCTGGAATTAAGGACAAACTTCCTGACAATCAACCAGTGGAACAGCTTGCCTCCAGAAATCGTGGGTGCTCCATCACTGGAGATTTTTAAGAAGAGACTACACAGTCACCGGTCTGAGACGGTGTAGGTTCTCCTGCTTGAGCAGGGGGCTGGACTAGAAGACCTCTAGGGTCCCTTCCAGCTCTATTCTATTCTATTCTATTCTATTCTACTCTACTCTACTCTACTCTACTCCATTCCATTCCATTCTCTATTCTATTCTATTCTATTCTATTCTATTCTATTCTATTCTATTCTATTCTATTCTATTCTATTCCATTCCATTCCATTCCATTCCATTCTATTCTATATTCCATTCCATATTCTATCCTATCCTATCCTATCCTATCCTATCCTATCCTATCCTAGTCTAGTCTAGTCTAGTCTAGTCTAGTCTAGTCTAGTCTAGTCTAGTCTTTCCTGCTTTTTTAGAGAATTCCTGTCTCTCAAAGAAGCCTAAGTTAATTCAAAAGAAAGAGCTGGAGGGAGTCCATATTATAACTCCATCTTTGGATAAGGCACCTATGAGAAATGTAGGAGTGAACCAAGAATAAGAGATCAATTCTTTAAAGCTAGAAAAGGAATAGTGAGAAACAGGCTAGCGTTTATATGCCATTTAGAATAGAATAGAATAGAACAGAACAGAACAGAACAGAACAGAATAGAATAGAATAAAATACTTTATTGACCAAG
The DNA here is from genome assembly GCF_016545835.1 of Crotalus tigris. Taxonomy (NCBI): domain Eukaryota; kingdom Metazoa; phylum Chordata; class Lepidosauria; order Squamata; family Viperidae; genus Crotalus; species Crotalus tigris. Next base: position 3,242,245 of record NW_024097358.1, read on the forward strand.
TATGATTAGACACACAAGGAATTTGTCTCCGGTGCAGAAGCTCCGGAGTGAATTCTCCCTCATGAAGCTTCATCCTGAAGACCAGTATGCATTTCAGATCGTTCTCTACTTATAACCATTCCTTTATCGACCAGACAAAGTTACAATGGCACTGAAAAATGTAATTTAGGATCAGTCCTTGTACTTATGACTGTTGCAACATCTCCATGATCATAATGTGGGTGCTTGTATGCATTTACCACACTTGCAGTGTTCTGGGGACCTGTGATTGCCATTTGTGATTTTCCTAGCCGGCATCAAAGTCAATGGGAGAAAGCCAGATTCATTTAATGCCTGCATTGATTTGCTTAACAACAGTGGCAAAAAAAGTCATAAAATCAAGTGTAGCTTGCTTAACAACTGCCTTGCTTAGCAATGGAAAGTTTGATCCCAGTTGTGATTTTAAGTCAAGGACTATCTGTATTTACTTCCTTGAATGGCACATGGGGGCACAGGACATCAACCACAGCACTGATCTGGGAAAGCTGAATGTCCCAACAGGAAAGAATAATGCAAAACTCACTCTTTTCCTTCTTGTCCCTATTTTAGATAACAGTTCTTTTCCAGAGACGGAATGCAGAACAGCCTCGAAAAACAGATGAAGCCAGATTATTTTTCAATTCCATGGAAATGACCAAAGGGCTATCAATCTGCCCCGTTAAACGCTGCTGCTCTTGATTTGATAGTTTGTAGGTTCTTCTCTCTGACTTCTCCCCAAGTTTAAGAGAATCAAGAATGGGGCCAAGATATTCCTTCATCTTCATTCTGAGCACTAGGTCAAAAATCACGTGTCATTGGTGCATAAATGTGGGACTGGCCATAGAGTTCGCCGAACATTCAAGAGTCAAATCTGATGCCAATTCTAGGTGTTGAAAACAATAAGAAAGTAAAGGATTATGTTGCTAGCAAGTTGCAGGAATGTCAACAAACTGGAAGTGCTAATGATCCGCCACAAAGCTTAATGTACACACTGTTTTAAGTTTCACCCAAGAATTGGAAAATAACTGGCTAAAGCAGTTCAGTTATGAATCCCGATTATCCCCACTGCCAAAAAAGGAGCAGTTGGTCTGGCACAATTTTATTCAGCTGTAACTAGACAAAGAAAGTCTTTCTTTCCACCCAGTTTGGAAGAATCCAAGTCTTAAAAATGAAGAAAATTGCTAAATTTTGGTGCTTGCAAAATCTTTGTTCTGCAAGGGGGAGAACACAAAGGGGAGTGTTGTGAGCATTGCACTCAGCTACGGAGCCCATGGGTAATGGAACCTATGGGTTAGTTTCAATCCTTCAAATATTTAAACAGGATTTTATAGGTTAAAAGACTACGTGACCCAACACAGTAAGCGGATCCTGTATTGTGGGTTTTAAATTTTGTAAGCAGCCTGTATGTTGGTTGAGTGGCCGTATAAATTTGTTTAATAAATAAATTAGCTCTTCATCCTAAAGGAGCTAGTCAAGATCACTACCTGATTTTCCTGTGACACCACCACTAAAATATCAGTTATTTGATGGGAGGAGGAAAATAGAGGTAATCCTTGTCTTACAACAGTACATTCAGTGACGGTTCAAAGTTACAACGGCACTGAAAAAAGGGACCGTTTTTCACAGTTACGATCTTTCCAGCATCCCCATGGTCATGTGATCAAAATCCAGATGCTTGGCAACTGGTTCATACTTATGACTATCTCCTTTTGTGACTATCTGACAAGCAAAGTCAATGGGGAAAGCCGGATTCGCTTAACAACCGAGCCACTAACTTATCAACTGCAGCAATTCACTTAACAAAAGTGAGGCGAAAAGATCATAAAATGGGGCAAAATTCACTTAACAGATGTCTCGCTGAACAACAGAAATTTGGGGTTCAGTCGTGGTCGTATGTCCAGGACGACCTGAAAGTCTGTTTGCTAACTACAAGCATGTAGAACCACCCATGGAAGAATCCAGAAGCACAGAGCAGATTTCGGCATGTGGCGATGGGTGATCTTATCCCCTTGTCCAGAAGTCTTAGGTTCTCCAAATGGGATCAACTGCCTTCTCCGGTATCTTTGCTGCAACTTCAAGCTGCAGGAATATTCTGGTAGAATTAGAAGCCGTGGAAAGAGTGCGAAAGAGTGAGTTTGCTCTTGCCTCTGGCAAGATAACCCGGTTGGATCAGCCTTCAGCCCCTAAAGTGTTTGACCTTAGCCATTCTTAGCTCAACGGTGTTAGCCAACACTTTTTATGCACCATATCTTTCATCAAAAGTCAGTTAGAAAACTCCTGGGCACTTTGGCTGTTTTCTGTTCACATGCTATTTACTGATAAGGCAGCTTTTGATTGCCTTTACCTATGCATCCGTTTCAGGTCACCTGGACAAGAAAGAGCTGGTGTGAGCCTTTGGTGTTCCTGGAATGACATACCAGTGATTCATGCAATGGTGTTATCTAGCTGGTTTCTGAGACCTTGTCATTAAATTATATGCATAAGACCGAAACCAAAATTTCATCGTGTACTTTTACTGGTCTGAATCAATTGGCATTGCAAAACCACTGGGTTGGGTGCTCTTAATTTAATTGTATTATTTAGACACTATTGCTGAATGTTTTTATGTGAAGCCATAGTTATTTTTCCACCACTATCATCATCATTCTAGCCATTGTCTGTCCCCCGCAGGATGAAGGTCTTTTGATGATATTGTATACTTTTGCGTGTTCTCTAATCGATGTGCGGGTCTTTCTATCTTTTCTTGTGATGCCAAGCATGTATATTTCCAGGTTTTTTTAATTAGAGCATGTGTCATAGTTTTTTAAAAAAATTAAAAGTAAATAAAAATGAAAGGTCTCAGCTCCATTCAATAACCCCAATATTATTCTTAATTTTATTCCAAGGTTTACTGTATTCATTGGAGCTTAGTCTTGGAAATGTATTCTTCCACTGCCTGTTATGCAAAGATTCTAGTCTTAATAAAGCAGCACTCTAATAGCTTTATGAGTGAGCCAATGGTGACATCTAGTGGACATAAACAAGAATTACATTAATCCCTCTGGTCCAAGCAGATTTTTATTATGGATAAAATTTAGGCAAAGAAACCAGGAGAGCACTGACTTGTAGGAGGAATATCTGTTTAATATTATAAATTCCAGGGCTTTTTTTTTGTCATAGAACGCCTAGAATGGAGTTACGGCACCTTTTTTGGATGGAACCTTGTAGGGTAGGCAAGGCGGATTGTACGACGTGTGTGAGTTCCAGCACTTTTTTTTTTTTAAAGCACTGATAAATTGTATTGATTTTATATGAATTATAAATGCTGGCATTCTGCCAAAATCCCAAGGAGAAATTAGCCTTCAAAAATTGGGTCTAACTCCCTAGAGCAGACATGTCAAACACAAGGCCCGGGGGTCAGATGTGGCCCGCGAAGTGGTTTCATGTGGCCCGCGAAGCCATCCTGGAAACAGTGAGGGAACGGCCCCCGCTGCCTTGGCCCTGGCCCAGGCCGGCCGGGAGCCAATGTACAATTTTGTGGGGAACATCTATGCTAAAATGCATTCAGTCTTAGCTCCACAAGGCCGTCCGGAAACACCCGAGGAACCAGCCCCTGCCACATTGGCCCTGCCCCCTGCGTGCATGCTGGGGAGGGGGTCACCCTTTGTGAGGATTGAAAAATGGACCATGCCTTGGCGCTTGCCCCGGTCCCACCCCCTTCTGCCAGAGACCCTCAGATCTGTCCCACTCCTTCCCAGGCCCCCACAGGCCCCCTTGACGCGAATGATGTAGAACTGGCCACGCCCACCCAGTAGGCACACCCACTCCATCCACACCCACCCAATAGGCCACACCCATCCTGGCCACACCCCCCCCAGGGCAACCCTCAGTGAAATTGAATTTGACACCCCTGCCCTAGAGGGCAATAAAGAAATAAAAAACACACTCTTTGCTGCCCCCAACTGGTAGTGTGGATTTTTGTCCGAGATATGATAACTCAACCAAGCACAGTCATAATCTGCCTTCAAGTCCTGGAGAAAAAAGTAGGATGTAAACTAACTGACTGAAATATATCACACACAGAGAGAGAGATAAATACTACTTGATTATTCCTATGAATACCTGTATATTGTAGGCAACTCAGCTAATCACTCCTTCCTCCTATTTTCCGCACAACTCCCCCCCCACGTGTGATATAGATTGGGCTGATACGAGTGGCAAGTCCAAAGTCACCCACTGATCTTCCATAGCGGAGAATGGATTTGATCCCTCTGGAGTCCTTGCATAACCCTTCATCTCTATACCATGCTGGCTCTCTCTCTCTTTTGACCCATTTTTTTAATGTTTGCACAATACACTGAATCAGGTAGTAACAAATATGCTGGGTTGACACAACATACTAAACCACAAAGCAGCGCCTGCCTCCCTTCCAAGGTTAAAACTAATCAAGCTGATCGCAACCCTGCCTGTTTAGGCAGGCAGGCAAAGGCGACCTTTAAAGATTTAAAAATCAAAGCCAGGCTGCCTGTCGTCCAATCAGCGGCTTGCGTTCCGGAGCTCTCGGCCAATGAGAGAGAAGCAGGAAGAGAAGTGAAGGGGAGGAGAGAACGTAGAGCTAGAAAAGGTGTAGAGCGACCCCTCGTCCCCTTGCCGATGCACAGATCTCGAAAGGGCCAGGATTCACACTCAGCGCCCTTGTTTTCCCACTGGGCAGCCTTAAGATGGGGCGGACTTCACCTCTCTTAGCTCCTGCTTTGCAGTTTGTGCAATACACTGAATCCTATATTGATGATGGATGACCTATAAGGAGGCTGGGTGGACACCCAACCGACCAATCAGCGTCGTGCAAATTGTGCAAAGGCTGGCTGGAGGATTCTTGGAGCTGAAGTATCTACGGGTCAGTTTGAGAAACATTGAAATACAGTAGAGCTCTGTGTGTGTGTGTGTGTGTGTGTGTGTGTGTGTGTTTTAGGGTTGTTGTTTTTTTTGTATGGAGCGGCCGCGGCTCCTTTAAGAAAGAAAAAAAAACCCCGAGCATCGAGTTCGTTCTTCCGCCTGCGAAGGCGGCTGCGCCAACCTGAGTAGCCAATCGGGAGGGCCAGAGGAGGAGTCCAGCTATCGAGCAGGGAGGGGCGGCGCTCAGCCAATGAGGAGCGCGCCAGGCTTCCTCCCCCCAAGCCAATGGGAAAGCAGAGCGCGAAAGGCGCCAGCAGTTGGATGGATCGGGGCGACTCCGGGCGTAATGGCGGCCGTTGGAGGGTCTCCCTCGGAGTAGGGGGCTGCTTCTCTTCGCTGGGAGCGCTGCCCGAGGAGGATTAGCGGGCCGGAGAGCCCCCGGGGGCCAGGAATCCGTGAGAATAGCTGTTAACCCTCTCGTCTTTTGTTCAGCTCTTGAAAGTCTTGGGAAGGAAGGAAGGAAGGAAGGAAGGAAGGAAGGAATTGGAAAAGGAGGGAGGGAAGGAGAAAGAATTAGAAAAGGAGGGAGGGAGGAAGGAAGGGAAAAGGAGGGAGGGAGAAAGAAAGAATTGGAAAAGGGAAGGAGGAAGGAAGGAAGGAGAAAGAATTAGAAAAGGAGGGAGGGAGGAAGGGAAAAGGAGGGAGGGAGCAAGAAAGAATTGGAAAAGGAGGAAGGAAGGAAGGAGAAAGAATTGGAAAAGGAGGGAGGAAGGAAGGAGAAGAAAGAATTGGAAAAGAAGAGAGAAAGAATTGGAAAAGGGAGGGAGGAAGGAAGGAGAAAATTGGAAAAGGAGGGAGGGAGGAAAGAAGAAAGAATTGGAAAAGGGAGGAAGGAAGGAGAAAGAATTGGAAAAGGGAGGGAGAAAGAATTGGAAAAGGGAGGGAGAAAGAAAGGAAGGAGAAAGAATTGGAAAAGGAGGGAGGGAACAAGGAAGGCATTAAGGTAAGACGGCTGGGGGAGAAGTTAGCAAGGCAACCAAGGAACAGGAGGATAGTTACTAAGGCAATTGGGGAGGGGGGCAGGAAAGTAGTGGTCAAGGTGGGGTAGTTAACAAGGCAACAAGGGGGCGGGAGAGTAGTCATCAAGGTAGGAGAGTAGTTACCAGGGCAACGGGGGGGGCAGTAGGATAGGCATCAAAGTAATGGGTGGGAGGGAATAGTTACCAGGGCAGTGGGGGGGGGGTGGAACAAGGATAATTATCAAGGTAACCTGGGGGTGGGGTAATTTCCAGGGCTACTGGGAGGGGCCAGAAGGGCAGCTGGGAGCAGAGCAGGGGGTAGCCTTCCCTGCGGTAGACCTTCCAGGTTGCACCCTCATTTGCACAGGGGTCCAACGGCTGGAGTAAAAGGGCTTACCTTTCTGCAAATGGGGAGAGGGTATCACTTCTTTGAGAAGAGTACGCTTTGGAGATGGGCGGCACTGCCACGTGCTTGTAAATGCCAGCAGAGACCTACGTTCCTCGGTTTCCGAGCCCTGCTGTGAGCATGCTTGTTTGGGAGGCCAGACCCAGTGACTGTAGATCCCAGGGATCTAGTTCTCATCTTTAGCAGGTTTGGATTGGATCAGGATGCTAACATAAGCGGGGGATCCTCCTTCAGACCTCAGTTCGTGTGGATGCCCTCACCTCGCGTTTGTGAGTCTCCAGGATCCCAGCGGCTGAAGCATCACCATGACCTGCTCCCACAATGTGGTCTTCCTCTTGGATACTGCAGATTCCACAGAGAAGGCTCACCTTCACTTGGGCACCTTGAGGATCTTGAACTTCTTGGCTTGCAAGTTTGGTCTCGCTAAGGTCCGATGGGATTTCAAATTCTTTGACTCCATGGGAATCCGTGGCCGGGCTTCGCGTGTAGGCAGCTTCCGGGAGCTTGGGTCCCGAAGCTGGGAAGACTTTGAAGAGGAGCTGGAGGCCAGATTTGGGAAGCAGCTCTGCACTCCCTGCTCACCGGGCCCAACACCACGATCCACCGTCACTCGGAACATTCTGAAAGAAACGTTGCTTGACTATCAGTGGGATCGCCCTGAAATAGTCTCTCCTGCCAAACCGGTGCTGAGAAGTCAGAAAAACAAATTAACTGTGACTGCGGATAACCCTCCAGTGCAGTCCACTCATGCGGGCTTTGCTAATGCCATTTTCATCTTATCTCCCTGCCCTCATTCCCGGAGGGAACTCTGGCAGTTTATTTCTGGAAACTATGCTCCTTTCCTGGAAGAACTGCCTCCTTTGCATGACCTGGCAGAACAATTCCTCCCTAAGGGAATCCAGGACATGATAGCCCATCATAAGGTCACTCTGTATTGGATGGACACCGCTGAATGGTCCAAGGTAAAAAAAAAAAAAAAAGCTCAGATTATTGTTCTGTTTGTGAGGTGGCTGCATTAGTTTTCCTTCCTTCAAAAATTGTATGTACTTTGTTTTATTTGTACTACTTGAGATACAAAACTGTAATAGAGCAAATGGTTCCGTGCTCATCTACTGGATCTTATGACTGATTGATCCAATTCAGCATTGTTTTGATGTCTTGATTTATTTATTTGCTGCCCTTCTCATATTGAAACGACTGGGCGGGTTCACGTTAACGTGCAGTGCTCAAGTTAATAAACCATATTGCAGCTTAATATAACGGTCTGGTTCAAATGTCACAGTAAGCAGGCGGATAAGTTCCCACGACCTGCTGAACCATCAATTGCACAAGCCCATTTTAACCTAGTCTTGCATGTTGTGGCTGTTCTATCCATTACGATTAGCCTTATTCCGGTCATCTCGGATTGTCTCCTTTCAGCTTGAACCCCCTGATCACACTGGCTACCTTATGTTGCTTGAAGTCATGTGCATCCTGGGAGGCACCGTTTTGCCATCTGAGGTCTTCACTCGGCATTTAGATCATCAGAAGAAAAGGACCCTCCCAGCATCCCCCATGGAGCCTTCATCTCCTGAACCATCGTTCACGCCATGGACTAAAATGCTGCCTTTGGATTCATCTTTATCCTGCTTATTTTCCTCGCGTTCTTCTTTACAAACATCCTTCCCAACTCTGGACGGAGTCCTGCTCCTCAAGGCCGACGGTAGTGAAAATAGTATTTATGCTTTGTGAGCCGTGAAACTACTGTGGGAAAGAGGGTTTGCAGATAGTCCTCGACTTAAAACGGCTCACTTAGTTCAAAGTTGCAACGGCACTGAAAAAAGTGACTTATGAATTTGCAATTCAGATACTTGGCAACTGGTTCCTATTGATGACCGTTGTTGCGTCCCCTTTTGTGACCTCACAAAGAAATGGGGAAGCCAGATTTGCTTAATGGCCAGGCTACTCATTTATAAACTGCAATGGTTCATTTAGCTGAGGCAAGAAAGGTCATAAAATGGGGCAAAACTCAACAGATGTCTCACTTAACGACAGAAATTTTGGGCTCAGCTGCGATCGTTAAGTCGAGGACTACCTGCAATTTTATAGTAGTTTTTTTTTAAGCTGATCAAACAAAACCCTTGTTATAAACCCTGGGGTTTATAAAACCTTACCCCTGGATGATTGTTTTTGTATTGTTGTTTGTTATGTTTTATGTGTTTTTTATTGTTAGCTGCCCAGAGTCCTTCGGGAGTGGGGCGGCTTATAAATTTTAAAAATAAAATAAAAATAAATAAAATAAGGCACGTTGTACTCATACCATGCTAGCATTTTTCTCAGCTTTTATCTTTATTCTTTTTATTCATTACTGCGTATAGAAATTAAGGAAAGAGAGTTTGCTTGCTTGATAAAGTGTAACCTTTTTGATCTTAACAATGGACAGGAATAGAAGAAGCCTGGAGTTGCCCCGTGGTGCTGGAGCCTCTAACTCTGAACCAGAAGCACTTTGAAGGAACAGTCATCATACAACTTAAATGCACTATGGCAGACTGGAAGCCAGTGTACATTAAACATCTTCACACAGAGAGCTGGACACTCCAGAGTAAGCTGTCGGGACCTTCGGCTCAAGAGATTTCTTTGTTCCAGCAGTTTGTAAAATATATTCTCTCTCAAGGACTTCATATGGTAAGTTTCTCTTTTCATTCTGCAAAGCAAATGTAATTATAAGTAATTGATCAGCATGGTGGTGTTGATTACGTTTCGTTGACAACCAAAATATCTGGTAGGAACTTGGAGGAATGTCCAGTAGATAGATTTTCCAAGAGCTTGTTTACTCTGAGTAAACATGTACTGGGCTTTATTTTAACAGGGTGCGACATCAGACGTATCAACAGTGGTTTTTATTTTTGAAAAAGGCAACTGGGGTGATTATTTTGAGGAGGAAGAAGAAGAAGACGCTTCGCTTCCTATCCTGGAAGCTTCCATCAGTTGTATTGGATGGTGTGGGAGATGGAAGGACAGTTAGTGACAGTTGAGATTAGTTTTGGCTGGGGAGGGGGGAATGATAGGGTCTGACGGGATGGTGGTGGGGGAAATGGACGTTTCACCGTTCTTGGAACCTAGGATTATGCAAGCCGCTGAAAGATTTAGAGGCAGCTCCCAGATCTCCAATCTCCCAGATCTCTGCCATCAACCTGTACTTTTTAAGGGAGAAGGAAACTATTGTGACATATTCTGGGAAAAAACATGTCAGCCTTCAAGCTTGTACGAAACCACTTTGCTCCGTGGAAATGAAATATTTGCTGAGCCAGTAGCATAATTCACCTGATGGAAGTGCCTCGTGTGCCTTCTGGGGCCTTGTCCCAACAGCTCAATAGCTTTATGGGACACCCGACATGAAGCAACAGAGCAGCTTCCCACTTCCAAAGGGTGCTTTGCTGAAAGGACAGTCAAAACAAAAGTCCATCCTTCAAAGCCTCTTTTCGTTTCTCAGGAAGGGTTTGTGTATCCCCTCATTGTTTGCATGTTTCTCTTTTGCTGGGAAGGTAGCTGAAGTGACGCTTTCATCGGGAGCTCATTCTCCTTGTACCGGCGTTCTCTCCCCCATCTCTGGCACCACCGCACTTCTTTCTCTCCTCTCTGCTGAGCAAGTTGCAGAAGCCGAGAGGTGCCTCCTTCAAGTCCCTGTGGCAGAGAACATTTCCAAGGAGCTGGAGTTTTGTCTGCCAGAAGTTGTGAGCAGCGTGCTAAGTCAGGTCATGGAGGACTCCGATGAAGACCACCACCAAGCAGGTCCCGGTAAGCTTGATCTTTTTTTTACCCCTTTGTTTTTCAGATGTTCCAAGAAGCCCTTCCGGTATTTGGTCTGGAAAGATTTTCTTAGCCAATGATTTGTTTGGAATTTTGAGCCCCTGTGGTGGGTGGCTGCCAAGGTGGGCATGGCCAGTGGCAAAATACCCATTTAGTAGAAGGTGAACTAGCCCCCAATGGGTCCTGTGGAAGATTTAAATTCATAGTCTCTGCGAGGGAGACTGAGGAGGACATCTGACACTGGGCGAACACCAGGACTTGTTTGTAAATGATGGTTGTAAACATCACGATATGCAGAGCAAAGCATAAAAAGCCCCTACGTGGTGACAGATCCCCAAATCCATAGGAACTCCATGTTGCTAGGATTTTCCAAGGGCCTGTTTCCCCCCAGACACCCTGATTTCCTAACCCATTGAAGAGATCCGGATAGAGCTAGGTTGGAGAAAGAGATTATCCATTTCATTCTAAGCTCACCTATAATATCTAAAAGTATTTCTTGCTCATGGTTGCCTAAAATAGGTTCTGTCTAGACATGTGTAAGGGTTAACGCAACTTCTTTCACGACTAGGGAAGGTCCAAGCCCACTAATAATGTAGTATTTTTCTCTTTTTTTAAATGTTTCATCTATACATGTTAAACAGAGAGTTTGTGTCCAGGATGGGCCCAGCAAGAGCTCTCAGGTGCTCAAAGCTGGAATCCTGATGTGCTTGAAGATTGGTACAGTGTGTCAAACCTTTGTGGTGCAAGCTCATACTTGATGGAACCATTCAGGTAATTACTCCTTTTTTTTGGGGGGGGCTTAATTTTAAGTGTTAGTTTAGAGAAGAGCAAAGCTGGACACCAAACACTCCGCAGTTGCTAGTGCTGTTATAATACAATTAAATTAGAATAAATTTGCTTCCACAGATTCTTCCAAAAGGGTAAGTATTTGTGCTCAGTAAAGACGTGCTGTATGTCTCTGTTAAAAAAAAAAATGCATCTGGACAAAACCATATCTGGACTTGTCTTGAATGTGCAACTTTTACAGATGCTCATCAGAAATAGCCGTGAGATTTTTGCAGATTCATTTCTGAGGGGAATAATTCAGGGAAAAGGAATCTTAACTATTAGTTGGACATGCAGAATTTTGCTAATTGTTAAACACAGTGGGAAAGGGCCATTACTTTTGGGCATTTATCCATTTCCTTGGTTTTTTTTCCCCCCCTCTCTGTATAGGATGCTGCAAGCAAGTTGTCCTAAAAATGAAGAGGACACCCCAAAATCAGAAGTGGAGCTGAGACAGTCCCTAGCGGAATTTTACCAGAAAAAAAAATCTGATCGTACAGTTTCATCTCACCCCCGAGATCAGAAAAAGAGATGTATGCAATTTGTGTGTGTGTGTGTGTGTGTGTGTGTGTGTATTTATAATCATGCAGAGGAAAGCACAAGAGAATACATCACCCTTACTTACTTAAATATGGGTAGTCCTTGATTTATGAGCACCCTTAAGAACAGAATTTCAGTCGCTAAGCAAAGCGGTTGTTAAATGAATTTTACACCCAATTTTACGACTTTTTTTTTGCCATGTTAAGTAATTCACTGCAGTTGTTAAGTGAATCAGGCAGTCATTAAGGGAACCTGGCTCCCCCCATTGACTTTGATTGTTGGAAGCCAGCTGGGAAGGTGACAGATGGCGATCACGTGACCGTGGGATGCTGCAACCCTTGTAAATACATCCCAGTCGCCAAGCACCAGCAACGGGATGCTGCCACAGTCCTAAGTGTGAGGAACGGTAGCATGTCATTTTTCTCCCCAATGCTGCTGTAACCTAGAACAGTCACTAAACAAATAGTTGTAAGACGAGGATTACCTGTAAAGATCGCATCGTTCCTGATAAGGAGTTGCGTGATGCTACTGACCTTTTGGGGGGTCCAGTGAAACAAATTCACATCCCGTTTTTCTTTTCCACCCGAGCAGGTGGGGTTCCCCGGACACCCATTAGGCAGAAGATGAAAACCATGCCCCGTTCTCTTCAGATGCTGAATGTTGCCATGCTCAACGTGAAAGCTCAAAAGCACCAGCCGGAGGGAGACCTGCCAGCGAATAAAAAGCCACGCCAAAGGCCGCTGTCCAGAAGATTGAATGGGAAAGGGGAGGAAAACGGAAGGAAACGGAAAAGCAAGATGGGTGCGTGCAAGATCCGCTCTCTGTCATGTATACTGAGCGGAGGGCAAAGCAAAATTCCAGCATTTTCAGAACAAAGAATAGCAGTCAAAGCTGGGCGTCGTAGTGCAGATTTAAGGGAGAATTGCAAACATTTCTAGAACAGGGTTCCCCAAACCCTGGTCCGCGGCCTGATACTGGTCTGTGGCTTGTTGGGAACCAGGCCGCGCAAGCGACAGGTGAGCATGCAAAGCACCATTTGTGCAAGCGGTAGGCATGCATGTGAAACTATCCCTCTTGCCTTCCCCCCATCGCTGGTCCACAGAGCCAGAAAGGCAATAATAATATGAATAACGATAATAAAGTTGGAAGGGACCTTGGAGGTCATCTAATCCAACCCCCTGCTCAGGCAGGAAACCCTATACCATTTCAGACAAATGGCTGTCCAGTCTCTTCTTAAAAACCTCCAGTGATGGAGCTCCCACAACTTCTGGAGGCAGGTTGTTCCACTGGTTAATTGTTCTGACTGTCAGGAAGTTTCTCCTTAGTTCTAGGTTGCTTCTCTCCTTGGTTAGTTGCCATCCGTTGCTTCTTGTCCTGCCTTCAGGCGCTTTGGAGAATAGCTTGACTCCCTCTTCTTTGGGGCAGCCCCTGAGATATTGAAACTTGGCTATCCTGTCACCCCTTAATCCTTCTCTTCATTAAACTAGACATTACCCAATTCTAGCAACCGTTCCTTGTATGTTTAACCCCTGGTCCATGGATCGGCACTGGTCTGCGGCATGCCAGCAACGGGTCTGCACAAACAAGCAAAGCCCCATCTGCGGGATATAGGCAGCATGTGAAATCACACCCGCTCTGATCCGCGGAAAAACCTTTCTCTATGGAACTAGTCCCTAGTGCCCAAAAGGTTGGGGCCACTGTTCTAGAAGACCGAAAGTCCTGTTCTCAGTTTAGATAGCTGAATATGAATGCTTGAATTATAAGAGATTTCTTAGTAAGTGTACTAGGTTAGTCCACGTGGAGAGGCTTGTTAATAGTGAATAGAAGCGTATTAACAATGGGGAAGAAAAATGTAACGAATGAGAGAAGATTATTTGCCTCCTTTCTCCATACCTGAAGCTTTTCCTGATTCCCTTGCTGCAAATTCACCGTTATAACACAAGCAATTGCCGTATTATTTCTTATATTCCAGCAGAGAATAGCAAACTAATTTTCGTCTTTCTGTGTTTTTTTTTACAGACTTCAGTACTGAAGGCGAAATGCTTTCTTACCTCAGTGCAAACTACCAGAACGCTATGAGGGATGGAGGAAATTTGTTTGCACGTTCTCAAGATATGGTGACGGCGGTTAATACATTTCAGAAATCCAGTGAGGTAAAATCGTTGCTTAGATACACCTGTCTTTGCCACCCAGAGGTTTTTCAAAGGTCTTTAAGGGTTTCACGACACTGGAAGGGAAGCTAAAGAGAACAAGCTGATATTTCTATATTACGGAAGCATAAATCCCCTGTCTGTGATAAAATGAATTTGCAATCCAGAAAAAGTTTGCGCCGTATTTTACAGTTCTTTTTGTGTCCAGCTAATTGGGTTAGCAGGGCTGGTTCAGGAATTCTGGGTGTTGAAGTCCACAAGTCATAAAAGAACCAAGGTTGCCTACCCCTGGCTTACCACCCATGCATTAAGGAATATCCTGCAAAGTCATGGCCCTGTGTAAGGTGGGAAAGGGAGTCGGTTTCTCTCTCTCCCATATCTTTTGCACATTATATGCAGTTGGCTTAGAGACCGCAAGAAAGCTGTAGACGCAAAGGTAAAAGATGAAAGTCTCCAGTTCCAAAACAGAATCCCCCCCCAAAAAATAATAATGAAAACTTTTTACTGTAGAAACAATAAACTCGATTGGATTAGAACAATCCACCTTCAACAAGACTTGACTTTGAAACAGTGGTATCATGTTTTTCAGCACAGCACGAATGACATTAAAAGCTATTGAAGCAGAGCAATACAATTTTATTCTTGCTTGAGAAGGGCATCTTGCCGGGAACATCATGTGTGTGTGTGTGTGTGTGTTTCCTTTTTCTATTCAAATGTCATCTGCCTCCATATAAAGGAAGAAAAAAGGATTTCATTCACTCTTAACTAATTTGCTTCTTAACATGAGACTCTAAGATTTAGCACTGGCATATAAATCTATTAAATGAGTATCTCTTTGATACTCCCCCACTGCTTTTTGTTCTCATTTAATTAGCTAAGTCTCTCTGTTTTTGTGCAATTTGGAGCTATTTTTGTAGTTGCCGTGGTTTTCAGTGCATATCTGCAGTGACATCTTTCTAATGTTGTGTTTGTAGGCAGCTTGTCTAGATACGATCCAAACAAGTCTCCTGAAGACCACCAACGCGCTTCGTCAACAACTTGCTTCTGATCCTGATAAAGAAACCAAAATCAAAGAGTACGAAGACAGATCTTCACTTCTTAAAATCATTGACTCAGTTAATTTTTAGACGATGGCATTCCTCAGTACATAAGTGGAGGGATTTAGTTGAATACTTGATGTGATGCTGTCCTTGATTTAAATTCATTCCCTTTATGTTGTTTCGAAAATATTTACATATCCAGTATATAATTAGCCTTGGCAAAATGTGTTATTTTTGTCTGGTGTATGGATAAAAGTACAGAGCCGTGATGGCGCAATGGTTAGAATGCAGTATTGCAGGCTAACTCTGCTGACTGCCAGCAGTTCGATTCTGACTAGTTCAAGGTTGACTCAGCCTTCCATCTTTCCGAGATCGGTAAAGTGAGGACTCAGATTGTTGGGGGCAAAAGGCTGACTCTGTAAACTGCTTAGAGAAGGCTGTAAAGTACTGTGAAGTGATATATAAGTCTAAATGCTATTGCTACCGTATATATATGTTTATAGGCTGGTTTTCCACTAGAATACTTAATAGTAATTGATTAGTAAACAATTAAAATACCCTTCATCCAAAATGCTACTCTAATTGGTATTAATTGAGAACATTCACAGCTTTGGGCACTGTGGAAAAAGCTTGTCAGAGTAATTTCCCCTGCACCCACCCAAACATTTTTATTGCTACATTGAACAGATGAGGGAGAAAGAAATAAGAAATATTCTTCTCAATCTGTCTTTTCCTTTTTTTTTATTAAAGGTGCCAACTTCAAGTGTATTTGCGCCTGGAGATGTGCCTGCAACGTCCTTCTTTGCAAAATAACACAGACAGAATGGAGCAGCTTGTGCAAGAGGTAGATAAAGAAGGGTGTGTGTGAATGTGTGTGTGTTACACTTCTCTTGCGTACTGGAAAGTAAGGCTTCATTCTCTTATTTACCCCAAGTTGCAGTTTATGGCCTGAGCATCATGGATTTTGTGACTTTTGCTCTCTTGCAGATGACAGAGTTACTTAGGATGTTGTGCTTGACTAAAGATCCAGGATACCTCAGCAGTTTTTTGGAAGAAGTTCTAGATATGTAAGTAAAGTAAAGGATTTTACTCCACTAGTCTTTGCTGACTACAGACGGCGGTGCTCATCTCCATTTTAAGGCCACTGAGACAGCGCTGTCCAAAGATATTTCCGTGGTCACGTGGCCAGCGTGACACCACGGAGAGCTGTTAACCTTCCCAATAAAGTGGTACCTATTTATCTACTCACACTTGAATGCTTTCAGACTGCTAAGCTGGCAGGAGCTGGGGCGAGGACAGGAGCTCACTCTGTCGCGTGGTGCTCGGGTCTCAACCTGAGCTGCTGGCTTTCCGCCTTTGCACTTCAACGACAAAGCAAAATACACCGCTTGGTGTCTAAATTTCACCCAAGATTTAAATCCTATGGTTTTGCTCTCCCTGCAGATATATGGAATCTATGCCAAAGACGCTTGGTGATTTGTACTACAGTCTGGGGACGGAGATTCCCTCTAAGTTAGCTTCCGTCCTTCCAGCGGATTTCTTTAGCGATGATTCCATTACCCAGGAGACAGAGAGCTCACCCCTTCCTGCTTCGGCTGCCTCTTTTCCACTCTCTAAGGCAGGTTCCTTAAGCACTGAAGCCGATGAGCTAGAAGAACTTCGCAGCCGATCTGCTAAGAAACGGTAGGTGTATGTCAGAAAACGGAATAAATAGTACTGAGTTTAATTTAGGCTAACACGTAGGAGCAACTTTGCATGATGTTCGTTCTGTTTACTTTTTCCCAGTGTTTCTTCTGCTTCTGTAATTCATTTCTATATAGCCACAGCATCGGTTGGATTCTTGGGTGAAAGAGAGAGCAGATGTCACCCTTATCTGTTGGGTTTATTGTGTGGGGATATTCTGAAGTCATTTGTGCGCGAGAAACTCAGTCTTGTCCAGATTAAAAACAGTCAAGGTGGGGAAGGGAAGCAAAGGTCTTACATCTTAAAAAACCAGAATCCCAATGTTTCCGCTTCACTTGCTAAAAACTTTGTCGTCTGCTTTCAGAAAACATCCGCTAGCCAGACATAGGAGTATCGCAGAAATGTCACAGAATTTACGCCAAATAGAAATTCCTCAAGCATCCTGGAACCACAAGAGAAAGGTGAAATTTCCAGTTGGGAACAAATGGCATGCAAAATGAAAGGGGGAAAAAAAGCATACAACCATTAGAAAAGGCAACCATGTTGCATAAAGAACAATCTTTTGGAAAGCGTGATAGCTTTTTGTGCATGGAAGGGAGCCATTTTTTTTTTTACTTTCTGTAGAACCTGGGATGAAGTAGTTTTTATTCACTGGTTATTCATAACATTAAGTTTTCCAACGAAGCCGATAAATGATGTAAATTTCGCAGCCTTTCTAACGCCGTATTCTAAATTTTCAGGATGGCTCTCATGTGCCCCTTAATGTCAAACTGGCACCAATTTCCAGGAAAACGGGAGTACAAGGTATGTCTTTTTTCCCCAGCAGGGAATGAGCTGATATTTTGCTCACATTAAAGGCAGCCAGAGTATTAGACTGCAACTTCGAGTCATTAAAGATATTCATTTTAAAAAATCTAGCATGTGCCTTATTTTTTTTTTGCAAACCTTCTTTAATCTCTTTTATCTTGAGCACCCATAATTCTGCTTCCATGTAATACAGCCACAAATTGTATCAGTTACATCAAAACTGACCTGACAAACTAGAGCAATGAGATGTCTGTCTTAAAGATCTTTTATTGATTTTTTTTTCTTAAATATCTTACTGACGATTGGTTTTGTCCAGGACATGCTTGAACACCTCTTTTGTTGTTGTTGTTGTTGTTGTTGCTTTCAGAAGTGATAAAGGTGAGAAGAAATCTTTTCAATAAAGAAACTCTACCTCTGGGCAAAGGTTCCTTACCAAAGATGGCTCGGAGCCAGTCCGTTTCCATTTTAGAAGATCTAAAACACAAACGCAGCGGATCTAAGGAAGATATTAAAGGTAAGAGAACAATGGATAGAATATTAAGAGGCTTGAGTAAATGTTTGTTGGCATAAATCTCTGTCAGATCCTATTTCATGAATGACTTTTTATTTTTATTTGTTGCTTTCTAAGCATCCATTCAAGAGCTCAGCATCTCTGCTGTCTGTGACAAAGCACTTAAACTACATACAATATATGTAACACGAGGCTCTTAAGAACCATGGTTCTTAAGAACCATTCCAAAAATTGCCAGCTAACTTGTTTTTAATCTGACAGGCAAGAATTATCATTAAAGGCCGCTAACTGGATTTTTTCCCCTTCCACTAAATTGTGTCCAATTAGCAGCGACTTCCATTCCTTCTATTCTAATTCTATTCTATTCTATTCTATTCTATTCTATTCTATTCTATATTCTATTCCATATTCTATTCTCTACTCTGTTCTAATTGTGCATGTGGAATTTCTTTTCACAGCACTGTTTTCCCTACACCTGATAAAGTGGAGTTCGTACACTATAGCTTATATGGGGAAAATGTGATTGTGTTCAAGATACTACAGTATTTGTCATGATAACATGGAGTAGTCGCTGCTTTCAACACAAATTCAATCCTGAAAAAGAATTCCTGTCCTTGCTTTCCAAACAGGAAGCAAACAGATTAGTTGCTTAGTGCAATCTTATTTCTCTGCACAATTTACTCTGTTTTAGCTCATCACAAGCTCTTGACCAAAAGGGTAGCAGAAACCCCCTTGCACAAGCAGATGTCCAGGCGCCTTCTGCAGAGGCAGATTACAGGCCGGTGAGTGAAAGCTTCAGAATCATTTAATAGCAATTTACCAATCTTACTTTGGTATAAAGTTGAAATTCCTTTCTTCACTTCTATATCACTTGCTGCTCCATTAAGTCTCAAACATTCCTTTCTTCAAAGGTCTTCGGATCCTGGGTCTGATGTTGGCATTGTGGAAGAATCTCCTGAAAAGACCATGACCTGTAAGTACTGATTGACAGGCTATTTCTTTGCAAATCAAAATGACTTGAGAATTGAGAGACGTTGGTTACCTGAATGGAACTAAAATTATCTTCATAGCAGAGCAAGAAGGGGCAAGTGTTCCTTATACATTTCTAACATTGGCCTGTTATTGATTACTTTAGCGTACATCACAGGATGTGGTCTGAACTGCAACAGGAATTTGAGAAATAGCAATAGTACTTAGATTTATATACTGCTTCACAGTGCTTTACAGCCCTCTCTAAGCCATTTACAGAGTCACCAAGTTGCCCCCAACAATCTGGGTCCTCATTTTACCAACCTCGGAAGGATGGAAGGCTGAGTCAACTTTCAACCGGTCAGGATCGAACTCCAGGCTGCGAGCAGAGTTAGCCTGCAATAGCAATAGCACTTAGACTTCTGCTTCATAGTGCTTTCAGGCCTTCTCTAAGCGGTTTACAGAGTCAGAGTATTGCCTCCAACAATGCCCTCATTTTACTGATCTCAGAAAGATGGAAGATTGAGTCAACCTTGAGCCAGTGAGAATCGAACTGCAGGCAGCTGGCAATCAGCAGAAGTAGCCTGCAATACTGCATTCTAACCACTGTGCCATCACGGCTCTTAGGACTGAATTCTAGCTTTGGTCAACAGCCATTCATCAAGTATAGTATTGTTATCTCAGCTGCTTTCATTGTTTGAAAGCAGCCAAATCGCAGAATGACACAGAGAGTCAGCCTTCCTACACTGGTACAAAATTGCTCCAATTTCATCTAGATCAGTGGTTCTCAACCTGTGGGTCAGGACCCCATTTGGGGTCGAATGACCATTTCACGGGGGTCACCCAACAACACAGTCTGCCATTTTTTCCCCCTTTTCCTTAGCTGTGCTACTCCCTTTTATTCTATTGGCTTTTGAAAGCCAATAGAATAGACTCTCTTGAATAGAGTCTAATTCTATTGGCTTTCAAAAGCCAATAGGAATTGTCCAGGCTGTCTCTGCCCTGCTGAGCCCGCCAAAAGTCCCCTTCTGCAAACGGTGCTGCACCAGTTGAGTAGTCCTCGACTTATGACCGGTTGAGTAGTCCTCGACTTAACGACTGGTTGGGGGTCGCGGCATTAAAAAGGTTGAGAACCACTGATCTAGATCAATGTGTGTATGTGTGTGTATGAGAGAGAGAGAGCGTGTGTGTGTTTAAAGGACACTGAGCGATGCTAACCTGCAGCCCTTTATAGTTGAGTGTCCAAGTTTAGTGTTATTTCTGTCCCTTAGTGGTGGTGTCTAGAAAGCGTATTTGCTAGAGGCAGAGATCAGCAGTTTTCCATCTTGCCAATTTATGCTTCTGAAAAATGAGAGTATTGTGCTTTGAGGTTCTTTTGGTGTGTGGAGCCTCCAGTCCTCAGTATTTCCTTCTAAGGGTGACATAGTCTATCTCAAGCATTAACGCTCCTTGATTCTCTCCCCTTTTGTTCTGTCTTCCTAAAAGATGGTTTAAGAAGAAGTCCGCGGATCAAGCAATTGATGCAGGATAAATTTCTCTCCAGCTCCATCCGCTCCCTAGAGCCAAATAAGAGGAACACACCACAAGTGCATTCTGCACATCTAGAAGAACCAGGTGAGGAAGGAGATCTAATAGGAGTATCAGAGATTGAGTTTCCTGATTTGTATCAGTATTTATATTTGTACTGTTTAGAACTGGTTTGTTTTTTGACCACTAATTTAAATTAAAGTCTTTCCTATTTTCTAATACAGAGTAGACAGACCTCCGACTTTCCAGATATTATTTCACTGAATTTCTCAGCGTCCTTCACCATTGACTAGGCTGGCTAAATGATGCTAGGAGGTGTAGGTCTGTAGTATTTAGAAGGACATGGGTTTTTCGTTTTGATTTATCATGATAAATGGTAATCTTAGGTAGACAGAGCTTGTCCTGCAAACTTACACAGTTGCTTAAGCCTGTCTGAACTGTTGGATTTTTATTCACAGGTCTGGCTTCACTTCCTATAAAAGCCCCCCAATCTCCTAAGAGTATTCTCTTTGGAGAAGTTTTGGATGGATTTAGCTTGGGGAGAATGGACTTTCCCCAGACGAGAAGAAAACAACTGACCTTTGATGAGCCTGTCCCTCAGGTAGAATCGCCACGCTTCTATTTTTCTCAATACTTGTCTGTTTTTTTTAAATTTATTCATCAAATGTATATAGCCACCTATCTCACCTAAAGCAATTCTGGGTAGTGGCCAACCCTGTTTTTTCCAGCTTCTTTGCTGTTTTTAAAAGCTTGTGGATCTAGACTCCAGTTTAACAATTTACAAGGCGTCTGCTTGGCAATTGTACACATAAAAACGACCTCAGCCTACTGATAGGTAATATATTCTTCAGCAGGTGTTTATTCAAAATGTATTAGAATTCAATGATAATTGAATTGATAATGCAATTTTTAAAGAGGGTGGTTAGATGAGCTCCAACTATTTTCCAAAGCAAGCATTACATACCGCAATTCTGCTAAGCCCTTCGTTTTCACATTTTTTTTGAACACGCCAATCCTTGTACTTAAAAAGCGCCCAGCTTATTCTGTTCTTTTCTCTGTGTTCCCCAAAAGCAGTGATCTTTTTCCACGCTTCCTTCACAGGCACCAGGGAAGAATTATTTTCAATTTTCCCAGGAGCTCTTAAACCCCAAGGGCTGCACGC
This sequence comes from Crotalus tigris, assembly GCF_016545835.1. Taxonomy (NCBI): domain Eukaryota; kingdom Metazoa; phylum Chordata; class Lepidosauria; order Squamata; family Viperidae; genus Crotalus; species Crotalus tigris. The sequence goes on from NW_024097358.1 coordinate 3,263,566, forward strand.
TGAGAAGATCTCCTCGGATTCAAGAAAAGGCACAGCAGGCTCCCCAGAAAACGCCAGCCCTTAAAAACTCGGTGGCCAAATGTTTGGGAAATCTTTTCTCCCCCCCAAGACAGAAAGCCGAATCCTCACCTGCTTCCATTGAAAATCAGGAATCCCGTCCGGCCTGGATTCCAGAGGAGAAAGACGGACGTCCTTCCTCACCTAAAGCAGCAGATCCTCAAAATCCAGAGAAGCCACCACTGTCTGACCTGCTGGATGATGTGTTCGCTTTGCCTGCAGATGGTCCCGATTCACCCATCGTTCTGTCGTCCCCTTCATCCCCATTCACTCTTTGGGCGGAGCCGTGCTCAGAACTGCAATCCCCAAGGCCTCCCTCGAGAATTGGCCCCCAAATAACGCCTAATAACGCTTTGGCCGAGAACCGGGATTTTGAGAGAAGAAGGCATACGTGTCCTGAGCCGATCTCATCTGTGGACTTTCCCTCTCTGTTGCCAGAAGCGTCATCCGCCACCTTCAAGGAGACGCTTCCAGAACTGGGCTTGTCGCCAAATATTAGGATTCCTTCTGAGGTCCGTCCTGCTTTCCAATCTGATGGCCTCTCTCCACCCCTTAACGGGTCTGCAAAAGCGATGAGCCCTTGCACGCTCTCTCCAACTAGGGAAAAGCAGGGAAGGAAATCTTGCAGTCCCCAAGAAACTCAGGGTGTCCGAGAGAGCTCCCCAATAAAAGCCCCCAGCTCCCCTCCTTCCTTGCCCGGAGAGGAACATCCCTCTACGGACAGCAAAAGTCTTGTTGCTGAAACCAGCCCATTTAGTAAACCTGGGAACACAGAGGACACCTCTTTGGATCAGAGACCTGAACCAATAACTAAAATGATAAGCCCAAGTCGTAAGAGGAAGGATTTAGAGAGATGCCCATCGCCTGCCTTCTCTTCCAATAATCCCCTATGCTTCTCACACGCTGTAGTTCTGTGCCAAAAACTGGCTGTCTCCCCCCTTCTCCACAAGCCTCTTTCAGACAGCTCTCCCGTAGACCAAGGCCCCAAGAGGCCCCCAAGTGGCATTGCTTCAGCAGAGGAAGCTGCAGATCCACAGCCTGCGCTCCTCTCAAGCCCCACCAGGCACGATCGGGCCTCCTCCCCGCTTGCAATCTCAAAGTCAGGCTCTTGCGCTTATGCGTTGCGTTGCACCGCCGACAGGCGGCAGCGGAAAGCTGCAGCCCGGCTTGAGAAGGAGGAAAAGATGGCTACGTCCCAAACTCCCGGGGCAACGGCTGCTCCACTGACCTATGAGGTGGAGCTTGAAATGCAAGCTTCCGGTCTGCCCAAGCTCCGCATCAGAAAGGTGGCATCCGAGGCTGTGCAGCTGCAGCTGCCTCCTGTTTCGTGTGACACACTCAAGGGAGAGGAAAACGATCACGCGGCGGGGGATGTTTCGGTGGCCTGGTGTAGCAGGCACCCAGAGAAATTGGAACCGCTGTCCATCTCGCCGTCCTGTGTCCGCTCTGCCCACAATACCCCTGGGAAGTTTGGGATTGCTGGGCAGACTTACATATGCCACTCCTATTCACCCACGCTCTGCACCTCGTCTACGGCTTCCCCGTCCCAGGGCAGCACCGGTGTCGCTTGGACCCCGTCTCCAAAACGTAACGGGAAGGTGACCCCCGAGGCCATCAAAGACTGGCCACGGAGGAAAAGGGCCGCGGTCAGCTGCAACCGAAGCGAAAGGCCAGCAGAAGCGGTTGGAGAAGAGCCAGCCCCACATCCTGGGGGCAAGGAAGCATTAGAACTCTGCAGTCACAGGAAGGCTCAGCCCTTGGGAGACCCGGAACTTGAAGGAATAGATAAGTTTCTAGATCAGTCACTTGGCAGCGATACAGAAGGCAACAAGGAGGAGAACCTCTTCAGAAACGCTCTGGGGCTAGAGTCTAGGAAAAGGGCTCTGGAGCCAAGATCACTGGGTGAGGAGGCTAGTCAGGAAATGAAAAGGCCGTGCCTAATAAAAGAGAACCCCAGAGTCGCCGTCTGCTCAACTGAACCGCTGAGCATGGGAGAACAGACAGTCTCCTCAAAGTCAACAATCCTGGAGGACATCTTCAGCTTCTCAGGTACTTTTGGACTGATGGTTCCTACTGTTGTCCTGTCAAGACAGCTATTAAATAAGTCCCATCTGCCAGACCTTTTCATACAGTTCTAGCAAGAATACAAACCTTAGTTGCAGGAATCCAAATTAAAGCATTCTCTCGGTCCTGGTTTCATTTCTTCTGTGGTTTCTCAATGTCACGAGAAAGGCACCGAGGCTGGACCTCATAGTTCCCTACGTCCGGTTAGATCCCACAGGCTGGGCCTCCTTCAGGCCCCGTCGGCCAAGCAGTGCCATTTGGCGGGGCCGCGGAGGAGGGCCTTCTCTGTGATGGCGCCCACGCTTTGGAATCAGCTCCCCCCCGGAGATTAGGACCGCTCCCACCCGGTTGGTCTTCCGTAAGCTACTTAAGACCTGGCTTTTCCGGCAGGCCTGGGGTTTATAACACCTTACCCCTGGATGATTGTTTTTGTATTGTTGTTTTGTTATGTTTTATGTGTTTTTTATTGTTAGCCGCCCAGAGTCCTTCGGGAGTGGGGCGGCTTATAAATTTTAAAAATAAATAAATAAATAAAATCTTGATCTTTAATTATAATGAGCCTACCAGGATAAACCTAGGCAGAGCTATTGGAAGTCTTGCTTTATTTTCTACTTAACGGCCAGTGAACTCCACGAAAGCCACTTTATCTCTTGTAAAGAGCTCTTTAAAGTTTTCCTCCAGTGCTAGATGCAATTTTTTCCCCCCAATTATGCTTAAACCTCCTGTTTTCCCAACTCCAGATACGACTCCACCTAAATCTTCAGGAAAAGGTGTCATCTCTGCAAGTGGCCTTTGGGCACTGGAACAGTCCCCACTTCTCTATAAAGGCCCTCCTACATCCCAGAGGAAGCGCCCAGACGGTAATGCAGATTCGCCTTTCAAAGCATTGGTGTAATGAGTAACGACATTTCAACGGAGCTGAATTTCTTGCATAGAGTATTGTGAGGGTACAAATTCCCGGTGTCCTCCAAAATTAACCTGAGTCTTGAGGTCTGTGGAGATTCTCAGCCATCCAGGTCCTGGTTGTCCCAAAGGAGCTTTTTCAAGAGACCACTGGACTTTCTTTGTTTTTCCTTGAAGATGTTTCACTTCTCATGCAAGAAGCTTCGTCAGCTCTGACTGGAGGGTGGGGAATGGAAGGGTTTCTATTCCTTGCAGACAGCTGGTCATTTGCATTCTTTTAGAGAGGTGTTGAGGCCACTTGGAGGTTTATCTGTGTCCTCAAGGTCACCTGAGTGGTGCAAATGGGTGTGGAGCCTTCTTGGAACTGTGGTAGACTGGAGATAGATCTATCCATAGACTATGAGGAATATAAACTCTTCCATTCCCCACCCTCCAGTCAGAGCTGAAGAAGCTTCTTCAGATGAGAGATGAAACGTCTTCAAAGAGAAACAAGAAAGTCCAGTTGCCTCCTGAAAAAAAAAATCATCTTTGGGGCAATTATGGCCTGGATGACGGAGCGTCTCCTTAGACCTTCCTCTTGAAAAAACATCTTTGGGATAACCTGAGGCTTTTTTTGAGCCAAGAAAGAGTTTTTCAAGACCAGTAAAAGCGCCTGCTCTTAACTGAGTGTGGTTTCAAAAACATGAGAAAAGAAAACGATAGGAAGGAAGGAAGGAAGGAAGGAAGGAAGGAAGAAAGAAAGAAAGAAAGAAAGAAAGAAAGAAAGAAAGAAAGAAAGAAAGAAAGAGAAAGAAAGAAAGAAAGAGAAAGAAAGAAAGAAAGAAAAGAAAGAAAGAAAGAAAGAAAGAAAGAAAGAAAGAAAGAAAGAAAGAAAGAAAAGCAAATTCAATCCCTGGCTGTTGGTTGCAGTAGCCTTGGAGAACATATCTAGAGTGCGTGAAGCCAAGTTGTAGCTAGGCTTGATTTCCCGAGCAGCGATTGTAGTTGAAACTGTGGCCTGTTTGAGGTTAACTTCCCTCAATCCTGCTTTGGAATGGTAACCAGTTTGAAGCAAAGGCTTTGCAAATCATGGTCATATGACCAGGGAACACTTCCAACAGCCATAAATGCAGGCTGGTTGCTGAGTGTCCAAAATGCGGTCACCTCACCTGGGGGGGGGGGAGATATTGTCAGAACTTCAGAACAAGATCGTAGGTCCATTTTGAGGGGGTCCGTCATGACTTCAGAAGGGTGCTAAAGTTGACTCCGTATTGCAGTGGTTCCCAACCTGTGGGTCGGGACCCCATTTGGGGTCGAACGACCATTTCACGGGGGTCGCCAAACAACGCAGTCCGCCACTTTTTCCCCCCTTTTCCTTAGCTGTGCTCCTCCCTTTTATTCTATTGGCTTTTGAAAGCCAATAGAATAGACTCTCTTGAATAGAGCCTAATTCTATTGGCTTTCAAAAGCCAACAGGAATTGTCCAGGCTGTCTCTGCCCTGCTGAGCCCGCCAAAAGTCCCCTTCTGCAAACGGTGCTGCACCAGTGGAGTAGTCCTCAACTTACGACCGGTTGAGTAGTCCTCGACTTACAACCGGTTGGGGGTCACGGCATTAAAAAGGTTGAGAACCACTGCTGTATTGCCAAATTAGAATAGGTAGAGGGGCAAGAACCTTGAATCCTTATCCTCCTCTGCTACAACTTCCCACTCTGCTAGACGACAGCAAGCTATTTTCATCTTTCTTTTGAGAAAGACATTCCCCTTAAGGAAACTGGAAAGCCCTACTCGTCCTTCAAGCAAGAAGTAAGCTTCCCCACCTCTGTTCTTCACGGCGTTCCACTGGGATTTCTAACCCATGTTTCCTCCTACAGCAGAAGACTCGGAGACGTTTGCAGCTGCCTACGAGGATGTCTCTCTTTTCCGCACCAGGCCAGGCAGAAAGAGATCCATTACCAGGACCTACTCACGGAAAAGGCCGCTCTGCTGAATCGGGATGGCCGGTGGGAATATGCTGGAGCCAGACATTCAACCTCTCTGAGACAGCTTTGCAATCCAAAACCAGGATTCAGCCACCAAAAGGCATTGCTGGGTGTGGCTGACAGTTCCAAGAACATCAGAAAGGGACTCTGTGTTTCTTGGCACTTCTGCTGAATTCCAAAAACTGGGTTGGACTTTAACTCCCATAATCCCCCCAGCCAGCATGACTGGCTGGGGAATTCTGGGAGCTGGAAGTCCACACGTTTTAAAATGGCCGAAGTTGGTGACCCCTGCTGGTACTGTATATAGGTTTTTAAAGTAAGGGCTGTGCCACCGTATGGCCTTTCCAAGGTTTTCAGCGGAAATATCCAGAATGGAGAACAGTGAAAGCAACCACTTTTAAATTGTTCGTTTGTAAAATAAATTAATTTTTTTTTTGACTGATTTTTCAAACGGTCGTTAAAAGTTTTAGCACATCTTAGATTCATCTTAAGTATTCCAAGGCTCTAGATTTGTCTCCACTGCTCTCTTGAAGTCCTAACCCTGAACCTGTTGACTATACCTGGAGGGAAAGAAAAATCAAATACCGTTTTTTTATGATCAAACCTTCTCAAGGGCAAACTGCAGACAAACTTACAAATAGCTGTTCTAGTTTATTGAGAGTACAGTCCAAGAAGCTACTTAAAGTATGTATACATATTTGCAAACAGATAAAATTTACTGTCCCTTTGTTTGGATGGTATTCATTACAGGAAATCCAGGTTTGCAAAGAAAAGTGTCTCCAAAGAATGGAAACAACCAGTTTCACTGTAAAAGGCCACTATACAAAAGTAACAAAAGGCAGGGAAGCCCAGGTAAAAGATCTCTGAAGATGTCAACATTTGACTGGGTTCATTCATTACACTAAAGCAGAATGTGATTTATATAATCTGGAGATCGTAAATGCTGGGAGAGATCTTCCCAAGGCCAAAATCCACCAGTACAGTATTTCTGATAAATACTTATCTAGTCTCTGTTTAGAGATCTCCAGCGAAGGAATCCACCAACATTTGAGGCAGTCTTTTCCATTATTTGGACATTTTCTATCATTAGGAAAGTGTAAAATCTCTATGGCAGACATGTCCAATCTTGGCAACTTTTAAGATTTGTGGACGTCAACTCCTACAGCTGGCTGGGTAATTCTGGGAGTTGAAGTCCACAAGTCTTAAATTTGCCAAGGTTGAGCACCCCTGATCTATGTCCTATCTTCTGGAGCAACTCTTCTCCATGCAGCCATGATGCATCCTTTTGTTAACTCAAGCTATTATTTCTTCAGAAGACCCTGATTTTGCATAATGGAGGGGCCCACCTCCTGTCTTTTTGGCGATTTATGAGCAGAAGGCTCTTATTAGCTTATTTTAGATGGAACAGTCAACATCTCAGAACTAGAGTGGATTTTTTCTGACATCAATGATTTCTGGATAAGACAATCCAGGAATAACGTTCTGGTTGGCCCGGTGCAATTCCTTCCGGGATCTGGGCAGCAAAGGAATCTCCTTGGCTTGGTTAGACCTTACGAGATAATCTGTCTCCATTTGACGAAAATCTTCCACTATCAAGTTATTGGCACTAGACATTGAGCAGCGCCTCCACGTGGACGGTAACGGTGTATGCACCAAGTCCCGGGCTTCCTCTTTTTGATTCCTTTCTGAGGGCTCCACCTGCAAGGATGGTTCCAGCTGGCTATTTTTGGTAAAATCTTCATAGGTGCTGAGTGAATGGGGTCTATCCCCAACCGCAAGGATGCTTCTTTCCATACCTGTAGGAGAAAAGAATCTTTTAGTGAAAGTGATGGAACGACATGGTTAATATAATAGCTGTTTGGGATTGGGTTTCACAAAGCCAACTGCTTTGCATACAGCAAAGCCCTTTTTAATATACTTGAATGATGTTCCTAGTAGGTACTGTATATAATATAAATTACGCAGCCAGCAGATAATGGTCAAATAAGCCAGGCAATGGTAGCAAGGGACAACAGGATCCATGAACTCAAGACATGTCCAAAAGTGCTTTTTCAGGAGGCAACTGGACTTTCTTGTTTTCCTTTGAAGATGTTTTGCTTCTCACCCAAGAAGCTTCTTCAGCTCTTGATGGTGGGGAATGGAAGGGTTTATATTCCTTGCAGACAGCTGGTCATTTGCATTCTTTCTGAGAGTCGTTGAAGCCGTTTGGAAGCTTACCTGTGTCCTCAGGGTCACTTGAGTAGTGTCAATGGGTGTGGAACCTTCTCGGCTGCAGGATGTTCCCCACCATCCAGTCAGAGCTGAAGAAGCTGCTTGGATGAGAAGCGAAACATCTTCAAAGAAAAACAAAGTCCAATTGCCTCCTGAAAAAGCACCTTTGGGACAACCATGACCTGGATGACTGAGGATCTCCATAGTACTCAGACATGATATCCCATAGTGCCAGGAGCTCTCTACGCCAGAGGTCCCCAACCTTTTGGGCATCAGGGACCGGTTCCATGGAGAGGTTTTTCCGCGGACCGGAGGGGGCGTGATTTTGTGTGCTGCCTGCATTTGTGCGGACCGGTACTGGTCGACCAACTGGGAGTTGGGAACCCCTGCTGTACACAGTGCAACCTGCATTTTTTAGCTCCTGGTGCTTCTGGGACAGTATTGCCAAACACGGTGCCTTGGCTCCTTTGCCAAGACATCTGTAGAGATCCTAAGTCCAGATGCATCCAGTTCCCATTTGGGAACATGACGAGATGAACTAATTCTACTTTATTGTAAGTCTGCGTTAACCAAACCTTGCAAGTCCAAAAGCACAAAACTTCCCATCTCCACTTTTAACTACTTGATTTTTTCCTAAGTTTCTTTCTCTGACTGTTAAAACCACTGCAGACTCCTGTATCTTGTCTGACGGTTTCCTAGTCCAGTGATGACGAACCTTTTAGAGACTGAGTGCCCAAACTGCAACCCAAAACCCACTTATGCATCGTTGGGTGCCAGGTGGGTGTGGCCCATTGGGTGGGCATGGCTGTGGTGGTAACGGCAGACTGGGTGGGACTAAAAAATTCAATCAATTCCAACTTTGCAAGATCTTTTTTTTTTCCCCATGAGAAGTTGAAATTGACTGATTGATTGAACCTTTTTTTTTTTTTGCACACAGCGGCGGAGGCCTAAAGCGAAAAGGTTTTATAAAACCCAGCTGAAGGCCTAGGATTGGGGCGACGGCACGCGTGCCCTCTGAGTGCCTCCTCTGGCACCCGTGCCATAGGTTCGTCACCACTGCCCTAGGCAATATCTCATCCTCTCTTTCCCCTGGTTCATTCATTTATTCCATTTCATCAATTTATCTTCCTGCCCCACTTCCTGTCCTCTCTTATCTGAACATTTCCTCCTTTTCTCAAGACCATTTCCTCAGTCCTCTACCAACCAGCAGAAAAGCAAAGTCTGATTCACCACACCAGAAACCTAAATCTCACCTCCGCTGTGTCCCTCTGACTGCTTTAACTTTTGGTTTAATTCCTCGTTTTGCCACTTGTAATGAGCCAATTTCTTTTCCAGCGTCTGGATCTTTTGCTCATACTGAAGCCTGTTGTTTCCCTGTCCTTCTATATGCTCTGCAAAAGAAGGAAATAAAGTCTGTTAAAAATGCAGAGATTTGGACAAACAAGGATTACAACAGAGAGAACACTTTTCTTTAAAAAAAATCACAGAATTAAAAAGATCAGAAGCTGATGGAAAACAACACAAGGAAACTTTCAAAGAATGTGCATCTGAATACATATTATCTTAAGGATAAACCTACTCTTCTATGTGCAATATAATGTAAGAACAGCTAATAAATAATCAGCTGATTCTTGTGTCACAGCATAGGGTAGCCCCTTAGCTGATCTGACAGATCTTTAAAAAGTTCAGCAGGATTGGAGCTGGTACATAGGATGGGGGAGCACAAGGAAATCTAGAGCTACCAATCTGATTCAGAAATTGGAAAAAGCACTCCAGAAAACAGCAATGACAGCCCCTCCTTTAGTGTTGGTCAGAGGTCTATATGATTGGGTCCATATGGTCCCCTGAAGTCCAGTTTCAGTAGAAGTTTGACTTTACTTTTCATTGTAAGGTTCTTCAAAGATCTCTGCTGTTTTTCAGCCAAATACATCTTTACAGATTCAATGGAAGAGGCAATTTCAGTTTTCCAAATCTGGTAGGAGAGAAGAATGGGATCCATTTTTTATGTGGCCCTCAGTTTATATGCCTTGGGAAATATGGATGATAAATCAATAAAAAAGGTTCATTACAAATGAGTATGAAGCAAATTCCCCAATTTCTTCAAGACCTCTCAAACAAGACGGAATATTAATTTGGGCACGGCCACCACAGATGTCTCCATCTTTCTTGCAATTCTACCTGAACAACTAGAACAGTTATAAATTTACACAGTGTGTGTTTTTAGGAACGGCAGTGCCATCAGTGATCAGATGAGGATTTAACAGAGACCACGATTCCTCCTCAGTCCTATTTATTACCCCGACTCTGCTGGAGCAGAAGCTGAATGTCCTGCTCATGTTCCTTCTGTTGCAAGGTCAGCTGACGGTCCATCTCCAAGCGTTGACGCTCCAGGGCCACCTCCAACCAAAACACCAGCTGGACCTGCTCTTCCAGCTGCATTTCCAGTTCAGAAAACGCCACACTCTGCTTGTGCTGGTCCTCTCGCAAGGTCACCACCTGATCATTACAGGAATGTTTCAACTGGCTGTGGTTATTTAAAAAAGGTAACAGGCAGTTCCACGAAGCCGAATTCTATAATAGTTATCCCAGAACTGAACAGGTACATAGCAGTTTAATTAGCTAAATGTTCTTCAAAACAAAGCGGATCAATTTTTCAACGAAGAAAAGTGACATGCAAGGGAGAAGTCTACAGCAGGAGTCCTCAACTCCCTGTCTGTGGACTGGCACCAGGCCCCAGTATGCCAGCAATCAGACCACACAAACAAGCAAAGCCCCATCCGTGGGATGCAGGCAGCACACAAAATCACGCACCCTCCAGTCCGTGGAAAAACCTCTCTCCACAAAACCGGTCCCTGGTGCCCAAAAGGTTGGGGACCCATAGTCTACAGTATCTCCTCTGACATGCTGGCTTTCTATGGCTGTGTGGGGGGGGGGAGTTTCACACACATTTCTGAGCCATGCATTATTGGATGCCTACCTTATCAAAGTATTTGCAAAGAAGTGCCCGGGTCTCGGCAGAAGAGAGGTAGCTGAGTTTTGCCATAAGATTCATCTCACATTGGGACAGAAGGCTGGCGGAGGACCTCACAACTCGCTGCCTGCAAGTAATGGACTCATTCTTATATTCTATGGCAGCATCCAGGGCTTCGATGGCTTCATCCAGCTGGAAAAGTATCCGCTCCTCCTAAAAACAGACCAAGATCCCCCCATGCCGAGAAATTATTTGATCCTCATGAGTGGTAAACAGTCAGCTGACTAGAATTCCAATCCTCGCTTTATCCACCGACCCATCTATCTACTGACCCTTCCTTCCTTCCTTCCTTCCTTCCTTCCTTCCTTCCTTCCTTCCTTCCTTCCTTCCTTCCTTCCTTCCTGTAATATAGTTACTGTTATGGCCATTGGTAGAATAAAGGGAGATCATGTTCTAAACTAGACATCTCCGAACTTGGCAACTTCCAAGATTGCGGACTTCAACTCCCAGAATTCCCTAGCCAGCATGCTGGCTGAGGAATTCTGGGAAATCCACCAGACTTACAGCTACCACGTTTGGAGGCCTCTATACTAAAGTATCACCAAGTCCCCAACTGAGCAGAATGATATTCATGGTTCAATGCAAGCTCCAAGATACCTCATTATCTTAATGATTACAATTTAAGGGTACTTGTTACCTCAACCCAACCTTTCTCATGGAATTGCTGTGGGGGGGGGGAATAAAACAAAGAGCAACCTCCATACAGAATTCAGTAGTGAAACATTTACTAACTTCCATGACGATTCAACCAAACATTGATTTTACATCTGTTTTTTGTTTTGTTTGTAATGGGATTGTTATCTGTTTTCCAAATAGAATGAGCAGACCTGCTTACCTCGGCCGATAGCAAGGTGCCCTGATTTAATTTCCCATCAATCTCCAATCGCTGCTTGAGCAACTGGTCCTTCTCCTGCCGCAAGCTATTAATTTCTTGTCGGATGTGTTGCTGGTCCTGTGCACTGCTGTGGCAAAGCTGCCCGTTCCTCTGGGTTAGCTCTTTCTCCAGGTACTCAAGACGGCTGGAGACACGAAGAATGTCATCATTCAGAGCCTGAAGCAGAGGGAGAAGGAAGAGACCTTAAGGATCATTCAGCATCCAACAGTCAGTTTTCCAGACTCCAATAACTCCTGGTAAGCAAATATTTACTGAAGAAAAGTTAGGAAGGCAAAATTAGAGAATGTCCACCGATCCCGGGAAAAGACACAGCTGCTTTAAAGAGTAGCAGAGATATAGTACTTGCACCCCTCAAGATTCTGAAGCATCTGTCTGAAGTTCACGTCCAAAGCATCGCACGATAGGACCAGTGGAATTGCCTAAATTTTCATACTGTTTCAGAGCTACTGTAGCTACCCCACCCTTAACAGAGCTTAAAGCTAAGTCACTGTAGCAGAGGAGTGAGAATTTATACATTATGTATAAATAATTCTTCATTCGCTCAGCATCTTACACAAGTTGTCCGTATTTCATTTAATCTACTTTCTTGACCAACGTTGACTGCTATAATATACTCAGGAACCAAAGGGACATTTTGCCCACCTGGCTAGATCGGAATCTCTTGTTTTCCAGGTCATTCTTCTCCTGAAGGAGAGCTTCTTTCTTGGCAACAATAGCTTCTCTCTTGGTCAATTCATCTTCCAGTTCACCCAGGGCGCGCCGCTGGTTGAGGATTTTTTCCATCTCTATATCCAACCACTTCTTCTGTTCTTCAATTTTCTGGTAGATAAACAGGAGAAAAAGAGAGCAGGTTGTCCACTGGGATCAGATATGCTAGACCAGGGGTCTTCAAACTTAGCCCTTTTATGACTTGTGGACTTCAACTCCCAGAATTCCTCAGCCAGGGTGCCTGGCTGAGGAATTCTGGGAGTTGAAGTCCACAAGTCATAAAAGGGTCAAGTTTGAAGACTCCTGTGCTAGACAAGGTGCACGTTTTTATTGTCAATTCCCCTCAAAAGATTCCTACTCTAAAAATCCCTCTTTGGACCAGACCAAATATATTCTCTTCTGACCTTGGGGTTCATGGATCACCTCTTCCAATTAACTCAGAGAGCAGAATATTTTTGTGATGCTATTTTTATTTATTTTTTACTTATTTAATCTGTACCCCACCTTTATTATTCTTACAAATAACTCAAGGTGGTGAACATATCCAAAACACCTTTCTCCTATTTTCCCCACAACAAGCACCTTGTCAGCTGGCTTGAGCTGAAAGACAGACTGGCCCAAAGTCACCCAGCTGACTTTCATGCCTAGTCAGGACTAGAACTCACCATCTCCTGGTGATTGGCCCAAAGTCACCCAGCCAGCTTTCATGCCTAAGGCAGGACTAGAACTCACCATCTCCTATAATTGGCCCAAAGTCACCTAGCCAGCTTTCATGCATAAAGCAGGACTACAACTCACACTCTCCTGGTGATTGACCCAAAGTCACTCAGCTGGCTTTCATAGCATCAACGTCACTGTGCAAATGACATTGTTGTATTATTTGGGTCATGATGTCCATGTTGTCCTTTGTCCCATGTGTGGACCACGTGCAGTGTCCTGCCAAGAAGCCCATACGCAGCTGCTTTTACCTGCTGCTGTTCTAGACTGATCATGGAATCATTGCTGCCGCTCCTGTGCTTCCGCTGGTAGGCAGCTACTTCCTCAGTTTTGATCCTCAGAATCTTCTGATGCTGCTCGTGCTTCAGCTCCAACTCCTAAAGATGGAAAGAAAAAAAATTATGCCATTTAGCTACTGTTTGTTTGTGTATTTATTTAAAACAAAGGAGAACAGCCCAGATCTTCTGGACAGCATATGGCTTCTGAACCTGCCTTGGACTCCAATAAAATTAATTAGATTCAAACACGATAGATAAGCTCTGCCTATCACCAGTTTTTCTCACTTGGATGCTGGAGCCCAGTCTCAAGGTTTCGACTGACGAGCCCAACTAAGCAAGCATCGTCAAGACAATCCAATCTCTTAATGCAAAACTTTATTGAGTACACCATTTCGGCAGAGATGAAAGCAAACCCAACTCTGGTTATTTCCCACGCAAACCACTATAATTAAAGCCTAGAATTCTCCCTCCCCCTATTAGTGCAGGTCACATGGGTCCAATCGAGTGTCAAAATATTGTTATGAGAAAGTGTCTCTGTGGGTTTGCAAACACCTGCTGAAATGTCCTTGGTTCACGGGGGCTGACTTCTTGTGGTCTGGAATCTGTGTTCCATTTCTCCCTCTCCTCCCTCCCTACTGCGTTGGCAAGCTGAGAAGCAATCATGGTGGCAACATCATAACTCGCTTCAAGCTTGACACCCAGCTATCTCTACCTTGACCCGATGTTGCCTCTTCTGCATCTCCGTTTCCAAGCGTCGCTTCTGCTCCACTTCTTGCCGCAAGCGCTTCTGAAGCTGCCCTTGCTGCTGCCGCATCAGCTGCACGTTCCTCTCTAATTCCAGCAAGCGTTTCTCATTTTGAGCAGAGAAGGAGGCCAGTCTCTCTGTCACTCGTTTCTTCTCCTGCAGGATCTGTGCCAAGAGAAACAAGACAGGGAGGGTAGCAGATGCCGGGACCGGACATTCAGTTCCTAAAATGGTCGGGACGACGGAACTGTGTCCTGATAAGGGTAGTCCTCAACTTACCATCACAATTGACCCCAACATTTATGTTGCTAAGTGAGACATTTGTCAAGTGAGTTTTGCCCCATTTTACAAACCTCCTCGCCACAGTTGTTACGTGAATGATTACAGTTGTTACGTTAATAACAGGGTTGTTAAGTGCGTCCGGCTTCTCCCATTGTCGCAAAAGGGGATCACGTGACCCCATGATACTGCAACCATCATAAATACGAGTCAGTTGCCAAGCATTTGAATTTTGTTCACGTGACCATGGGGATGCTGCAGTGGTTGTGTGAAAAATGGTCATAAGCCTCTTCTTGTAGTGCTGATGTAACTTTGAATGGTCCCTAAATGAACTGTTGATAAATCAAGGACTATCTGTACTTGGCTGCTCTCCCTTCTAAAGTTTGAGCTACTTCTCCAGACGTTCCCAGCATGAAGCAACAGCTACAGTGCCAGGTTTACATGTGACGCTTAAATTTAAAAATTCAAAGGATTCAGTCTGGGCCAAAAGACAAGCCCGTTTCACTCTGGGCTCACGTTAAACTCTTTACAAGTCACAATGGCTGGGTATCAGTAAAATGCTAGAGTTATTTAAACTTTTTTTTTTTTTTTTTGCATTTATAAACAGTTGGCTTCACACACATTATCCTACCCCATGAAACCAGTTTACAGTGGCGGTAGGGATTTGCTAAACTATCTAAACCAGGGGTAGGCAACCTTGGCTCTTTGATGACTTGTGGACTTCAACTCCCAGAATTCCTGAGCCAGCCACGCTGAGGGGAAAGGGAGAGGTTTCCAAGCTGAGCCATGCCGGCTCAGGAATTCTGGGAATTGAAGTCCACGAGTCATAAAAGAGCCAAGGTTGCCTATCCCTGATCTCAACCAAGCGTCTGCAACCTTGAGAACTTTAAGACTTGGGGACTTCAGCTCCCAAAATTCTTCAGCCAGCTGAAGTCCACAAGTCTTAAAGTTGTCAAGGTTGCAGACCCCTGATCTAAACCATTTTGGCTCCAGGCTTCATTTGAACCCTCTTCTTTTCTAGGCTACCTTTGCCTTGCTCTGAGCAGCTTCCACTTTGCTGCGATATTCCTGGAGTTTCCACTTTTCAGCAGGATCACGCGGTTCTTTGCTTTGCAGCTCTTGCAACTGCCTCTGGCCGTCGTTCAGTTCCACCCGTACCTCCTCGGCTTCCTCCTCCAGATGTTGGATCTTCTGCTGGTACTGCTTGTTCATGGCCTGAGCATGCTTGCCTGAAACAGACGGACTTCTGTGACATGGAAGAAGGTCAGCCCAGGAAGTGGCCTTCTGAACAGAAAAATGAGACCTCAAATGAACTAGAAAGAAGAGGAAGAATTGTGCAGAAGGATACAGCAGTCAAAGAGGAACAGAAGCAAAGTCTGATGACCCGAGAGAAAGCTCTGCTAGTCCTTTCCACAAGCAGTGAAGAAGAGAAACAGATGACCTGGGGAGGTAGGATTGTAGTAGCGGGCATAAGGAGTGGCCCTGAAGGACAAGAGGTAGAGGATCAAGCATGAGCTGAGTTCATTAAAAAAAAAAAAACTAATTTAAGTAAACGTCTTGGGCAAGTCCCTCTGTAATTCACAGAACGGTGAAGCAAGGAAGAAGAGAAGGACATTCAGACTTGCAAGGAAGATTATGCTGCTATCGCTTTTCCAAAAACTACTTTTTAGACCAATCTAGTATTGCAAGGGTCCCCAACCTCCAATCCGTGGACCAGTCAGTAACCGGTCCACACAAACAAGCAAATCTCCATCCACAAGATGCAGGCAGCACACAAAACCACGCACCCTCCGGTCCATGGAAAAACCTCTCTCCATGGAACCAGTCCCTGGTGCCCAAAAGGTTGGGGACCTCTGTAGTATAGGTTTCTCAGTTTCCTCTCCCCCCTAGACTGACAGTTATCAAGGAAAGAAACCATGCAGGGAGAGCAGAATCCTGAATGTTGCTCAACAGGAACCTTGCTTGAAAAATATTGCTTCTCAGGCTTATGAGAATTAATTTCATACCACAAATGTGACCCAATCGAAAAAGGGTCTCTACGGAGATAACATGGTGTCTATTTCAATCAATACGCCTATCCTGGCCCTCTTTTTCTCATTCTATTTTTATTTTAGATTTTTTAAAAAACATATGAGTGGGTTGAAAAAAAAATCTGAGAAAGCTGGCTTGCAGCACCATCCATTTTTCCACTAGTTATCAGCATTCTTTGCAAAGAAAATATAACTCTAATGAGTAGCCGCAACCAATGCTTTCTTGAGACGCATGCATATATCAAGAAAAAAAAAGGTAACCATAATAAAGTACATACTAGGGACCAAAGGGGACAAGAGGTGGAAGTGGACTAACGGGAAGCAATAAAATTTGTGATTTGCTATGCCCACCTTCTCAGTCATTTGGTGAACAGAGAAATCCCCGCAGTTATTTTACAATGGCTCTCCAAATTCTAAATGTGCCCACAGATCTAAAACACCTCTTGAGAGATGTATCTGCACACCTTCTACATCCTCTTCCCAGCCAGTCCAGCTCTATCCTCAACACCAGGGCTCTTCAAACTTGGCCCTTTTATGACTTGTGGACTTCAACTCCCAGAATTCCTCAGCCAGGCATAAAAGGGCCAAGTTTGAAGAGCCCTGCTCAACACACAGCTCTGTACCTGTCTTAATGAGCTCTACTATCAGGTCTTCTTTCATACGAATGTTGATGGCCAATTCACGGATCTTTTGGTGGGCCTGAAGCAGCTGCCATTCTGAATCCTTGCCTGGAAAGCTCCCTGCTGGACTGCCCAGCTCCTGTTGCCTACCATCTGGAACAGAAAATACGAGTGAGAGGTGTTTGGGACAAATTTTCTCACAATAAGGGATGGGAGCAATGGCACAAAGACAATGGAGTTGAGGTCCATTCATTTTAAAGCTGCCAAGGTTGAGAAGCACCATGACAGAGTGTTAAGGAAAGACTGATCAAAAGCATGAAAATATGGAGTACCTTTAGACAGTTCCAAAGATTTATCCTGAGCTGCCTCTGGGGATTTTGAGTTGTATTTTTTATTCTTTTTGGTTGAAAGCTCCTCTTTGCTCCAGCTGTGGGTTTTGTTCCTATAAGAAGACCAAGTTGTTGGGTTTAATAAAAACCCAGGATACCAATAAAGCAGACAAAAGAAAGAACAAAATTGAAAGCCATTTGAGAACTGTCATCTTATACTTGGATAGTTCCCTGAGACAACTGAAGGTATTGTACAACAAATATGAGAGATAAAAGTCTGTAGCAAGTCTCTGTGACAGGGTTATATGTGGTGCTAAGCCATGTCATACTTAATCATAGTTTACTACATAACCCATTACTGACTAGGGTTATATACTATGCAAGCCACAATAGTCAGTTCACGCAAAAGTAAACCTAAACAAACCAGATTATGGCTTAGTGAGATATGTGAACTGAGCCAGAAAGATAAGATTCATAGGATCTCTGTCAATTCATGTTAACCTTCTAACTTAGACATGTCAAACTCATGACGTCACATGATGTTGCGCAACGTATCGGGAGAGTTTTCCCATTGCCGGCAATGGGGTGGGCGTGGCTTTCTGATGACACATCCAGCCCGTGGGCTGGCAGTTTGACACCCCTGTTCTAACTCTTAAATTAAAGTTGAGTTAGCCTACCATAAGTAACTACTCATACTCTCTTCAATGTAGCAATATCCTTTTGAATCAAGTCCAGATGTTGAGTTTCTTATCTGTACTGTTCTGTGCAGAATAGAACAGTCTGTTCTGTCAATTAAGGTTCTTCTTTCAGCTTAGTGCCGTTTGCTCAAAATATTATCTCACTTTTCTAGCTGAAAGCTATGAACTATAGAAGCGAACTTTTCAGCTTCAAAGCAATCATTGTCTTGCAGATTTCACCGTGAAGATAATTGCGGACAGGCAAATAATTCAAGTCTCTTAATCCAAGAGACTCAAGCATAGATGCAATTTACGGCTTTGATTTGGACTGTCAATAAGAAGGCAACTTGACTGAAAGTCCCATCAGATCAGATTGACTGATCAGGCTGACGAGGGGGCTGAAAACGATGTTCTTTTTTTAGAAAACCAATTCAGAAAAATCAAATCAGTATCTAGAATCAAATAGAGGATTTCAATGGAATCAACGTTTCAAACTTGAACAACCCTTTTGAATTCAATGCAGATGCTTCATAGTTTTTTTAAAAAAACACCATATTTGAAACATTGTGGATACCACCAGACCCAAAACCATCTACAAGAAGATGTAAGATGTCACTCATGACTCACCTGTATTGCTGAAGGGGCCAGACTGGCCAACATCTATTCTCATCCTCCAAAGATGAATCCAAAACTTTGTCCAGTGTTTTCATTTGCAATACAGCCTTTGTCCCAAAGCTGTACGTACCATCTCCAGCGTGACTGTGACTTTGTCCCAATGAGTCTTCTCCATTGTGAGCTGTGACCCTATGGAGCTATTTAAAGAAATATGTGCAATGAAGAAAAGGCTGCAGGATGACTCTAAGAATTTGCTTACAGCTCTAAGTTATTTGCCCCAAGAAGGTTTGAGGTGACTTATAGCTACTTTGATTGAATTTTAATGATTTATCTTCTTCCAGGGAAATAAAAAAATAACTTATTGCAACACAAATATGAGCCACTTGCTAACCAATCACATTTTTGACCAGCAAGTTGCACAAGGCTAGGTCACGTCATCACGTTATGTGTGAAGGGAACCCCCAAAATTGGATGAATTGAGAAAGCCATGCTAAGTTAAGTATATAATGGGAATACGGTTAACGTGCCTCCCAGACACCTCATTATGTTCTTGCTTTTATTTTTCACTAGTTGTACCCAGCCACGCATTGCTGTGGCTCAAGAAAGAAAAAAGAAAGCGCACGTTTGTAGTATGTTTAATTTCACAATGCTTGTGGGTATACAATATTTTTTGTTGTTCCATTGTGTGTGCAGATATAGAGATTACGTCCAACAGATGGCACTGTTTTTCAAAAAAAGCATGTTTTTACCTGTTTTTCAAAAAAAGCATGTTTTTACCTGTCACAGGTGTGACATCTATATAATATAGGTATATAAAAACACGCGTGTATTCGAATGCAACGTTGTGTCAAAATTTCAAAGCAATCGGTGAAGAACTTTCGGAGATTTAAGTTTTGAACAAATGAACATTTACATTTTTATTTATATATAAGATTAATTCATGCAATGCCCAATAAGCTGATGCTCAAATTGTTTGCCATATTGTTAGGAAAAATGTATTAGGCATATTTTCCAGTGGAGAAAGATAGGTACCCAGGCCTGGGGCTCAGAATGTGTTAAGGACCCTGTGACTTAGCTATACTATTAGTCGATTAATCATCATGGCTGCTGTTTATATTTATTTATTTTGTGGACGTTTTTACTGTCTGCATGTTTTTACAATTACTTTGTTTTATGATTTTAGAACTGTAAGCTGCCCAGAGTCAGTCGGTTGAGTTGGACGGCTACAGAAATCGAATGAATAAATAAAGACTTTGAAGAAGGAGCTATCATCTTTTCCTCTCTCCCAAGATTATGATGTGATCTTGCACAGTAGCTTCTAAATTCCTGAAATAACCCACGATTTTGGTGTCCTTATGAGAGATTTCACAAGTGTATGCAAAAACGTTAATTCAGATGCCTATCGCAATCGCTTCTAAATGTGAGTTTATTTAACTGGATGAGGGTAGGAAGGGAGACATAGCCTGCAAGGTGCATCCAATCCAGACTTAAGAGAAAAAGTAACTCCCAAGTATAAGGTGATAAAAACAACTCACAAACCTTACTGGGATTATTACAGGCAAGCTTGAGCCAGTGGTGGGACTGGTGTGCATCCACAGGAGCTGTGTGTGGCCTTTGGTCAAGCTTCACCAAGGGGACAATCCCAAGCAGTTCAGGCATGGCCAAATGGGGCATCTTTAGGTAGTTCTGAAGTTCGGAGATGGTATCTTCCTGTTCTTGCAATTTGGCGCCCTGAAAAAAATAAATAACGCAAGACCAAATGTGACTGCTTGAAAGCGTAGCTGGTAACTTCAGGGCCATGGGCACCCCACTTCTTTATTGTTCCTATTCTGGTGTCCCCTCCTTCAGCAAAATGAGTAAAATGACTCATTGTCTTGTTTTTAAAGGGCGGTCGACCTATTCTCCAATGCACCTGAAGGCAGGAGAAGAAGCAACGGATGGAGAGCAACCTGGAACTAAGGAGAAATCAACCAGCTTGCCGTCAGAAGTTGTGGGTGCTCCAACACTGGAGGCTTTTAAGAAGGACTGGACAGCCACTTGTCTGGAATGGTATGGGGTCTTCTGCTTGAGTAGGGGGCTGGACTAGAAGTCCCTTCCAACTCTGATTTACTTTTTATTCTATTAAAGCACTAACATAACTTTGTGTATACTCCATGCATCTATCAAAAACTGTACGAAGAGGGGAAAATTGATCAAATCCCAATTGACTTCACCTTCTTTGGCGACATCACAGCACCATCTTCAGCTAGCTTCCAAGGCTATAGAAATACTTTATTTTTCCTTGACCTCCCCCCCCACCCCAATTTATAGCAGATATATCCATCTAGCAGCTTCCGGATGTGCTGGGATAAGAACTCTTCAAATTTCCCGCAAGTTTCTAAAGAAGGACTTCCCAGATTTGCAGTCCCAGCACTTTAAGGAAGGAAACTGCTTCAGAAGAATTACATGAGAGATACGGGCTTGCACCAAATGCCTGATTGCAGATCTTCTACCTGTTCCCACCGGCCTTTTGAGTGGACATCCAGAGAAACTTTGGGATTAGAAGGTAGGAAGGCAAGTACCTCAAAGGCAAGCCTGTAAGTAAGAGAATGGAGCGACTGACCCAAATTCCAAAGATGGATGATCTCCTCACCTCAAATGCAGCTGAAGGAAGATAAGCTCTCAAGGAGCCCAAAAGTGGAAAAAAAGAATACAGCTGCAAAGATGAATGACTCCTTGATCAGCAAGATGGCCGGCCAAAGGAGGAGAAGCTTGCCAACCTATCAAGGAGATACCTGGGCTTTGTACTGCTCCATAGCATCCTCAAGGGCTGCCAAGAAATCCTGGTTCTCTTTCTCTAAGCGCTCTACTTGCTCTTCCAGCCTCACCACCTCCTCCCTTCTCATCATCTCGGGTCCTCGTTGATGCTCCTCCTGGCAAAAGAAGAAGAGGACAAGGAGAGAAAAATGGGATCTTCTGCATGGGCTCTTCAGTAATTTCTTGGATCATCTCCCCATCCAGATCAGAGCCGAGCACCTTCATAACCACTTTCAGTATCTCCCCATGAGACGCTGTTGGGAAAAACAGCTCCATGTCTGGCACCCCCCAAATAATTCCCCTGGATCAAAAACAGCTGGCTGCTATGAGGAACTACAGGCCATACGTAAGTTCCCTTTGTTATCACATCAAGATTGGTCACAAAATTTAGCAGCGGCTACTTTAGGCAGCTTTCCAAGTCGTTTAACGATGGAGAAGGAGAAGGGAGGCTATTTAATTACATCCCCACCTTTAACGGTCCCCAAGAGCGAAAAAATAAAAATCCAAAATAATCCATCATGTCCCTTCCAAACACTTCACAGCGTAATAGTCTCTGGCAGCTTAAAAAAGACCCTTAAAATCTACATACCCCACCCAAATTCTAAGGACAGGAAAGATAATAGGATTAACCCACCACCACCATCAGAATACCAGAAAGGCACACTCAGACTCAGGTCAAAGTAAATGACACAGGAAATACAAAGCCTCAAACAGGAACAGGAAACAACCTGAAGAGCCCCAGAAGGTATCAAAACCCACCACTCCCTGTAGTCACTCTTTTTTCCAGAGCCGTCTTTCTGTCTGGCTCTCCTCTTCAATAAACTACAACCTTCTTTCTAAAGCAGTCTCCATGTTGTTTATTCCCGGCTTGGACTGGACCCTGATGAGGATTTTTCCTTCAACAATACTTTATTGTTGATCACCTATATGACAAGAATCTTGCCAGGGAAGTTTGCCTTCCCCTGGGAAACAGCAGATATAGACCTAACATTTGGACCTCAGATGTTGCCTCTCCTGAACCAACTCCTCTTTCCTAAATGGGCTCCCTCCCCTTCAGTTGGTGGTTCCACCACAGTACCTGAGTCTTGGCCAGCTTGGAACTGGAAGTTTTGGAGTGCAGCTCCTCAGCCGAAGTGCTTCCGATCCCGCTGTCTACGCCAGAGGTCAAGCTCAGTTCACTGGCCCCGTTTTCCACTGCACAGAGCCAGCCCTTCACTTGGAGCCCCTGTTCCTCTGTCAAATAGCCTTGCAGCTCCATCAAGAGCTGATAGGCAGCATCTGTGCAAGTCCGGTAGTGGTTGCATTCAGCTCGTAAGCGAGCCACATTTTCCTCCACATGGCCCTTGATGGGCACCTCCGATCGACGGATAATGCGAGTCTCCGAGCGGTGTCTGTGTTCCAGGGCCCTCTGAAGCTTCTTGATACGCAGCTGTAGGGCTTCTACGGGCTCTACCTCCTTGCTGCAATTCACCACAGCCCAATTTTTGATATTCTGAGCCCACCGGGCATAATTCAGAGTAGTCAGACTCTCATCAAAGTCGGAGGAGGAAGGGCTGACGCAGGCGATCATCACCGTTTTGGCGTTCCCGCCTAAAGAGCCTTTCAAGATCCTAAAAGCAGAGCAGGACTTCACCTTAGCAAGACTGAAGTAGAATGGGAGGAATCACCCATAAAGAAGAAACAATGTGGTCCCGTTTTTGTTTTGGGTCATAAATATCTCTTGGGAAGGAAAAACGTCTCAGGGGCTGTAAATGAAAATAACTGTGGCATGGAAGTTCATTTATTTATGCAGTTCTTAGCTTCAAATCAATTTTATTTCGGGAAGGAAAAAAAGCACCCATTGGCATTGTAGAATCCTGCCCTGAATTTAAAGTATGATTTGTTTACTTATTTTTGCTGCCTACGCCATAATTGTCTGGGTTCTCGTGATGTGCTAAGCCACACAGCCTAGCTTCCAAACATCAGCTTATGCGTTCTGCAAAGCCAGCCAGCAAAGCTTAGAAATCAGGGTTTTGCTTGAACCCAGGCTGTTATGATTTATCCAACGTCACTCTTATGTCCACAATGACTTAGCACACGCTGAAAACCCCGACAGACTATTTCCCAACTACTGAGCTGTATCATCTATTTCAGCTTAAAAAAGAAGTGAGGGGAGATAACAAAGGATAACAAAAGGTAACAAAATCTAATTCTAGAATTATATCCTAAGCCGAGCTGCTGAAGGAATCAGCAAAGAGACTACCTGGTGATTTTGGAATCCCGATACGGGACGTGGCTGCTTTTCCGGCGTGGGTCTCCCAGGGCACTGATGACGTTTCCCAAGGCCAAGAGGCTGGCATTGATCTGGATGCTCTCCTTCAGCCTCTCCCCGGTACATCCCAACTTCATCACCCGCTCAGAACCAGCCAGATCCACAAAGTGAAACTTGGAAGTGAGGATCTGCCCAGAGGTTGGAGCCAAAGTCTTCTCTGGGCAGGCGAAGCGAGCGAGGCGGCTGCTGCTCTGCCTTTGTGCCATGGTCACAGTGAAGATGGTATGGGAGCGACTGGACTTCCTGTTGAGGCGGGTGCTTCCCGTGTGCTTGGCTGCATTGCCCATGTCCAGCAGGCTCAGAACCTCATCCAGACCTTCCACTTCAGTTTCCTTCACCCCGTGCAGCACTGCAGTAAGAGAAGAAAGGAATAGTTAGGAAGAAGGAAGAAGAAGGAATGAGGAGGGAGGAGGGAGGAGAAGGAGAAGAAGGGGGTAGGAGGAGGAGGAGGAGGAAGAGAAGGAGGAGGAGGAGAAGAAGGAGAAGAAGGAGAAGAAAAGGAAGAAGGAGGAGGAGGAGGAGGAGGAGGAAGAAGAAGAAGAAGAAGAAGAAGAAGAAGAAGAAGAAGAAGAAGAAGAAGAAGAAGAAGAAGAAGAAGAAGAAGAAGAAGAAGAAGAAGAAGAAGAAGAAGAAGAAGAAGAAGAAGAAGAAGAAGAAGAAGAAGAAGAAGAAGAAGAAGAAGAAGAAGAAGAAGAAGAAGAAGAAGAAGAAGAAGAAGAACAACAACAACAACAACAACAATCTTTCTTGGAATTTTATATACTATCTTAGCAGCTATGATTAAAAAAAGGGGGACAATAATGAAAGGAGTGGATAATATAGTACTAATAGTAACAGGTGCCTTAGATGCCATCCCAAAACAACTGCAGAACCACTTAAACATCATTGGCATTGACAGAATTACTTTCAATCAATTACAAAAGGCAGCTTTACTTAGAACAGCTTACATCCTGTGACAATACTTTTAACACCAGCAAATTGCAACATCTGCCTATCCCAGATCCTTGGGAAGGACTCAAAAGGTAGATAAAAGTGCCAAATCCAATCTAAACATCTGGTTGACTGTGCAACCAACCATAATAATAAGAGTAACAACAACAAAAAAGAGGGCAGGTCATTAGGGAAAAAACTAGCCAAATCAAAAATCTCACTGGAAAATTGAATGCCTAGCAAGGGATAGATGTTGCCTTCAGCAACAAATGTGCTATCAAACTCGTTTTACAAAGGAGGAGAAACACATCTCCTAAGGGGTTCCTTATGGAGGAAGAGGGGAAGAGAAGAATCCTTTGGCTTATACCAGGGGTGTCAAACTGCCAGCCCACAGGCTGGATGCCTCACCAGGAAACCGCACCCACCCCATTGCCGGCAATGGAGAAAAAGCTCCGATACATCGCGCGATGTCACAAGTTTGACATGTCTGGCTTATACCTATATTGCCTCTGTCATCCTCCCATATCTGTATGTCCTTGCTGGCTGTGTCCACTTGCAACAAGTCTCGGAACTCCTCCTTGTACACTTCCAGATAAGAGACGCGGACCGTGTAGTTGAGCAGATCGTTCTCATCCATCAGCTTGAAGGCTTCAGCCATGGCTCGAGGGATTATGCCCTGCTCATCCTCACGGATGGAAGCTGGATAGGAGAAATGGGATTTGTTAGTGGCCCTGACTGCAGGGAGGATGCATCCGCTCCCCAAGGGAAATACTCTGATGCAACGGAATGGTCGTCTTCTTGGAGGCACCACTGTCACATATGCTCCCTTTCCCACTAAAGGCAGACCTCCTAACAAGGGCACGTAGGCTTGGCAGCGCTTTGAAGAAAGGCATTGCACAGCCTGGATATATAAATTAATAATAAAACAAGAGTGTTTTAAGGGTTCTTTTAAAAAAACTAGACCAAGGAAGGAAGGAAGGAAGGAAGGAAGGAAGGAAGGAAGGACGGAAGGAAGGAAGGAAGGAAGGAAGGAAGGAAGGAAGGAAGGAAGGAAGGAAGGAAGGGGAAGAAGAGGAGGGAAGGGAGGGAGAAGAGAGAGGGAGGGACGGAGAGGAAGG
Organism: Crotalus tigris; assembly: GCF_016545835.1. Taxonomy (NCBI): domain Eukaryota; kingdom Metazoa; phylum Chordata; class Lepidosauria; order Squamata; family Viperidae; genus Crotalus; species Crotalus tigris. Next base: position 3,288,839 of record NW_024097358.1, read on the forward strand.
AAGGAAGGGAAGGGAAGGAGAAGAGAGAGGGAAGGAGAGGAAGGAAGGAAGGAAGGAAGAAGAGAGGGAGGGAGGGAGAGGAAGAAAGAAAGGAAGGAAGGGAGGGAGGGAAGGGAGGGAGAAGAGAGAGGGAGGGGGAGAAGAGAGAGGAAGGAAGAGAGGGAGGGAGGGAGAGGAAGGGAGAGAGGAAGGAAGGAAGAAGAGAGGGAGGGAGGGAGAGGAAGGAAGAAAGGAAGGAAGGGAGGGAGAAGAGAGAGGGAGGGAGAGGAAGGGAGGGAGAGAGGGAGGGAGGATACAGTACCCAATTATTCACCCAGGGTTATATAGCAACCAGAGAAATAAAAATTGGAGACATGGGGATTTCTATCTTCCACACTTTTTTTTTTTTTGCTATACGTCAAATGTAACACATTTAAAAATGGAAAGAAGTTTTCAATCCACCTCTTGACGTCCCAATTCCATCTAACAGAAATTTTGAAAATAAGACAATCTCGGAATCCTTATACTGAATAAACGCAACTCCCTTCTACCGAAGGATTCCGTCATGATCCTGTATACATTTGCTGAGCACAGACCATCTTTTAGAACGATTCTGGTTGCGGGTTGCAGTTCAGCACATCTGCACAGGTCCTGGTTGGGGAAGACTGCTCAGGCCGTCCTTGACTTACAACAGTTCGTTTAGTGACCACCATTCAAACTTACAATGGCACTGAGAAAAGCGACCTACGACTGTTTTTCTATACTGATGACCATTGCAGCATCCCCCAGGTTCAACATTCAGACGCTTGGCAACTGACTCATATTTATGACGGCTGCAGGGGGTCATGCGATCCCTTTTTCGACCTTCTGATAAGCGAAGTCCACGGAGGAAGCCAGATTAACAACCGTGTCACTAACTGAACAAGAGCAGTGAATGTGCTTAACCGCCGTGCCAAGAAAAGTCATAAAAGGAGGCCAAACGCAACTTCACAACGGCCTCCCTTAGCAACAGTGGGCTCTGTTGGGGTCGTAAGTACAGGACTACCTGCATTCATGCCTTCTAAAATAAGAGAGACTTTAAAGCAGAGGTTTCCAACCTACGGGGCACCAGGGACCGGTTCCGTGGAGAGAGGTTTTTATTTATTTATTTATGAGACTTATATACCGCTTTAAGTGCAAGCACTCTCTAAGCGGTGTACACCAGTAAGCAATGTATGTAATGTATATATATATATATATATATATATATATATATATATATATTTACATTGCCCCCAACAATCTGGGTCCTCATTTGACCTACCTCGGAAGGATGGAAGGCTGAGTCAACCTTGAGCCGGTGAGATTTGAACCGCTGACCTGCTGAACATAGTCAGCTAAAGTGGCCTGTAGTACTGCACTCTAACTGCTGCGCCACCTCAAAGGCTGCGTGGTTTTGTGTGCTGCCTGCATCCCACGATGGGCCTTTGCTTGTTTGTGCGGACCGGTTGCTGGCATGCCACAGCTCGGTACTGGTCCACAGACCGGGGGTTGGAGACCCCTGCTTTAAAGGACCTAATTCATGCAAGAAAACCAGTCGACTTACAGACACGTGCTTCTCCAATGGTATAGGTCTTCCCCGAGCCAGTCTGGCCGTAAGCAAAGACGGTGACATTAAAGCCTTCCAGGAACGCTTCCACCAGCGGCTGGACACAGGTGGCATACACAGAGACCTGGTCTGATGTTTCGGTGAAGATCGTCTCAAACTGGAAACGTTGGCTGTGGCCCAAAGTCACCTCCTTCTTCTCAGGGTCTCCCTGGAGGCAGGTCTGGTGCCCGTGTAACCTTTCCTTGGGCAACAGTGGCCGAATGCGCACGGCTACCCTGACCGGGGTCTCTTCCATCAATGGCTGGACCTTGGCTTTCAGACCCATGGTTGGCAAGGGCAGGAAGTCAGGAGAGAGACAAACCCAAAGGCGGCACCATCTTTCTGGTACAAGAAGAGGTCTGGAAGAAGGAGCTGTCTAGGCAGCTTCTTGGCTCCTCTCGTCTAGTCCCACAATATTCCCAAGATCTGGGAGGGAGACGAGCCCCAAAGAGAGGACGGGACCTACAGCATCGCCTTCCCCAAGGATGGGAACTGTAGCCAAGGCTGCTTCCAGGGCAGAAGCTGGTCTGTTGGACCCCCCTCTGCGTTCCTTCCACTCCCTCACCAGGGACAATCATCGAGTCCTCTCCACACGCTCAGAGGCACCCTGTGTCCAAAAAGGGGGAGCCGCCTCTCTCTGTCCCGACTCACCTCATGCCGCCTCCTTTCCTTGCGCATCACACCCTCCCCATCCACCCCCCAAAGTCCTGGGATAGCCGGCGCGGAGCGATGGCGTCAAGGGGCGGCTCCGGTTCCTTCCTCTCCCACATCCGAGGGAGGGCTGGGGGGGTAGCGAAGGGGGGAAGAAGAAGGAGGAAGGGGGAGAGTCTCGCCCGACCGGTCCAGAACGCGCCGCTCTTTCTGGGAAGACGATGAAGGAGCTGGTCTCTCCCGAGCCAGACTGCAGGGCGCATTTGGAACGCAGTAGGGACCGTTTGGCTTTCCAGATGTTGGCGAACTACAATTCCCAGCAGCTCCAGTGGAAAAGCATGCCGGGAGTTGTCCTGCATCAACATCTGGGGGAGAGGGCCATGGGGGGGGAGGAAGGGAGGGAGGAAGCCTCCTTCTTGGAATCCCAAAGATGCTTTTTCACGAGGCAACTGGACTTTCTTGTTCTTTTTTTTCTTTTCTTCTCCTTCTTGGAAAGGAACTCAAATCCTCTTTGAGGGCGAACGGGGGTGGTGGGGGGTAGTGGACGCAGTTTGGGCCTTTCTTGTTAACTCCGGGAGAAAAAAAAATCTCTCCGGCGATCTGGGTTTTCCTTCGGTGTGAACTTGTCTTGAGCTGCCCAGAAGCGCTTCGGAAAAAAAAAAAAAACTTCGGAAAACCCTTGCCAAGAAAATTGCAGGGACGAAAATCGGACGGGACTGAACGGAAGAAAGAAAGAAAAAAATTGACGTTTTGATTTAACTGTGAGATGTGCGCACAAGGAAGACGGAGGAACTTCTCGAGGCGCGTTTGCTTTGGAGGAGCTAAATTCTAAATTCTGTTGTTGTTTTTATTGGAAGAGCTGGAGAAACGCACAGAAACGAGGAAGGTGGATCTGTCGTTCCTCAAGTTTCAAAAAGCAAGGACAGTGGAGGAAACAGGGCTTCGTTTACATGACAAAACACGCCGGGCCTTTTTTTTCTCTCTCTCTCTCCAGCTTTGCTTAGCAAGATTCCTTCACTTAAGCCATGACCAGCTAGCTTTGGCCAATAAACCATGGACAGTGAGGGAACCTGCCCTTGTTCCTTAAAAAGGAAGAGACACATATTGAACGGAGTTGTGGCTTTTTTTCGTAAACCTTTTACAAGTTTATTTCAGAAATAAAGCGATTTTGAAACCAGAAAGTTACAGTGTAGCCCAGCGAAGTTGCGTTCTTATCCTGCTTAACTAAAACTGTGACAGGAACAGTATTGTACAACGGAAATGGGCTAATGCAATAACTAGGTTAATCGCAAAGCCATCAGAGTCTAGAAAAGGAAAACGGAAAACGACCTGTCCAATGGAGCGTTCATTGCAAAAATGGCTATTTCTTCCAGAAAAAAAGAAATGTTTTGATTTCAGGAATCAGGAATCAACGATGACTTGAAAGCGTCAAAAAATAATTAAAAAATCACTGTTACCCTATCATGGCACCGATATACCTGGGGATCTCTTTTCCTTTATTATGTCCCACTGATATTCTCTTTGTCGCATTCCTAGCCCATATGTAAGACAGCTTCAGCCATCCACATCTGTGTTGCTGAGATGTCTTTTTGACGCTTTCCAAAGACATCTTCCAAGGTATGCAACATCTGTTAGGCTTTGTCACTAATTATCTTGGAAGGACATCGGAGGGTGGCATCAGCCGCCCCTGGCAGAGCCAGACAAAGAGAGTCAATTTGACACTGGCGTAGTTTTGTGCCAACTCAAGTGCTGTTAAGTGAGACATTTGTTAATTGAGTTTTGCCCCATTTTAGGACCTTTTTGGCCCCAGTTGTTAAGTGGATTGCTGCAGCTGATAAGTTAGTAAGCCGGTTGTGAAGTGAACCCCATCAGAAGGTCTCAAGAGGGGATGCCAAGCATCTGAATTTTGATCACGTGACCACGGGGGCACTGCCAAGATTGTAACTGTTGACAAAATGGTCATAAGTCACATTTTTTTTCAGTGCCGTTGTAACTTTGAACGGTCACTAAACAAACTGTTGTAAGTCAAGGACTACCTAAACTGGCTTTCCTCGTCCCGGTAGTAGCTGTGCATTTGGTTGTGCTTACATCCACCATGAGAGGGAGCCTTGGTCTGTAGAGATCTTAAGCTTGTAGCATTCATCTACGTAAAACGAGCACCCCAAGATTACACTACTGGAAAAAAAGTGGTTGGATCTTTCGCCATTTCCCACATAAGGTGCTAAATCTCATTTAAGGCAATTGGTTTCCTTAACCAAAAAAAAAAAAAAAAGGAGGAGGAGGAGGAAAAACGATATTTATCTATCGCTACCATTCACCTGGTCTTCGGCATGTGAAAAAAAAAAGTATGATTTAGGTCAGGGGTCCCCAACTTTTTGGGCACCAGTGACCGGTTCTGTGGAGACAGGTTTTTCCATGGACCGAAGGGGACATGGTTTCGTGTGCTGCCTGCATTCTGCAAATGGGACTTTGTTTGTTTGTGCAGACCAGTTGCTGGCATGCCGTGGCCCGGTACCAGGGTTTGGGGACCGCTGATTTAGGTAGCAAAAAGGTTGTTCATCTCTAAAGTCAGGAACAATATAGCAGACTTGATTCAAGATACTGTCTGCCTGGAGCAGAATAATGGGACTGCCTTACAAGGTGCAAATAATACCAATTGGAACCAGAGGCATTGAACTTCCGCTCTTGAAGCCTAGTAGATAAATAAAATTAAATAATAATTAAAAGTAATACATTGGCCTGAGATTGCCTTTTGCAAATACTCAAGGCCAGCTCAACCTGCTTATCTTACATGAATACGTTCTATATGACTCTCATGGCGTGGCTTTTCTGCGTAGACATGTTACCCTGCATAGGTGCTTTGAACCCAGGTAACTAGCTCATCAGAGCCCCACCCTATATGAGAAGTGTGTGCAACACACCGAAAAGACTTGAGTTCATACAGATACAGAAGACTCTGAGTCCCATCTGAATCCTTTAGTTCCTACAAGGTGGCTCCCCATCCATTGTTATTTTTCATTTTATCCATGGATTTGGGGTGGAATAGACTTAGCCTGCTAGATTTGTTAACTGAGTCATTGCCCCTGATACCCTGGTTTTTTATTGCTCTTAAGAATGTGTTAGTTAGTAGCTGCCAGGAAGGGAACCCCTTCAGTTCCTCTGCTTTGGTACGATCCATGCAAATAACTCCCACGATGGCAAGTGAGAAAGACTCATTCTTGTTTTGACTGAACAGGGGAAAACAGCGGAAACAGTTCCCTCAGCTGATAGTCTGGACGAAAAAGAGATCTATAAATGGTTCTCCGAATCCCCCTTCGCAGGAGTGCCAGCTTCACTCCTGACCACCAGCCTGGGGCAGAGGTCTCCACTTCTACCCCTGTGAAGATGGAAGCCAACGTGGTGGTCCTAGGAGCTGACAGTGTGGGAAAGTCAGGTAAGTTGGCGACAAAACTACTCCAGGGTGTTTGCTACGCTAGGCTGCAAAAGGCTCTCTCTGCTAAAAGAAAGAAAGAAAGAAAGAAAGAAAGAAAGAAAGAAAGAAAGAAAGAAAGAAAGAAAGAAAAAGCCACAGAAAGAAACTTGCAAATGTGCAATGCAAGCTTCAGTTTGCAGGATACCATTGAAAAGTGAAAGTTGCCATGCCCAGAAACGGTAGACAGGTACAATGCAATGGTGCAACACTTAATGAGCGATGCTATCTGCAGCTAAACAGTCCTCTGCTCCATTAACCAAACAAATTACTAACCAGCTTGTCAGATTCCATAAGTGCTGCAGAACAGCAAAAGGAAATTAAAGAGGTCGTTCACAGAATTGGCCACAATTCTGATCTTCCGTGCACTTCCAACCCAATTATCTGCATGCTTAACCTAGAATAAGTCTCGTTGAATTCGGAGATCTGATGCCCAGCCACAACCTGGATCTCTAACCTTCTGAGCTGAGATGTTAGGACTGGATCTGTATCTGATGTGCTTTTTATAAGTTGCCAACCTTAAGATACGCTTGGGCTGAAGGGAAATTTTTGATCTTCTTCTCCAAAAGGAATGTATACGTGGGCTTATCAATGAGGAAGCAATCTCTAGAATCATGCCTAAATGTATTTAGGGTTATGGGCAACATTTGAACATAACTGGATGGTTGCAAACAAGCTTATAACTTTTTAGGGGAATTAATTTTCAGCGCTGCAAAGCTGGAATCACATAGAGAGTGCTGAAAATATTGATTTTACAAAAGTTGTAGGTTCTTGTTTTCTATTGAATTTTACAGTGTCTACCCCACGCATTAAAAATAGGGTAACGTGTTAAGGTACAAAGGTAAATTTTGAGGACATGGGTCTTTAAATATTTGAATTTGATTCGGAAGCTGGGTTTTATTTTTAAGGGGGGGGGGAAACGGCTTCTGCTTTTTTTGTTGGTGAATGATAACATCCTTTTCCATTCCTCCTCCTGCCCCATCTGTTCTATATGACAGTTACAACTCCCACTCTTTTTCACAGCTCTGACGGTGCGTTTCCTTACCAAGAGGTTTATTGGGGAGTATGGAGACATGGGTGAGTGTTCAGATTTTTACACTGTTTGATGCTGGTTCATCTCTTTCATCCTGAGAATGGTGGTGACGGATGGTTCATCGAACTGAACACTCACAAGAAATCTATCGGAATATCTTTTGGATAGGAGGACAGTGTTTATCAATCCTCACTGCTTTAACATATCTGGACTTAAACGCCCAGAATTCCCCAACCAGCCTTGCTGGCTGGAAAATTCTGGATATTAAAATCCACACATCTTAAAATAGCCAAGGTTGAAAAAGACTGGGCTAGGGGGTGATAGGGAAAGGAGGAAGTTTGAGATTCATGGGGACATGAAAAGTAAAAATACTAACCTAAGTTCTGTTTATCCGTGATTAAATGGAATGAAATGGAGAACAGAATAGAATAGAATAGAATAGAATAGAATAGAATAGAATAGAATAGAATAGAATAGAATAGAATAGAATAGAATGGAGTGGAGTGGAGTGGAGTGGAGTGGAGTGGAGTGGAGTGGAGTGGAGTGGAGTGGAGTGGAGTGGAATGGAAGAGAAGAGAATGGAGAAGGGAAGAGAATGAGAATGAGAATAGAATAGAATAGAATAGAATAGAATAGAATAGAATAGAATAGAATAGAATAGAATATGAAACGAATGGAATGGAATAAAACAGATTGTAGAATAGAATAGAATAGAATAGAATAGAATAGAATAGAATAGAATAGAATAGAATAGAATAGAATAGAATAGAATAGAAAGGGACCTTGAAGATCTTCTAGTCAAACCTCAAGCAGGATACCCTATACCATTGGACAAGTGGCTATCCAATCTATTCTTAAAAATTTCCAGTGATGGAGCACCCACAACTTCTGGAGGCAAGCTGCTCCACTGGCTAATTATTCTCACTGTTAGGAAGTTTCTTCTTAATCCCAGGTTGCTTCTCTCCTTGATTAGTTTCCATCCATTGTTTCCTGTCTTGCCTTCTGGTACTTTGGAGAATAAATTGACCCCCTTTTCTTTGTGTCAGCCCCTCAAATACCAGAATACTATTATCATGTCATATATGACATATGTCATATATGCTATATGATCGCATAGGTAAGATGGCTAACAACTTGAAAAAAGAAAAAATGGATGAACATTTTAAAATGCAATTTCAAACCAACAGTTCCATTGACTTCAAAATAATTTAGCATTTAAAATCCTAGCAAACAAAGATGTTTTTCAAAAGGCTACGAGAGGGGAAGTTGAGCAGCACTAAATTAAGCAGCACAGTAATTGACCAAAATCACACGATATTCTGAAGTGATAAATGATTATTTTAAGATCACAGTGGGTATTTTCAGAACACTTGAGGTAGAATCTAAACAAACTCACTTAATTTAGCCTGGCCATTAGCAAGCTTTACACATCCTGTCCAAAAGGAAAATAACTCTTATTTTTAAAGCAATATCCCCAAAAGAGGAACTTAGACAGAAAAAGCCACATCTGCTTACCTTATGACATTTTCAATAAATGTATGATGATCCTTTAATCTTAAAAGGAAATTATTCATGTAAAACATTTTCAGATGAGCGCGCAATAATTATGGTAAACTATAAGCCATAGTTTATATTTTACAGTGGAAGGACTCACCTATGCCAAATGTGATTTTTTTTTTTCATTTGGCTTAGTGGAATGTGTGAATGCAGTTGCTTGCGGTTTATTTAAAAACCATTATCAAGTAAACCTTAGCTTGACCAGCATCTTGTTTGAGGACAAAATGTTCTTTCTTGCCTTCTGCCATGAAATCTGACATCTCACCTAGATGGTGAAAAAAAAGATTCAATAACCAATGTATAATGCAGGTGTTAATAGTGTGTTGAACTGGGATTAGAAAGACCCAGATTCAACTCTCTTCTCAGCCATGGGCTCACTAGTTTCTCTTGAGCCAAAGCCTATTTCTTAGTTCAACCTCTTTCATAGGGTTGTTGTTTGGGGATAAAATGAAACAAAACATCCTTGCAATTGCAACAGAAATTCCAGATATGCATGGGGATAGATAGACACACACATTCAGAGGATAGATAGATAGATAGATAGATAGATAGATAGATAGGATAGGATAGGCAGATAATAGATAGATAGACAATAGAGAAAGTAGATGATAAATTAGAGAGAGAGATGATAGATAGATAGATAGATAGATAGATAGATAGATAGATAGATAGATAGATAGATAGATAGGATAGGCAGAGAGAGAGAGAGAGAGAGAGAGAGAGAGAGAGAGAGAGGGAGAGAGAGATTGACCGACATTTAGACAAATGGACACACACATATAACAGAGGGAGGATGGACTGATGATGGATGAATAGACAGACAGACAGCTATTGTAAATACAGTAGATGATAGATACCATAGGTAGATAGGCAAACAGACAGACAGACAGACATTGTAGATTGATGATAGATAGAGGGGGGGGGAGAGAGATAATATACACATAATACATACAGTGCATACACATACACAGATGTATCTCTTTCCATCCAAACAACCCAAGTAGGGCAAATCATGCAGGGATTTAATAGGAAAGGATAGAAAGTCAGGTTGGGAACAGAACATTGAAATAGTTATTTCATTTGTAGGATGGAAGCATCCTTATCTTTTTATAGTATTTTCTTTGGAAAATTCTACTTGCCCTATTGAACAACTGGAGAAATCACGTATAGGTTTGTTCACATATTGTACCCGTTGACAGTTTGGGGCTCATATACCAAAGGTTTGGCAATTAAACCACAAAAGACTATAACAACACAGGATGCTAGGCCCTGAACAAACAAACTACCTCATGGCTTAAGGTAACCTATGAAGCCAGCCAGCCAGGCAGGTGTGTCACTATTGGGAGAAGCCAAAAGGTACTGTAATGAGTAGAATGCATAGTGAGGCTGTGCTCTGTGGAGCTGCTCTTTCATTACACCCAAGGCTGCTGAAAGGGAGTGGCCGAGGAGAAAATACGTAGAAGAAAGAAAAAGGATGGCGCTCTTGAGAATGGCTTGTGGCAATCTGAACTTTCTGCTTTTCCCCACCCAGAGTCTATCTACACTCACAGTTTGGCAGTAGAAGGCAAAGAGATTCTTTTCCATATCTGGGACTTTCCTTGCTCGCAGGTAAGGAAGCAAGGATAACTATCAATATAAATCAGTGTGTGTACTTGTGTGCATGTGTAATCCGGTATAGTTATGGTTTACCTTCCAATAACAAAATACGTGCCTAATCATTCTTCTCCTCATCCTGCATTATTGTTTTTGAACTAATGGCTAAAGACTAATAAAGTAAATATATACAATAGGATTGCCCATCAGTTCATCTTAGAGGAGGATTTTTAGAATGCGTGGTTGAGCAAATGTAACACATCTTTGCAACTCATTAAAGCAGCCATGCCTGCATCAGCCTGGAAAGAGACATGGCTTTCCTTAATGAGTTGCAGACAATTAGTGTGATTGCGCTCCCACACATTCCAAAGCATCTTGTCTTACATCTAAGGCCCTTGACACAAACTTAATATCCAGTTCTTCTGTATAAAAGTTTGAAAGAAGAAAGAACATGTAAACACTCCATGCTGTTGGTTTTTGTAAAAAAAAAATTTAAAAAATCCTTCCATTTGCACCCTGTGAAGGGTGAATTCATTGTTATCTATATGCCTCCTGGCTACTTACCTATACTTTGGTTTAATTCTGAAGTCAGTTTTTTTTTTTTCAGTTCAAGCAACCACATAGTATGTTGAGTTTTAACTCCCAGAAGACTTGGGGAAGAAAAAGTGAGAATAAAAACTGGGTTTGACTTTAATTTAAATTTAATGAACATTAAATTGCATCAATTAAGTACAATTAAGTGAATGTTTCCGATGCAATCAAGAATTTTCATCTTAATTTGGCAGATCCTTTGGAAGGTTGCTGGGGGCCATATCCAAAGATTTAGAGAACTACGGTACATTCAGCCTGGGAACACAGGCTGAATGTGGTTCTCTAAGCTTGAGCTGACCTAGATGTCTCTCACACCAGACTTCATTTTAAAAAAGGTTGTGTTTTCCCATTGCACCAAGCCATAATATGGTTGATTGGTTTATAATTTCACATATATTGTGAATATTCTGGTTTATAAACCACGTTGTACCAATTTCTATTCTATTGTCGTTGTTGTCATCAGTATTTTCATGCAGTCTACCATAAAGTTCTGATTGGATTGGATAGTTTTGACTATCGTGTCCTTCCCAAGGAGCTAGGACAGACAAAGGCATTGTCATAATATTTATGCTTTTCCACGTGGTACAACTTTTGCAGTTCATGAGTTGAGATTCTGTCCACTTTGTCCAAGTGCTTTTCCAGATCTTTTGCTATGACACCAAGCACACCAACCATTATTGATAGGATTACTTTTGTTTTCCACATTTGCTCGAATAATTATGATTTTTCAGTCCAACGACAAATCTATTAGCCAAATGTTGCAAACGTACCTGTTTTCTTATTCAGGAGAAATCGGAAGAGAACTCATCCAAAGAGAAATGCATCCAATGGGCTGATGGCTTTGTCTTGGTCTACAGCATCTGTGACCGTGCAAGCTTCAACAGTGTCCAGTCCAAAGTCCAGTTCATCAAAGCCACCAAGGAAGGCCCAAGCCAGGAGAAAGTGCCCATTGTTATTGTGGGCAACAAGCGAGATTTACATCATCACCGGGAGGTTTCCAGTGAAGAAGGACGTCTCCTGGCTCTCTCCACGGACTGTGAATTCTATGAGGTATCAGCAGCTGAAGCCTACCATGGAGCAGTCATGGTCTTCCATGGCTTAGCAGAACGCATATGGGAGGCCAAGCTGGCCCTGAAAAAGGGCACAGGAATCCGCAATATTGTCAAGAGTGTATCTGCAGTCTTTGCTCGGAAAAGAACAGACTCAATGTGAAAAAAGAAAAGAAAGCTAACGTTCTGTAAACACTCTGGGAGAACATCCCATTTTCCCTCCCTCTTATTTGGGCAGACCGGAGCGTGGATTTTGCTGATGTGGAGTCGGCAGCCCCCTCATTCTGCTAATCCTGGAGGAGAATCAACCCAAGAGGTGGTATATATGGCAGTCCTGGGTGCAAATTCAAGAAGGAAGGAAGCGGTCATGCCCATGTCTCCATCCTAAAACACCAGAACCAAAGGATTTGCCCAAGAGAAAATTAACATCTTGCTCAAATCCACCTAGTAAGTTGGAATTTGGGAGTCCCGTGTTACTAGTGCAAACTCCAGTACTGTACTCAATTTGATATTTACAGAGAGCTATATGGATGGAACATCATCACTCTGCCCCCTACGTAAACTGGACTAAACCAGAGTTCATCTAACCATAGTTTCCTAGATTAACAACAGCTTAATCTTTAATATTGCTCTGAAGCCATAAGGGGACATCATAGCATGACACCATATTATGAAGTTCTACCCCATGCTGTTCAGGAGATGTAGTAGAAGGTCTGTCAAGGTGCTTGGAAGCTACCAATGTGGATGAGGAGGAACCAAGTGAGGTTCAACCCTAATAAGATGAAGTGGTTGTCCATTCAAACAGTGATTGACTCTGAGACAGCATCCCTCTTAGGTCTGGAGGAGGGGGATTGCTTCCCCTGAAAGAGCTTGCTTCCAAACCAGAATGCCTGGATTCATACTATACTGTAAGCCAAAAACCAATTAAATGTAGCTCAATGCATTGGATGATCCCTACCCATAACAGTTTTGTTACTGGGTTGGGAATGCAGCCTGAGTCCACAGAAGCTAAAATGCATGGATTTCAGAGGGATAATTATAATAATCTCCTGCAAAAAAACAAAAAAAAAGGCCAATATCAAGACCTAAATAGAGAAGAGGTCTACTAGTCCAACAGTCGAGCTTCTGCTTTGTGTTCAGAAGGTCCCTGGCTTAGTTTGACCATTTTTAACTGGCAAAAGTTCTCCAGATGTTGCCCCACTCCCTACCTCTGGATGCCCCATTGGATGGAGAGCGCTTAATTAGAAATGCCAAGAGTGGCAACCCAGCACCAGGCTTTAGAGCAGTGGTTCTCAACCTGTGGGTCGGGACCCTATTTGGGGTCGAATGACCATTTCACGGGGGTCGCCAAACCACGCTGTCCGCCATTTTTTCCCCTTTTCCCTAGCTGTCCTACTCCCTCTTATTGGTGGCCACACCCACTTGGGGGTCACCACAACATGGGGAACTGTATTATGGGGTCACGGCATTAGAAAGGTTGAGAATCACTGGTTTAAGGTTTAAACCAGTGGTTCTCAACCTTGTGGGTCGGGACCTCATTTGGGGTCGAACGACCATTTCACGGGGGTCGCCAAACAAGGCTGTCCACCATTTTGTTCCCCCTTTTCTTTGGCCACGCCCCTGGCACCCGGTGATGTATAAGTGGTTCGGGGTCACCACAACATGGGGAACTGTATGATGGGGTCACGGCATTAGAAAGGTTGAGAACCACTGCTTTAGAGGGAACCTTCTCCATTCCAGGTTCTGGTGGGCTCTGGAAGGCTGACTCATTCAGTTAATAGTGCTGCTCTACTCTCTAGGAAACTAGGGATTAGCTGCCATTTTAATCTCACCGTAACCAGAAATAGGAACTGTCTACGGTTGCTGTAAGCTAATATTGCATCTGCAAGGATTTAACCTAAATATTTGTGCATGAAAATGATTGTCCTTTCTTGCTCCGTCTCTTGAATCCAGTGGAATTTGGATAAGCAAACATGGATAATTTGTTTGCTGTCTTAGTAGCTTCTCCATGTACCTCAAAGGCAAGCTATCTCTTCCCCAGTAAGGACCTGCGTGAAAGGAGAGAAAAGAGCCCATCGAAGGAAAGGGGAAAGGAAAAATGGAAAGGAAGAAAAGGAGAGGGGAGGGGAGGAGAGGAAAGGAAAGGAAAGAGAAAAAGAAAGAGGGAAGAGGAAAGAAAAGGAAGATAGAAGACGGGAAGGAAAGGAAAGAAAAGAAAGATAGACGGAGGAAAGGAAAGGAAGATAGAAGAAGGAAAGGAAAGGAAAGGAAGATAGACAAAGGAAAGGAAAGGAAAGAAAGATAGAAGGGAAGGAAAGGAAGATAGACAAAGGAAAGGAAAGGAAGATAGACAAAGGAAAGGAAGATAGAAGAAGGAAAGGAAAGGAAAGGAAGATAGATGAAGAAAAGGAAAGGAAGATAGACAAAGGAAAGGAAAGAAAGATAGAAGAAGGGAAGGAAAGGAAAGGAAAAAGGAAAGGAAAGGAAGATAGACGAAGGAAAGGAAGGGAAGATAGAAGAAGGGAAGGAAAGGAAAGGAAGATAGATGAAGGAAAGGAAAGGAAAAGAAAGGAAGATAGAAGAAGGAAAGGAAAGGAAAGGAAAGGTATCAGCTCAGAGAAACTGGGTGGCCTCATCCATTGTTGAGTTTGTCCAGCTCTCTCAACTCCCCTCTCTGCTGTCATCAACTTGGAAGAGCCATATCAGTTGCATCTCTCTGCTGAGATTTGCATCTCTCTGCCAAATTCTCCTTCCACCTCCAGTTCTGTCTTGCTTGCTTTTGTTGACTCAGTTATTGCCAACCAGCAGCACGGCAAGTTAGAGGCTCAGAACTGCGTGTCCTCCTGCCTCTTTCCCTCCCTCCCTCCTTCTTCCCTGACAGCACACAAGGGCTCCTGCTAAGTGAGACACAGCACACGTGCCTGTACAGTTAAAGACGTGACTTCCTTCCAGGCCTTTGTGCGGGTGTGTCAGGCCTTCAACAAGAATAGAGAGGAGAAGAGCTGCAGTTCTTTGTGTCCTGCTCAAAAACAACCTTCAGGCCTCCACAACTGAGGAAAAGTGGAGGGGGGAAAAAAACCCAGAAGAATGGATTTCCTGAAAGGAAATTCATTGGCAAGTGAGGTTGATCCCAAATACCTCACTCTGGATTGGCAGATTGACTAGGGCAGGGGTCCACAACCTAGACAACTTTAAGACTTGTGGACTTCAGCTCCCAGAATTCCTCAGCCAGCTATGAAGTCCACAAGTCTTAAAGTTGTCAAGGTTGCAGACCCGTGCACTAGGGCGACACAGGCAGTCCTTGACTTACAACAGTTCATTTTTAGTGACCGTTCGAAGTCACAACGGCACTTAACACAGGGACCTCCGACCAGTTTTCACACCGAACAACCGTTGCAGCATCCCCACAATCACGCCATCAAAATTTGGACACTGTAAAGACATTCGACATATGCTTGGAGCATTCCAGCTTAGTAGATCAGAAAACGCAAAGAATGTAAGTTTCCAGCTAACTAGGATGAAGGGTTAACTTTTAAAAACAAACGTGGTGCCCAAATCAACAAGGGATATATAGGTTATATCACCCTATACTGTGTTTCATTGAGCAGTGCTTATTGCTCCAGCCACAACTGGCTAAGACTGTGGTGTACAATGAGAATCTTGTTCTATCACAGCTGTTTTGACGCAATTAGGTCAGCCGATAGCAATTCCTGCTCTTAAACTACAATGTGTGAATCCAAGTCCATGGTTTGAGATGAAAATACTGCAGCTAGGTCTGGAGCTTCCCCAGCAAACAGGGGTTGCTGTTTGGAATTTTGAAAGATAAAACATTGAATTTTGCCAAATATTTCAGCCCATCTTTTCCTGCAGGATTATTATGAGTGTAACACGGAAAGTGGAGACTGATGATTGCTGTGCTGAATTTCAAAGAGGCAGCATGTCACACGTATAATCAGAGAATGAGGTGGAGAAATGGATCAATAGACATTTCCACCACTCTCATCATTCAAGCCAATTTATTTCCAATATTCAAAGGCAAGCATCACTGCAGGGAAAACAACAACAACTCAAAGCTAAATCAACACAAGGCACAAGGTGCATGGATTGCGTTAAGTCAACGTGGAAGCCTACCGTAACATAATTAGAAGTACCAAACATGTTTATAAAAACATATGGATACACACACACACACACTTTGGGTGTGTCTGGTGGTGGTGTGGGGGGAGAGAATGAACTTAAAAATAGTCCAATGAGAATCAGATATACTCTCTGGATAAATGTTCTGGCTGGATTCATAATTTATAGAATCCTAGAATTAGACGCTCCTTAGTGCTCATCTGCTCCATTCCCCTGCCTGGTGCAGCATCTACGGTAGATGTGGCCATGCAACCTCTACTCCTGAAGACCTCTAGCGAAGGAGAACATATGTAGCAGCCTATATCACTGGCCCACAGCTCATACAGTCAGGAAGTCTCTTCTGATGTTCATCCTGGACCTTCTTGTTATTTTAACCCAGGCCGCTGCTCTTTGGGGCCATAGAGAATATGTTCACGCCTCCAAATCCTTCAACATCTTAATTACTTTTGTGATAAAGCCATAGTTTGTTGGATAAACCCACAAGCTGTGGCAAGCCGTATGGACCTAATCATGATTTAAGGGTCTACTAACAGCACTTAACAAAACACAATTTTCTGGTACCCTTCTTACTTTTTAAAGTTTGGAGTTAAGTCCTAAACTTTAAAAAGGAGTCCTGAGCATTGAGCTGTACACAGCTGTTCCTCAAAGCAAAGTCAACTTTCTGATTATTTCACTTACAGAATACTCAGCTCGGATCTTTGAGATCCAATAATTCTTATTCCCTACTTTTGATGCTTTTACAGCATAATCAATGTGTAAATAAATGTGTATGTGATGTATTTTGGTTTTGAAAAGGAAATAAAAAATGACCTGCACAAATCTATTAGTTTAGCATTTTTAACTTCGTAGTTTATTTATAGCAGGGAGGGGATTAAAAAGTAATACTTATAGAATATATGAAGTATATACATGGGAAGGTCAATATACCTTGACTTTGCTTGTCAGAAGGTTGCAAAAGTTGATCACATGACCTAGGATACTGCAACCGCCAAACATCTGGATTTTGATCATGAGGATGCTGCAATGGTCGTTTAAGTGTGAAAAATGGTCACTTTTTTCAATGCCATCGTAACTTCAAAAGTCAATAAAACTGTTATAAGTCAAGAACTATCTGTAGATGGATGTGGCAGAGACTAAGGTAGCTTGCAAGAAAAGAAAAATTAGGATAGGGACCATGAATGGAATGGTATTGACCTGTACTTGTTTTAATCATTTCATTTCTTTCCCTGCATTTTTTTTTGAAGTCCCATAACCTGACAGGGAAAACCATGAAGGATATATATGAGCCGTAGTGGTGCAGTGGTTAGAATGCAATAATGCAAGTTAACTCTGTCCACAGTCTGGAGTTCGATCCTGATGGGGTTCAAGGTTGACTCAGCCTTTCATCCTTCCGAGGTTGGTAAAATGAGGACCCAGATTGTTGGGGACAAATAATGCTGACTCTGTAAACCGCTTAGAGCACTATGAAGCGGTATATAAGTCTAGGTACCATTGCTGTATATAAGTAAGAATGAGAAAAAGCTGCACATCCCTTCCTACATGGAATTCCAACCATCACTGGTTTCTGGGGGGGGGGGAAACACCTGGAGACATGTAGCCAAGTACGCCTTCTGAGGTAGGAACATTCCCTGTTTGACATGCACCTTTTTGTCTGCAGCTGCTCCCTCACTTTTTTCCCTAACTTTCTTGTTCTTGCTGGATAAACTGTTCTTTCCAGCTATTGGCTATACGGTCCTGGTTTAAATCAAATGGTGCATGGTGTATACAACAAATGATTTGCTGCATTACAGTATTGTAAACATGCCTGAAAAGACCTCTGCCAGGCGATTTTAAATCACTTTAAGCACAGCAACATTTAGCCGATGGATTGTGATTCAGATCCCCCACACGAGAGCAGGCAAATTATGTTTTCAGCCAAAAGACAAAGATAAGTTCATGCAGTTAACCTTTCAGCCCCAGAGTTTACTCCAACGCCCACATTACTTAAGCCCAAGCCCTCTCCCCTTTGCTCCTGTTCCGGAAGAATTGAGTAGAAAAATTATTTGTCTTCCTATTCAATCCCTCCTCTTGTGCTCTTTGCATAGCCAAAAAACCAAGAGTTTTCTACTGTTTCTTATTCCGGCTCTCCAGCAGTTACTCTGACTGTACACCCATCGGGTTTTTTCAGTCCTTGAGAATTATGGGATGCTTGTGTATTTACAGTACTGATTGAGAAATGCCCAAGATTGAGACAGTCGGGGACAAGGATTGCAAAATTCATTTAGCTCTGCTTCCTCTCCCGTCACCTAACCAGACCCACAAAGGCATAAACAGGAATTATTGATACCAAGTGATGGCTTAGTGATGGAGCCCAGGAGCCCGAACGTAAAGACTTCCAGTCCATATTTTGTTCAGTTCAAACGGATACATTTGTACCTCTTTTACCTCAAGATCTCCAGATTTTAGGTACATTCCCCAGTCCCCCCCCCTTCTATAGTGAAGAACCATAGGGAAAAAAGAACACATGATTTCTCCAACCTATGTTCAGTTAAGGACATCCAGCTTGCTTTGGTTCCCGATTTCACTGACCAGTTACTCTTACCATTTTCTAAAATGTTTTTCCTAACATTTAATCAGAAATGGCTTTCCTGTAACTTGATTAGTCTTTGCTATATAATGGGACATTAGCTATCATGAATTTCTTCTATGCAACTACTGTTCATATCCTTGGAGTCTATACAACTACTATTCTCTCTCCCTGGAAAGTTGTGTCCGACCCATCACGACCCCATGGACCATGTTCCTCCAGGTCTTCCTGTCCTCTACCATCTTCTGGAGTCCATTTCAGCTCACGCCTACTGCTTCAGTGACTCCATCCAGCCACCTCATTCTCTGTCGTCCCATTCTTCTATTGCCTTCCATCTTTCTCCAGTGAGTCCTTCCTTCTCATTAGGTGGCCAAAGTACTTGAGTTTCAACTTCAGGATCTGGCCTTCTAAAGAGCAGTCGGGGTTGATCTCTTCTAGGACTGACCGGTTTGAATGCCTTGCAATCCAGGGGACTCGCAGGACTCTTCTCCAGCACCATAGTTGAAAGGCTCAATTCTTTGGCGCTCAGCCTTTCTTATGGTCCAGCTTTCACAGCCATGGATTGCAACTGGGAAAACCATGGATGGCCTTGGCAGGGTGATGTCTCTGCTTTTTAGTATGCTGTCTAGATTTGCCATAGCTTTCCTCCCCAGGAGCAAGCGTCTTTTAATTTCTTGGCTGCAGTCCCCATCTATGGTGATCTTGGAGCCCAGGAAGATAAAATCTGTCACTACCTCCGTTTCTACTAAAATACCAAATATTGGAAGCAAATCACACATACAGGAGTCCCAGGGGAGGGGACGGGAGCCCAGTTTATCTAATTTCTGTTCATCATGCAGCTAGAGGGTCACAAGCAGACACATCAAAGCCAAATTGGTTACTTCTTTCATCTGATGAGATTTGGAAGAAACCAGTAACGAGATTAAGCAGAGATCTGCCATAACAGTAGATGTGAAGAAAAGTAAAATGTTCTTTTTCCCTGCTGCTGTTAAATGTCATATTGGCTCCAAAGACTTAGATGTTAATTTCTCTGCCAAGGCTACACCACACACAAACCAGCCCTATTTATAGATACCAAAGGCAGAAAAGCTATACAATACATAACTGGATGCAGGAAGCAGCCATTGTAATAGTTAATGGTTTAAAGATTTTGACTGGAGAAAACCAATGTTCAAGTCCTGACAATGGTCTTCACCTGGTGATTTTCAGCAAGCATTTTCACCAATCTGCCTCACAGCTTGTTCCATCTCTTTCAGAGAAAGACGGATGTTTTTGTCACAATAATGGCATGGGGATGGAGAGAGAATTTAACTCCTCTCATACCACAGTTGCAACCCTCATCTCTCGCCTCTTTCAAAACCATCAATTTTGAATAAACAAGAAATCAAGCTACCTTCAACGTACTTTGGAACAATTGTCGAAGAAGCATGGAACTGTCCTCAGAAAGCCAGTAAAAGTTGATTATTTTATTGGAGAATTTTTAAATGCTGTACTAATAAAGCAGGCATTAAAAGAGCAGATGGCACATGAGGATCACGGGGGAGATTTAAACTTACACATAAGCAGTAAATTAAGCAGAAGATTTGGGTTGTCAGTAGCTTTGTTAACAGAGCCCAAACCAGCATATTGTTTTTGTGAATTGCGTGACTCCAGCCATGGTGATTTGTCAAGCCATGTTTCATGGCTTTGGGTGTCAATTGTGATTTTGCAAGTCATAGCTAAGTATGATATAAAATCTCAGCCTTTGGAGCTGCTGAACTGTAGTTTAGACTGTTGTGTGAAGTCATCTAATAGTTATATATATATGTGTGTGTGTGTGTGTGTGTGTGTGTGTGTGTGTGTGTGTGTGTGTAGGTCTTTGGTTATTCGGGTTTTCTCCCGCATCAAATTGGAAGTGCCTTTTTTCTTTGAAAACGTTTTGTTTCTCATCCAAGAAGCGAAGAATGGATGAGAAGCGAAACGTTTTCAAAGAAAAAAAAAACCCAGAAAGTCCAGTTGCCTTTTGGAAAAGCACACTCGGGGTAGCAATTCATACTTAACAAATCCTAGTTTAGCATAGTGAGCAAACCCACTCACTAGCTTAGTCTTTCTTGATGGCAGCGCTATAGAGTCCTGCAAAGTGGGCCCTTATGTAGGTGGCTTGCAGGCTAGGACGGAACAGCCCCTCACTCCACCTCCTGCTGCTGGATCCCTCCTTGTAAGGGGAGAAAGCAGACTTCCGAGCCATAGTAGGTTCAGCTTCCAAGGGTGGGCTTTCCTGAAGGGTGAGGGGCTCATCAAGACTGAGGAATGGAAGAGGATAATGACCCCGACTGGATCGTCTTTCTTGCAGCTTCTTGCTCTCAGGAGTAACAAGCTGGACCCCATCTGGTTCTTGGCAAGATTCTGGCGGAACCGCCCCCATTGTTTCCTCTTCTTTCATCACAAGCCTCGGGAAGGTGAACTAGTGAGTGGAAAATGGAAAAGAGAGAGAGAGAGACAGAGATCCCTGGTGATTTAATGAATTATTTTCTCTTCCCAAAATCTATGTTTTCCACCAGACTTGGGGGTCATACTATCAATAACATTGGCATTTCCGGGACTTTGATACCATTCAAGACCCCTTGCTTTTTTGACATAGTCCTTCGGGAACGTTGTTTTCTATTCTTGGTTGGTAGAGAGTTCAAAGAGTGAGTGGCCTATGTACATTTGCTTGTCTGGACTTCCCCTGTGTGTTTCCTTTGGGAAAAGAAAGAAGAATAATGTTTGACTTTGCTCAATCTGCTCGACTAAAATTGCATACATTATGGGAACTTAGCTCACAAGGTATATTACAGTGAATCAGACTATCCTGCTGAGCCATCACTTTGTTTAAGCCTCTCAAGCACAACACAGACATTGTACTTGGTTCCTCCTCAACAAAGATTTAGCATGTGGTGTGAACTCAGCAACCAACCGCCAACTCAGTCAAAAATGGCTGCTTTTAATAGCTATGTAATAACTAGCTTGCTTTCCTGTTATAGTCTAGGACAGCAGACCCCAACCTTTTGGGCACCAGGGGCTATTTCTGTGGAGAAAGTTTTTTCCATGGACTGGATGCTGCCTGCGTCCCGTAGTTGGGGCTTTGCTTGTTTATGCGGTCCTGTTGCTGGCATGCCGTGGACTGGTGCTGATCCACAGACCGGGGCTTGGGGATCCTGGTCTCGGATCCTGACCCACAAAGGGTAACAACTGACTGCATGTATTTTTCATCAAGTGGGACACTCAAGGATTATTTAGTTTAGTTAGTGGTTAGTTGGAGGATGAAAGCTACTTTGGACTAGAATATTAGGGATTAGATACAGCTCACAGCTGACATGTGTTGCTGGATTTAGTTCTCAGCAACCCAGGGTAGGACTGGAAGCGCTCCTGTCTGAAATGTTGACAGTTGTGACTTAAATGAGCCGAGGTGGCGCAGCAATTAGAGTGCAGTACTGCAGGCCACTTTAGCTGACTGTGCTCAGCAGGTCAGCGGTTCAAATCTCACCGGCTCAAGGTTGACTCAGCCTTCCATCCTTCCGAGGTAGGTAAAATGAGGACCCAGATTGTTGGGGGCAATGTAAAACATATATATACATTGCTTACTGGTGTACACCGCTTAGAGAGTGCTTGCACTTAAAGCGGTATATAAGTCTCATAAATAAATAAATTCTAGGCAAGAGTAATGTATCCCTTAGCAGCCAGGTGGGAAAAAGAAACGAGAAAGAAATGGCAGAATGCAAACACAAAAAGAAAGGATATTGGGATGAGAAGGGAAAACTATAGGAGTGAAAGAATGCTAGAACAAGGGAGAAAGAAAAAAGAATGTTGCAAGAACAAGAGAAAGGAAAAAAAAACATAAAGGAAAAGCACACCAGAACAAGATCTGTCTGGCCATCTTGAATATTGTCCAACAAGGTTTTGAAGGTAGCATATTGTTTAGTATCCTTTCTCATTTCACCCCAAAATAAAGATGCTGCTAAATGGGGCTTACACTGCCACCAATTATGTGCTACCTCTGAATATGAGCTTTTATACTTATCCTCCATGAATTTCAACTGCCTTTCATACTATGGGAAAGCTCAAGAATTGAGCTTCAGAGGCCTCCATGTGCTAACTCAGATCTAGTGGTTCACATGTCTACATTGACGGCTGGAGATGATCCACCACGGAATCACAGAATTGGAAGGAATCGCACAGATCTCTCAGCCAAATGCAAGAAAACCAATTAAGACAGTTCAGAAAGGTGGCTAGCTAGCCTTTTCTTAAAAACCTACAGCGATGAAGAACTTGCAATCTTCATAAGTAGCCTGTCCTACTCTTGTCCAATTCTTACAATCAGAAAGTTCTTCCTTTCCTCCAAGGTTTCATAGAGAAGATGCTAGAGACCAAAATCAAATCTGTGTTTCCCCATTGAGATACTTCCCCCTTCCACTTCAGAATATAGGAAAGTTCTTCAACAGCATGTTGGATCTGAATAAGCATCCATCTTGTTCAGCATTCCTTGCCAGAAATGGCTGAACAGATGCATCCAGGAAGTTCCTAAGCTAGAACTGGACAAGCACTTCTCTTCCACTGTTCCCTTTTAGTCACTGAGACTAAGAACACAA
This sequence comes from Crotalus tigris, assembly GCF_016545835.1. NCBI lineage: Eukaryota > Metazoa > Chordata > Lepidosauria > Squamata > Viperidae > Crotalus > Crotalus tigris. The sequence goes on from NW_024097358.1 coordinate 3,311,698, forward strand.
TGCCTGGGATTCAGAAGGTGGCATTCAGCTATGCAAGCCGTTCTCCTTGCATCTGTTGCGTCCCTTTTTCAAGTCAGCCCAATCGGTGGCCACATCTTACAATTAATTATGCATTGGTTGAACACATGCTTTTAAATCAGTCTCAAAATCTCTCTGGTTTTGGCTTCAAGAAACATACAAAATCCAGTCCTTCCTTCCTTCCTTCCTTCCTTCCTTCCTTCCTTCCTTCCTTCCTTCCTTCCTTCCTTCCTTCCTTCCTTCCTTCCATCCCTCTTTCTCTTGCTGTCTCATTTGTGTGTGTGTGTGTGTGTGTTTACACGTTTATCTTCCTGTTTAAAATCAGTAGTCCCAATGGATTTTGGGAAAGATGTTAATCAAATCCATGAATTACTGTAGAGCCAGTTAAAAATAAAACAGCCTTTTCACCTTCACCTCCAAATTAATCTCCCAGAAATGGAAAAAGGATCTTTACTAGAGATCAGACTCCAGTCTTGGCACTCAAAACAGGAGGCAGCTGAGTTAGAATTTCTTCGCCCTGAATTTCCTTCAGAAAAGAATAGGGCCAAATGCCAAGCCTCTTTCTGCAGGGAAAACAAAACCCATAACGGGGAAAGAGAGACATAGTCTGAAAGCAGGACTTATCAATTGGTTTCTAAGCGATAGTATTTTAGCCACGACTTGTCCTGCTTTCTGAACCGTGAATCCAGACTTATTTTGTCTGCTCAAAATTCGGATAGTGGCTCAGGAAATGGAATGCAGAGAATCTAGGAAATAGCTGAGCAAGGATTATGTTGCTCATGAGCCAAAAGGATCCAGACACCACTAAAATCCTGGTTTCGCCTTCTAGATAAATGCAAACTTTTTTTTTATTTGTTGAATTTGAAGACTGCCCATCTGGCTCGCATTAATTGTAATGCGTGCAATTAAAACATAAAAATCTAAAACCCATATAAAATACAATACCTCAAAAAAAAAAAAAAAAAAAAGAAGAAGAAGAAGAAGAACCGGATAAGAACAAGAATAAAATATGTTAAAAGTTAAAAGGTGAGGGGAAGGCGATCAAGGAGCCAACTGGCTCCAGGGTTGCATCCTACTGGGATGAGGTCCATGAAAGTTGGCAAAGTCAAGTCTTTAAAGTCCTATGAAAGACCAGGAGATCAGGGCCCCCCTCATCTTGGCGAGGGGGGGAGGAAGTATTCCAGAGAGCGGGATCCATGGCAGAAAGGTCCCCTTCCTGAACCCTGCCAGTTTGAAATTCTTTCAAACTTGGCAACTTTAAAACTTGTAGACTTCAACTTCCACAATTCCACTGCCAATCCAGGGAAGTCACAAGTCTTAAAATTGTCAAGTTTAGAGACCTCTGCTGTAACTGACGTGATCCATAGCATATCTTCCCTACTAACTGGATAAGATGGGCTGACATAATCAGGATAAGATGGTTTCCAAGGTAACTTGGCCCCATGCCATATAGAGCTTTGACCAACACCTTGAACTGGACCTGGAAGCATCATGTAGCTCCCGCAGCCAAGGTGTTATGTGCTCCTTCAATTTGCACAGTAATCTACCTGAGAAACTCAAGTACTTTGGCCACCTAATGAGAAGGAAGGACTCACTGGAGAAGAGCCTAATGCTGGGAAAGATGGAGGGCAAGAGAAGAAGGGGACGGCAGAGAATGAGGTGGCTGGATGGAGTCACTGAAGCAGTAGGCGTGAACTTAAATGGACTCCAGAAGATGGTAGAGGACAGGAAGACCTGGAGGAACATTGGCCATGGGGTCGCGATGGGTCGGACACGATTTCACAACTAACAATCTACCTGAAGTCCTGAGAAATTCTCACTCCATACTCCAAATAACCATATAAGCTCTAGTCTCTATATTCTGTGCCCCTGGAACAGCTACAGATCTTAGAGAAAGATCTGGAGAGAGTTTTCTTTTCTTTTCTTTTCAAAAAACTATAAATTGAACTTATATGCCACCCAGAGTCATTTCTTGTGAGATGGGCAGCTATATAAATTTGATGAGATAGGCAGACAGACAGGCAGACAGACAGACAGACAATAAAACTGTTGTTTACTGTTAAGGCACTTCTTAGTTCAGCAACACATGCAACTTTATTTGACACTTACCAAATATGAGATGCACATAGCCAGTTTCACTCCTTTGTCCTTAGTAACCTGGATGGCTTGGCATGTCTGTCTGAAAGCAAGCTGGGAAACGGCAACGGCTAAGGATTTAATGCTTCCAAAGGTGCTGGGTGGAGGCATCTTTTCTGATACACATCCTGCTGGAGACTTGTAGACTACAAGCAAGAAATGGGAAAAAATGTATAATTAATAAGCCAGACTGTTGTTCTTTAACTGATTAAAGATGTTAAATGATTCCATACATTCTGTGTCAATGGTTTTCAACTTGGGGGGGGGAGCCCATGAGGTCCTCAAGAAAGCCCATGAAGAAATGTTATGATTTAAATCTTGATTTACCCTAAGGCTTGGGAGCCTGTGGCCATGGTCCGTGGCCACAAAAGGTATTTAAAGAGGGTCAGTGGGGAAGAAAAAGTTGAGAACCACTGTTCTATGTCACCCGAGCATCTCTGCCTATGAGAAGACTTGATTACGGATGATTGGGAACAAGCAGATACTTTGGTAGCTCACATAACATAATTTAATGTCATCTCTTTACAGTCCAGTCTTCCAAACAGCGCAGCCCGCACTGACCCCTCAGATCTTTGGGTGCTGTCTCTCCGTGTCAGTCTAGGAACAATGCAACATCACTTTCTCTGCTTGTGTAAGAAACAAAGCCCTCTCTCAGCAAGGCTTATAACTTATAATTTTGAAAATGTTGCTGTTCCAAATGGGGCAAGTTTGTGTGTGGTGTTGAACTCAAGTCCAGCAAATTCTTTGACAACCTCAAAGAAACGGAGGTAGGAATGTTTCTAGCACCCTCTTGTGGAAGGCAGGGCTAGATGAATCAAAAGCTGGAATTAAGATTGCCAGGAGAAATATCAACAACTAAGATATGCAGATGATACCACTTTAATGGCAGAAAGAGAAGAGGAATTAAAGAGACTCTTGATGCGGGTGAAGAAGGAGAGTGCAAAAGTTGGCTTGAAACTCAACATTAAGAAAACCAAGATCATGGCATCCGGCCCTCTCAATTCCTGGCAAATAGATGGGGAAGAAATGGAGGTAGTGACAGATTTTATTTTCCTGGGCTCCAAGATCACCTCAGACGGGGACTGTAGCCAAGAAATTAAAAGATGCTTGCTCTTGGGGAGGAAAGCTATGGCACATCTAGACAGCATACTAAAAAGCAGAGACATCACCCTGCCAATAAAAGTGCGTATAGTCAAGGCCATGGTTTTCCCAGTTACAATGTATGGCTGTGAAAGCTGGACCATAAGAAAGGCTGAGCGCCAAAGAATTGAGGCCTTTGAACTATGGTGCTGGAGAAGACTCCTGCGAGTCCCCTGGACTGCAAGGCGATCAAACTGGTCAGTCCTAGAGGAGATCAACCCTGACTGCTCTTGAGAAGGCCAGATCCTGAAGTTGAAACTCAAGTACTTTGGCCACCTAATGAGAAGGAAGGACTCACTGGAGAAGAGCCTGATGCTGGGAAAGATTGAGGGCAAGAGAAGAAGGGGACGACGGAGAAGGGGGTGGCTGGATGGAGTCACTGAAGCAGTAGGGGTGAGCTTAAATGGACTCCAGAAGATGGTAGAGGACAGGAAGGCCTGGAGGAACATTGCCCATGGGGTCACAATGGGTCGGACACGACTTCGCAACTAACAACAATAACTTGTGGAAATAGGGATACTGGAGTCTAAGAAACTGCAACCAATCAATCAGAATAGAGCTTGGAGATTTTCTAGTCCAGCCCTCTGCTCAAGCAGGAGACTCTATACCATTTCAGACAGGTGACTGTCCAATCTCTTCTTAAAAACCTCCAGTGATGGAGCACCCACAACTTCTGAAGGGAAGCCGTTCCACCATATAACCTGACTTTGTTAGCCAACTCCAAAATGTCTTTAAAAAAAAATCAGGACTACAACACTCAAATTCTGAAGCCAGTAAATACCCAGCTTCAACTTCTGATCAAGAAAATGGGTTTATAAAACTAACAAGATGAGCATCTCCTAAAAGGGAAAGCTCTGGATGCCAAACAACATATGTTGTTTCTTTTTTTAAAAAAAAGCAAAAATAAAAGATGGTCTCTCTCTCTCTCTCTCTTTATTTGGATACAATATTTTGAGTGGAACCCAAACAACGAAGCACAAATAAATGACAGAGTATATCCTCAATCTAATTTGTGTTACTTTTTAGTTCAGACTGAGGCAGAGATGCAAAACTGCCGAATTTACATTCTATTTTTATATAACGTTATTAGAGATTTTTTAAAAGGAAGACAAATGCTAATACAAACTGATATAAAGAAAGAAGACAATGAGAAAGCTATGTGCAAAAAATGTAACAGAAATAAAAAGAAAAATAGAGAAAAAAAGATACTAAGAAGTAGTTTCCGATCTTTCTTACGCAGTCATAAGTACAATTATAAATTTACCTTTTACTCAATGGTTACAACATAACAACACAATTCTTTTCTTTTTATAAGTTGTTCTGTCTAATCATCAGAACTACAAACCATTTTTTCCTGTTTTATGCAAAAAGTCCATAAAGAGTTTCCAGTATGTAATTAGCATATTGTCCTTTTTTTGTATCAAAGAAGTTAATTTAGTCATCTCAGCAAGTTCCATCATCTTCACCAACCTTTCCATCCCACTGCAGTTATAGTCTAAAGCAGTGTTTCTTCATCTCAGCAGTTTTGCTGGCTGAGGAATTCTGGGAGTTGAAGTCCACATATCTTAAAGTTGCTAGGGTTGAAAAACATTGCTTTTGAGTTCTGCAAAGGGACAAGGCTAGCAGCACAATCCCTTCCCTCAAAGATAGGAAGATAAACATGCTCTGATGACAATACCACAGTCACTTAGGTATAGCCCTGCTGTTTCTGGCTCCAGACTCTATTAGATACGTGGTTACACCTGCCAGGTATCATAGTCAGTTGGAGTCAGTAAACCACCAGAAAGCATTCTCGCTTGCACGGTGCCATGCGTTTCCATCGGCCGTCCTGTACGGCAAGTATAAAAAGACACCATTGGCTGAAAGACTCTGCTCCTGTGGCTCAGGAGAGGTGAGACCATTGGACACATACTCCTTCGATGTTCCTTAATAATAATAATGATAAAGTTGGAAGGGACCTTGGAGGTCATCTAGTCCAACCCCCTGCTCAGGCAGGAAACCCTATACCATTTTGGACAAATGGTTGTCCAGTTTCTTCTTAAAAACTTCCAGTGTTGGCGCATTCACCGCTTCTGGAGGCAGGTTGTTCCACTGGTTAATTGTTCTAACTGTTAGGAAGTTTCTCCTTAGTTCAAGGTTGCTTCTCTCCTTGCTTAGTTTCCACCCGTTGCTTCTTGTCCTACCTTCAGGCACTTTGGAAAATAGCTTGACTTCTTCTTCTTTGTGGCAGCCCCTGAGATATTGGAACACTGCTATCATGTCCCCCCTCGTCCTTCTCTTCATTAAACTAGACATACCCAATTCCAGCAACCATTCCTTATATGTTTTAGCCTCCAGTCCCCTGATCATGTTTGTTGCTCTTCTCTGCACTCTTTCTAGAGTCTCAACATCTTTTTTACATCATGGTGACCAAAACTGGATGCAGTATTCCAAGTGTGGCCTTACCAAGGCATTGTAAAGTGGTATTAATACTTCACGTGATCTTGATTCTGTCCCTCTGTTAATGCAGCCTAACACTGTGTTGGCCTTTTTGGCAGCTGCAGCACACGGCTGGCTCCTATTTAAGTGATTGTCCACTAGGACTCCGAGATCCCTCTCACAGTTACTTCTATTGAGCAAGATACCCCCTATATTATACCTGTACATTTGGTTTTTCTTGCCTAAATGTAGAACCTTCTATAAAGCTATTAGGAAAAACCATATCCTCCCCATAAGTGATAGGTATTCTGGTCGTTCGGAAAGTATTTATCTCCAGTGGCTGCTTAAGGACAAGCAGGCAGGGATCACGGTGCAGGTGGCTAGATTCTGCGCAGCAGCACTGGGGATTCGCCAGAAACATAAATAAACATTTTAGATCTTTTTAATAATCTTTTATAATCAATTTTATTAAGTGTTTTTACCCAGCATTAGACTATAGTCAATGTATTTCTTATTGACAGGTCAGTATGACTCAGTTTTTCTGATGCTAGCTAGTTTTTTTTATACTGTCTGTAAAACTAGGCAGACCTTGGCTGATTACATCATTAATGGTAATATATTGCTATGTCTTCTTGTGTTGGTTCTGTTTAGCTTTGTTTTATTTGAATGTTTAATTTATGTGTTGGCCTTTGGCTGTAATAATAAATTGAACACCACAGTTACCCTTTTGTGTCAAGAACAGCTAAGGACCCATCTACTTTGTGTAGGACAATCCTCTATTTGAAAACATTATTTGTTTAACATCTGGCCAGCTTAAAGATGAAGAATAAAAAGGTAGAAGAAGAGGATCTTGAAATAGTCTATTAGGAGAACAAATTGGGCAGATCACCTGTGCTGGCAAGCTCCTTAGAACTAGGAGATGGAGCAAACACTTTGAGGTATTTATGGAGGCCCACCTATGTTCGACTAGACTCTTTAGAAATCAATAAAAACAACAGTGCCAGTCAATCTCCATCGAGGAGCAAATACTACAGTCCTGAAACATCTTGCTAATCAGAAAACTGGGGTGCATATATGAATGTAAAGAGCTGAAGTTTTTCAGCTCCAAAATGAGATTTTTTTTTTTACAATAGATCAACCAGGCACTATATTAACCTGAATTGGGCTCTGTTGTCCAATCCACCACCTTCTCCAGCTTGCCGACTGCAGAGGTTTTGGCCACCTGGTTCTCTTGACTCCTCTTTGCATTCTCTGTCTTGACCCTCAGGCTGTTCTTGGATTGCTCATTATTTTCAGCATTCAGTCCTAAGACTTTGTCCAGGATGTCCATGACAGAACATACCAAGTACTGAAGGTGAGCTAGAATGGTGTCCTTCAAATCAGAAGTAGCCTGAGGAAGAGGAGATAATGGAGAAAGTTCTTTATTATGACCATTTTATGTTTTCAAGCAAGACAGTGGATCTGTCTGGTAGAATTAGCAGACAGGTAAATAGTAAGAAGGAGCTGTCCAGAAGTTCACTAGGCTAGTATAGTCCTAACGGAGAGCTCAGCAGCTTTTAGACCAGGGGTCTTCAAACTTGGCCCATTTATGACTTGTGGACTGCAACTCCCAGAATGCCTCAGTTGAAGTCCACAAGTCATAAAAGGGCCAAGTCTGAAGACCCCTGTTCTAGACAGGCACCAACATTTAAGTCACGAAAGCCTACATTTTTGAGATGAGAGCTACTGTATACTTAGAACATGGGTCCAGAATAAAATATGTGCAGCCAGGTTACAATCCTGGTTTAATTCAGCAAGATAGTTTTATTCTTATTATTATTATTATTTTACTTACTTCCTCCACCGGTTTCTGAAGAATGGGTATCTTTTTCTCCAAATGTTCCAAACCTTGACAAGCCAAAACATTGGCTGCCGCAACTGAACCAAAAAAAAAAAAAAAAAAAGAGAGAGAGAGAGAGAAGAATGTTAAAACAGTGCTGGAACAGAAGGGAGGGTCAGCCACTGGATGAATTGATTCCCCTGTATACACATTTCACCAAGATTCACAGACTATGTTTGGGTGGTGCACTAAACCACAGTTACAATACATGCTACCATGTTACAAAGTGCATTCCTCATCTATATTGTAATTATATGCAACCTTCAGTTTGGAGAATAGAGTATTTTGGAGAATTCTAATACATTCCATCCCTCTTCTGAACTACATCATTCCAGAGGTGGTTGGATGGTTATCCAGAAGTAAAGTTTGCAACTGGAAGTCGTTTAAGGTATTTTGGATATGGCATGGCATGAAACAGCTGGACTGCTGCCATGAAACTTCAATGCTACCAGTCTGGGGACTTCTGGGAAATCTCTGAATTACCTTGGAATGGTCTGGTAAAGGTACAGCATGGATCAGGGAAAGAAGAGAACTGTATGGAACTAACTGCCAAAAATGCCAACTCAGTGCTAGGCTGCATTAACAGAGGGATATAATCAAGATCACGTGAAGTATTAATACCACTTTACAATGCCTTGGTAAGGCCACACTTGGAATACTGCATCCAGTTTTGGTCACTACGATGCAAAAAAAAAATGTTGAGACTCTAGAAAAAGTACAGAGAAGAGGAACAAAGATGATTAGGGGACTGGAGGCTAAAACATATGAGGAACGGTTGCTGGAATTGGGAATGTCTAGTTTAATGAAGAGAAGGATGAGGGGGGACATGATAGCATCTTCCAATATTTGGGGGGGCTGCCACAAAGAAGAAGGAGTCAAGCTATTCTCCAAAGCACCTGAAGGCAGGACAAGAAGCAACGGATAGAAACTAATCAAAGAGAGAAGCAAACTAGAACTAAGGAGAAATTTCCTGACAGAATAATTAATCAGTGGAACAATCTGCCTCCAGAAGTTGTGAATGTTCCAACACTGGAAGTCTTTAAGAAGAGATTAGACAGCCATTTGTCCAAAATGGTGTAGGGTTTCCTGCCTGAGCAGGGGGTTGGACTAGATGACCTCCAAGGTCCCTTCCAACTTTATTATTGTTATTGTTATTACTACTACTACTACTACTATTACTACTACTACTAATAATAATAATAATATATTTTCCACAATATGCCTTACATAGCAATACTTTAGCCATGATGGGAAATCAAAGGCACTAAGGTACCAAAGAACTGTAATCAAATAAAATGATAAATATTTATTCACTTATCAAGTCACAGAACAATGGACTGTAATTATTTGATTCTCCCCCAGAAGATCCAGAATATGTGTCAGCAAGACACCAACCGATAGCACTACAGAGTGGACTCTGGAGATTAAAGCTGCTGACACTGTGAGAAATTAAAATGGGTGTTTGGCTCCTTTCCAAAACGAAGCGTATACAACACTTACATTGAGGCTGCAGCTTATGTACCACAGGCTTCACACTCCACAAAGCCAAGGAGCTGGCGTTCTGGAGAGCCCGCTCACCGGTGGCACACATTGATGCCATCAAGGGGTGAATCTCTTTGGCACTGGCATATGTCCTCTGGAGATGGGTGAGGGCTGAATTCACCACAGGGAACTGCAGAACTCTCTGTAACACACTGCTTTGCTGTTCAGAAGAAAATAAAATTAAAAAGAGGATGGGGATATAACCAGAGGAGAGAAAATATCCCTAGAAAGAATAGTGAAAACATTATAGTTAACTACCATTAATTCTTTCTCTGGCTTATTATTGACTGGGAATCTGGCACCTTTGCTATCCCAAACCTGTATAATAACACGTGTGGAATTTCTTTCCTAGACAGACCTGGGGATGCTGTGGTTAAAAACAACGATAAGTAATTCCAAAGGGCCATTGGTCAGCCAAGCTTGTTTATTTGTTTGTTTATGGAGAACCAACCTAGAACTAAGGAGAAATTTCCTGACAGTGAGAACAATTAACCAGTGGAATGTCTTGCCTCCAGAAGTCATGAGTGCTCCATCGCTGGAGGTTTTTAAGAAGAGATGAGACAGCCATTTGTGCAGAATGGTATAGGATCTCCTGCCCGAGCAGGGGGTGAGACTAGATGACCTCCAAAGTCCCTTCCAGCTCTGCTATTCTCTATTTAAAAAGCTGCTAATTACCAAAGATCTATTTGCTTTTCTGAGATGTTTTTTTTTCTGAGATGGTCAACCTATGATCTGAAAATACATTACTGCATAAGCTGTGTCCTGTGTCATACATGAAGAATACTGTGTATGTGTGTGTATGCACCTTCTGAACAATCTTGACTTGTGGCAACCATATGGACAAGTCCATGCCCTTTTCTTGGCAACATTTTCAGAATTGACCGGCTTCTGTCTTTCTTCCTGAGAGTGACTATCCCAACGTCACCCAGCTGGCTTCGTGCCTTGGACAGAATTAGACTCCCAGTTTCCCCGCCTGCTGCCTTAGCTTAACCAGTACAGCAAATGGGCTTGGAAGAACAACCGGTGGGACAATTTTCATCCCCAGACAGCGTAAGGGGAAGATACCTCTACCCATATGAATCTTCACCCCTTTCCCACCCCCACCCCCTGCAAGCTGCTATTTACGAAAACATGAAGAAGGCAAAAGAAATAGTCTTCGTGCTTGACATTTAGTCTGGGGAATCTTCTTTTGCCGTTTCACATTATTTGAAAGCCAAACTCTTTTCTGTAACAATGGCGCAGGTGGCTCTGTTTCAAATGAAACACATAGATGGCTTTTTAAAAAAAAATAAAAAATAAAAATGAAAATAGTAGACAGTGTCTAATTCAGCCAAGATTAAAATTTGCTTTAGACTGCAGAATTAGATCAGGTCCCCTGAAGTACAGAGAAGAGCAACAAAGATGATTAGGGGACTGGAGGCTAAAACATGTGAGGAACGGTTGCTGGAATTGGGGATGTCAATTTTAATGAAGAGAAGGACGAGGGGGGACATGATAGCAGTCTTCCAGTATCTCAGGGGCTGCCCCAAAGAAGAGGGAGTCAAGCTATTCTCCAAAGCGCCTGAAGGCAGGACAAGAAGCAACGGATGGAAACTAATCCAGGAGAGAAGCAACCTAGAACTAAGGAGAAACTTCCTGACAGTTAGAACAATTAACCAGTGGAACAACCTGCCTCCAGAAGCGGTGAATGCTCCAACACTGGAAGTTTTTAAGAAGAGACTGGACAGCCATTTGTCTGAAATGGTATAGGGTTTCCTGCCTGAGCAGGAGGTTGGACTAGATAACCTCCAAGTCCCTTCCAACTTTATTACTATTATTATTATTATTATTATTATTATTATTATTATTATTATTATTATTATTATTCTGTTGACTAGCACAAATAGTACAAATGGTGTCTCACAATGATTATTTTTTTTAGCCATTTTGAGAGCGATAATTATAGCTTTACTATAAAAAGAAGGTTTTTATTGAGTCACCTTACCTTGGGGCTTCCACTCTGCATTACTGGTTTGCTTTTGGCTGCCATTGTCCAGCATTAGCCTGCAATTAAATCATGGGGTAACGTAGGAAAAAACAAACAAACGAGATTATTTAAAAAAAAAAAAATCTGGGAATACAACCTGTATTGGAGAAAGCTGACTACAAAAATTGCCCAGCCTCTGTCAGAAAGCCAGTTCTTTGCATGCCCAACTGAATCCTGAGGATTTTAGATAGGATGGGAAAAGCAAGCTCCTATTTCCATGTGCAAGAGAAGACTTAAAAAAAAAAAAAATCTCTTGGAGGCAATAGCCAAGTTCTCGCGTTACTCTAAGCCCAAACTGGTTTGTTTGGTTTCGCTGGATCCAGTGCATGAACCCAACGGCTGTAGTTTGTAAACCATGGTTTACTGATCAACACGTTAAGCCAACCCCGTTGTGGCTTCCTTACACTTGGGTGGTACCTTGCTTAAAGTGATTCAATCACTTGAATTTCAAAGACCGTCTACAAGTGTTACGCAATGTCAGTTGCACAGGACAGCTACTCACAGGCTGCAGAAGTCTTGAACAACGTTCCAGCAGAGCCAGTCTCGACTGTGAAAGAAAAAATTCCTGCCCCAGACTATAATGCTATGAAGCCCCACCTTCCAGCTGAATAATTCTGCCAAGCTTCTTCAGGGATTAAGAAAGATGGCTCCCTCGGGCCAGCTAAAACTCAAACAGACATCTGAAATACCAGCCAAGGGCAACTCCAAATTATGGAAAGAATTGTCCAGACAACATAACAAAATGTGAAAACTGCCATCTCTCAGGATCTTTGGAAAGTACCTACAGTAATCCAACATTTTTGGGGGGATGGGGTGGAGAATCTAGGTGCTTTTAGGGAATGCCTTGGTCACACACACACACACACACACACACACACACACACACACCTTGATGCACAGGCTTTATTTTCTACATTAGCTTGGCAATTCTTGGCATACACCTGGAAGTGAGGGAACCCCCCCCCCTTCTCCTGGCCTTCCGTAAAGGTGTAAAAAGATGGCTCTGCTGTCTTGCTTGGGGCGTGCAGAGACGCACACAGCCCTGGGGCCTGTTATTACCCTAAAAGCCCTCCTCCCACTTTTTCAATTAATTTTTTTCACATCCCTTACCTCTTTTAAATTTTAGATACTGCTTCTTATGCTTTTCATATGCTTTTCATGTTTTATGCTATACCACCCTGTGTCCCTTACCTCTCGCACGAATGAAGGCGAATAAACGTGTCCCAGGATAATGTTGCAGGATCCAATCTAGATCAGTTGCCGGGACCAGAGGTTTAGTCTTCCGAGCTTCTGGACTTGTGCTGGACTTGAGCTACAAATATTTTCTTCTTTTGGCAAAGTCCTGGGGCTGGTGGCAAATCTTTTGAAAGTATGTGATGGACACACTCAGAAAACTGCTCCTAAGTCAAAGTCTGTCAAAGCAACATCCATCCATCATCCTTCTGGATGTTATGCATCATATAAGGAAGACCTTTGTGGACCCATAAGCACAAATACCAGAGCTTGGTGTTTTTGTGTGTGTGTATGGCATTGAAACCTCCTATTTATTTATTTTTAATTGGAAAGTATTTTTGGGGGGAATCAGCTGCAAGAAGGGAGATGGTGTCTAGGATATCTATAATCAGACATTGCCAGCGACTCCTTTATAACTATGAAAAATCCTTCCGTGAATCCCACAGTTTTCAATATGTTGTTCATGCTAAAATAACATTTTTTTTGTTGTTGTTGCAGAGGTAGGGAAAGATGGATCAGCTCATCCTCACCCCACTATTTCATCTAATACCTGCTTCTTTTGACTCATGAAAACCACCACCTCCTCTTTTGCAGGTTTAATGCTTTTCACCCTAATTCGTTACTCCGTGATGTAGGCAAAAAAGCAAAAGAGATTATGTAAATTAGAAAATTCTTCCCTTAAGCCTGGCAAAGAGGCACTGAAGCACAAAGGGCAACAGCCATCCCAAAATGAAATATTTGGCAACAACTATACAGTTGGCCGAGAGAGGACTGAAGGCATTTAAAAAAAATAATCTAGAAGACAAATTCATTTTAGGCTTATACATGGGGGACATTAAAGGAGACAACTGCACTTCACCCTGAAAAATGGTCGTAAGCCCCTTTTTTCGGCGCCGTTGTAACTTTGAACCGTCACTAAAGGAACTGTTGTAAATTGAGAACTACCCGTATATGTCTTACTATGCACAATAAACTAGCAGGAGACTCGTTTCCAAAGTGAAAAGTTTAGATATTCTTTTATTTACATTTTTTTTCTCAGCCAAAATAGAAATACAATTGCACTTATTCCGGAGAGAATCAGAATTCTGAAGAAAAAGGCACAATACTGTTCCTGAATCCCATTCCCCCCCAAGAAAAGCAAACTGTCTCATTTCTAGCAATGTACAGATTAAGCACAAACTTTAAGTTTGAATCAGAATACTGAAGAAAAAGGCACAATACTGTTCCTGAATCCCATTCCCCCCAAGAAAAGCAAACTGTCTCATTTCTAGCAATGTACAGATTAAGCACAAACTTTAAGTATAAACTTTCTCCCTCACTCCCACTGCACATTTAGCACCTGAAAACAATGCTCCATACTGTATAAACCTTCTTTCAGGGGATCCAATGTGTTTGTGACGAATAAATGCTCATCGTCATTCCACAGGCAAAAGAATTAGCGTGACATTAAAAAACAAAATCATAAAAAAACTTCGCAGTCTGCCAGAAACAAGAATAGCTAAATGTTAGCTAGAGACAGCAGTTTGGGGGCCTGTAAACATGTACTGTTTCTGGTTAAAGAGGGTTAGTTAAGCTCTGGAATTCATCCCGGATAACAGCAATAAACCCTTAAAAAGCAATGCTGGGGGGTGGGGGAGAAATACGTAATCTAAAAGGCAATTCTGTTTCAAATTAACTTCAAATCCGCTGTTCTCTATCCCAGAACGAAAGACTTGACTGGCTCCTCACCAAGGTTTGAGACCGACACATCTTGAGTAGGGACAGTTTTGCTTGTTTCGTTGCGTAGCTGGAAAAAGGTCTTCGGTCAAGGACGTTTTATCGCTCTCCCAACTTAATCCAGGTCATTTGGGCTGCCCAATATGACAGCCCAAGGAAAAGAAGAAGAAAGAATTCAACTAGGGTTTGGGAGGACAAAACTCCATCATCAAAGAAGTGGAGGCCAATATGCACCAGGGGTGAAACAAGCTCCAAGTCAATGCTTCAACCGTAGGTGTGGCTTCATCACAGTAAGGATTCCCACCAGGGAGGAGATGACACCACACAGCCCTATAACTCCAGAGTTGGTCTTGTAGATGCCCAGTCGGTCCAACGGACTAAAGATATCACAAAGGTTCTTGACCGTATCCAGCAAGAGGGGTGGGTAGTTCTTTAATGTGAGGAAGGCAAGCAGGAGAAAAGTCTGTAGCTCACCGTTGGTCAGGAAAGCCACATTCTGAAATTTCTGCCTGCCGGCTGTCGAGGTCTTTTGGGGCTTCTGGCTGGAGGTGGTCTGCTTCATGCGCCAGCAGAGCTCATAAAAATCCTTGACCAGGTTTATCACCAGGGAATAGTAGTAGCACTTGGTCGCCCATTTGCGCCACTTCTTCTCATTGATCTCCGAGAGGAGCCCAACGCTCTTCACCCACAAGACGGTGTCACAGGCAAAGTACATAACCCGGTTCATATTGGAGGCAGTCAGGAAGAAGCGAGGAATGATGTACGGCAACTGAGAAGCTTGATGGGCTGCCACGACGGCATGCACGATATTGCCAAGCCTAAACACTGCAAGAGAAACCAGAGCTGAAACAGGGTGGTGGAAATAGGCCTGGAGTCTGACGGCGCCACTGATGCATCACGTGCAGCCACGTACTCCGTCAGCTTTGGGCAATGACACAATTCAAGGTAGGAGAATAATGGGGGAGAATAAAAATGGTTTTGCCCAATAAGATAATGAACTTAGGGTCCAGGGTTGAGTTCCAGTTCTGGAAAGCTACTACTAAAACACTCCAGTTCATTGATGGCTACTCCCAGATTTCATCAAGGGTGATCTTCTGTAATCTCTCTCTCTCTCCCTCCCTCCCCCTCTCCCTCTCTCCCTCCATCCCTCTCTCTCTCCAACCATCCATCATCTATCCATCCATCCATCCATCCATCTCTATCTATCTATCTATCTATCTATCTATCTATCTATCTATCTATCTATCTATCTATCTATCTATCTAGTTCCATTATGTATTCAAGATGGACAGTGATTAATATTTATATGTTATTTATATGTAAGAGTATAAGTCTACATATGTTGTATATAGTATATAGTATGTTGTATATAGTATATTTAAATGTGTGTTATGTATGTGTACACTTTGAGAGCAACTAAATTTCATTTTTAATGTGTGCCATTGTGCCCACAGTAAAAAATGACAATAAAGGTTACCTAATCTAACAATATCATTATCCATCTCTCTCTCTCTCATCTATCTGTCTGTCTGCCTGTCTGTCTGTCTAGCTAGCTACCTAGCTAGGTATCTATCTATCTATCTATCTATCTATCTATCTATCTATCTATCTATCTATCTATCTATCTATCTATCTATCTATCTATCTACCTACCTACCTACCTACCTACCTACCTACCTACCTATCTATCATCTATCAATATCATTATCCATCTCTCTCTCTCTCTCTCTCTCTCTCTGAAGAAACTTCTTGGATGAGAAGTGAAATGTCTTCAAAGAAAAACAAGAAAGTCCAGTTGCTTCATGAAAAAGCATCTTTGGGACAACTATGACTTGGATGACTGAGAATCTCCATAGGCATTTACAACATTCTTTGAATATTTTGAACCAAGCTGCAATGATGGAGTCCCTTACCATTCCTGCAATCAAGTTCCATCATTAAAAGAAAGGCTGGGGGGGGGGGAAACAGATATCAAGCCCCACAAGCACAAATGAGGACGTTTGTCATGTCAAAGCCAAAAAATACACAGCTCCCTGTCTCCTGGTTAAATGTCAACAAATGTGGATGATTTTAAATGGAAAAGAAAAGGCTGCTGCACTTAACAATACAAACACACCATTGTACAACAGCAAAGGTAGGAACTGGGAAAGGATCAGGCCAGTCAAACAGGCTATTCTCACCCCAGAGCAAAAAGAATAGTAATAGCACATTCCTTATGCAAATTCATACGTGCAAATTGATGAAGCCTACATTAGGACACAAAAATCCAGGTCATGTAAATGCAATAATCATGACATAGTAAACTAATTGAGAAATTTTGATTAAGAAGCAGACCTGGCTTTCCCATGCAGGCACAAGGAATGAAGGTCAGCAAGTAGGAATCAGCAGTTCCCAAGTTAGAGAAAGTCATAACACTTGGAGACTCTCAAGGCCTCCAGGCCATCAAGAGAACAGCCCAAAGATATCTTGGCTCAGGAAAGCAGAAAAATACAGAATTTAAGCCTCTGAGCACTGACCTATTTAAAGAGCTTTGATTGCAATATTCCCGCAGTGGACAAATCTGGATCTATTACGTCATTCCAGGCAAACCCAACCAAAGGGATCATAGGAGCTTTGGAAGGCATCAAAGCTGAGCAAGGTTGAAGTACAGATGAATCATCCATCTACTACTGCAACCAGTAAGGAACCCTCGCCGTTAAATTCCCATCAGGAACTGTCCATAAAGCCAAAATCCTTTACAAATGACAAAAATCAGAGTATAACCCTAGGCATTATTCAACATTTTCTTTTCTGGGACTTACTCCTAAGTAAGGAGAGTTGTGAACTTCAGCCCGAGTCACTGTGCCTCAGCATGAGTGAAGCAGTCCACGATGGAAGCAGATGAGATGCTTAAAAGCTTACCCCTTCCCATGGTCTCAACAACGGTGGGACTATTTTGATCAATAAATTAAGGACAGGTTTACTTTTCCTCTTCACTCATGTTCAATTATCACAGACTGTCTGGACAAGCCCCTGAAGTTTTCTTGGCAAGGTTTTTTTTTTTTTTTTTTTTTTAAAAAAAAGCAGTTTGCCATTGCCTCCCTCCAAAGGCTAAGAAAAAGTGACTGGCCCAAGTTCACCCAGCTGGTGACCTAGAACTAGAACTAGAACTCCCGGTCTTCCCATTTCTAGCCTGATGCCATTACACCAAACTGGCTCTCAAGGGCAGCATTGCAAGATTCCTAGTCCGTAACCCAATTCTGGTACACAGTATTGAGGTGTTACTTTACTTTTTTTCTTTTTAAAAAGGTGACTGTTCTTTCTACCCCATCCACCTACCCCTTACTTTGGGACTGTCAGCAATCCACTTCTTCTTTCTACCCCATCCACCTACCCTTTACTTTGGGACTGTCAGCAATCCACTTCTTCTTTCTACCCCATCCACCTATCCCTTACTTTGGGACTGTCAGCAATCCACTTCTTTCCCTTTTCTTTCTTCAACATACACAGTATCTAAAACTAACATACTCACTCTTGCGTCCTGAGCTCATGCTTGATTCCAGAAGTCTGAGCTTCATAACCACTTTCTCTCGGTGAGTCTTACGCTCTAGAATATAACTAAGCAGCATGCATGAATACTGAGTTGCTCTGGAAAGGGAAGCAAAGAGAGGTGCATCGCTGGTCACACATCACAAGCAAAGCGGGCTGTGTCTTCCCACAAGGAAAGCGAAGGAGATATATACATACGTACATAGAGAGAGAGAGAGAGACATATTATGCGCACGGGTTCCTTCCTCCCTGTGCAGAAGATGCTAGAGGGCTGTTGAGCTGTAAGGCAAGTTTTCTAATATATAGTTTTGCACAAGGTAAAGTTGCTCAGTCAGAGGAGATGTCGCAAGTGGTGCATAAGAATCTATTCAATTATCCTGGAAAAACATGTTTATTTCCAAAAGCATTTGCTGGCAAAAAAAAAAAAAAAAGGGGGGCTGTCTCTTCCAAACCTCCTCTCAGTGCTGGTTATCGGAAGACCATTTACAATTATTTTATGTTAAATAATAAAATATACAAACACCAGGACATTCTAAAACTATAAAAAGTTTTAATAGAATAAAACCAAGTTTTCACTGGCAGCTGCCAGTGAAAGCTTGGTTTTATTCTATTAAAACTTTTTATAGTTTTAGAATTTCCTGGTGTTCGTATATTTTATTATTTAACATGAATCTACCCAGGAATCACCGTTTTGTTTTTAATATTCTTAAGAATAATTATTAGATAGATAGATAGATAGATAGATAGATAGATAGATAGATAGATAGATAGATAAATTTTATTAGTTTTTATAGGGTTAGGGAGAGGGGATTAGGATTGGGATTTGGGTTAGGGTTGGGGTTTTTCCAAGTAACATTTTCAATATTTAGCAAACAGCATAATGTCTGGGTACATGTATTCAACTAACAATAATAGATATATATATAATATATATTCGAACTTACATATCACATTCCTTTCTCTCTGACTTGTTTTTCTAGCCATTGATAGAAATTATCCCACGTTTTAAAATACACCGAATCTTCTTTCTCTTTCATCTTTAAAGTCAATCTATCCATTTCTGCACACTCTAGAATTTTCTTAATTAGTACTTTTTCAGTTGGTAAGTTTTCATTTTTCTAATATTGGGCAAATACAATTCTTGCTGTTGTTCATATAGGTAGTATTAGATATCTACAATCTTTCTCATAGTTGGCTCTTATTATTCCTAACAGAAATAATTCTGGTTTAAAGTCTATTTCGTTTTTTTTAGTCATCTTCTCCAACCATAAATGTATTTTAAGCCAAAATCTTTTTTGCTTTAGGGCATGTCCACCAGAACCATTTACAATTCTTGTGAAGCAGCTGGAATCCACGATGGGATAACACTTTGAATCCTGCAGAAAAGGCATCATAACAGAATGAATAAAACAAACAGCCAATTTCTTGCATCTGTGGAGTATCCATCATGACAGGTCATAACACTATTGATTTATTTTTTTCCTTTTTGCTCCTACCTGAACATCCATGAAACTGAACCTGGGGGCTTTACACCACCTTTTCTGGCGTTATACATTAAGCAGTATCTTGGTATAACCGACAAACGGTTGAAGCAGGACTTTTGAGAGTGAGGTTTGTTTCCATCTACAGCTGTGGGAGAACTGATCACGCTGAGCCTAGAGCCAACTTTGAGTCCAATTTATTGCACAAATGTTGTGCTGTTGCAAAGGCAAAACTGAAGGACAGATTACTACCCACTTTGCCTTGAGGGTATGAGGGTGAGGTGGGTTGTGAAGTTGCCAAATAACAATCCCTCGGCTCAATGTCAATTTTAAAAGCAGCCTGCAATGCTGAAAGATAAGTTTACATAACACCGGCTAATAATAACACAAAGCAGGTAAGGCTAAAACAAAGCCTGCGTTGGCAACTCTTTGGCATGGTTATTTTTTTTTTCTACCTCTCTCAACAGGCCTGGAGGAAAGAGATGGGGGAAATTTATTAGGCAGAGGTACATGTGATCTGTGTGATTCTCACACCTCCATAAAGCAGCAAGATCATCATTCCCAGACATGATTTGTTTTGCTCAAAAACCTTCCCCTGCGAAATTATCAGGCAAGGCTGTTTCTCCTACCAGATTTATTTATTTACATTTTCTTATTGATATCTTGTGGGATGATGCAGGGATCCCTTTCCCTGGAATCTGATTTCCATCATGTTTATGGGACATCTTCAATCTTCCACCACCCTGTCAAAAGCTTCCATGGCTGGGAATCCAGCAAACTGTGGTCCCAACACATTTGGAGGACAGCAGGTAAATATACCAGGTTTGGGATTTTTTTGCCTGTCTGGGGAACTAGGTTATTTTTTTGTGTACAATCCACAAAATAACAGTGCTCTGTGATGTCATGCTGGCGACATGACCACGGAAATGTCTTCGGACAGCACCTGCTCAATGGCCTTGGAATGGAGATGAGCATGACACCCTGTAGTTGGCGAATGAAGTTAAAAGGAACTCATTGTCCTTTACCTTTACAATCCACAACAGAAGGCAACTTTGACCCCGCCAGCACCTGTTAAATCTCAGCAATTCTCCACTCTCTTTCATTGCTGACATTGCATTCTTTGCAGTATTTATACCTTGTGCAATTTCCATGTGGGAGTGGAGCTGCGTTTGCAAATCACTGAGAAGTAGGAGTGAAGAGCTATGAAGAAATATGTCAATTATACTGATGCCTCTCTCTCTCAATTATACTGATGCCTCAATGCAAATATTCCTACAACTCCTTCAAGTTATCAGATCTGCGACTGCCATCACACAACTGCCAACCTTGATTAATGTGAGCCTTAACATGTTGTGCAAACTCAGTCATTGTGTGAACCAACGTCTTACGCAACACCAGGGAACAGGTTGTTCAGTAATCAGATGACCACGTTGTGCAAAGGTATCTGTAGCCTATATTCACACAAGTCTGATGAAGCCCAAGAGGGTGAAGGAATACCCTGTCTCACACCTGATTGGTCAGTTTTCCTGTGGCTTTAGACTAAAATCCAGAACCCACGAGTCCTGTGGACTTGAAATTTGCCAAAATTTCTAAAACGTTTTATGGTAAAAATGATCACAAAGCATCTTGTGACATAATATACTGAAGTTTGACTGTGCTACATGGCTCAATCCAGGCTACTTTCAAGGCATTGCTGAATATCTCTCTGAACTTCTAGCAACTTTTCCAGTGAAGGCATTGAGGAATAAGCTTGACCAGCCCAAAGCACTTGAGGGCAAGACAAAAAGTACTGGGTGGAAGCCAGTTAAAGAGAGTTCCAACTAAGGAGAAATTTCCTAACAGTGAGAACAATTAATCAGTGGAATGGCTTGCTTCAGGAACAGAACAGAACAGAACAGAATAATTGGAAGGGTGGAGGTCATCTAGTCATCTAGTCCAACTGGCTGCTCAGGCAGGAAACCCTATGGCATTTCAGACAAATGGTTGTCCAATCTCTTCTTAAAAACTTCCAATGTTGGAGCATTCACCACTTCTGGAGGCAGGTTGTTCCACTGATTCATTGTTCTCAGCATCAGGAAATTCCTCCTTAGTTCTAGGTTGCTTCTCTCCTTGATTAGTTTCCATCCCCATCGCTTCTTGTCCTGCCTTCAAGCTCTTTGGAGAATAGCTTGACTCCCTCTTCTTTGGGGCAACCCCTGAGATATTGGAACACTGCTCTCCTGTCACCCCTCGTCCTTCTCTTCATTAAAGAAGCTGTGGGTGCTCCATCACTGAAGACTCTCAAAAACGAGACTGGACAGCTACTTGTCTGAAAGGGTATAGGGCAGGGGTTCTCACTGGCTGAGGAATTCTGGGAGTTGAAGTCCACAAGTCTTAAAGTGGCCAAGGTTGAGAACCCTTGGTCTAGGGTCTCCTGCTCAGGCAGGGGGTTGGACTAGAAGACCTCCAAGGTCCCTTCCAACCCAATGCTTCTAAGATCTATCTCAACTAGGAGTTGCAAAGGGGAGGGTCGTGGGAACCCAACCCGACGGGCTGCGAGTCCCCTGCCCCTGGGGGGGGGGGCTCTGCACGCTCCCTGCAAAGGAGGGGGGCCGCCACCCCCTCTTCCCCGCCCCCCTCACCGAAAGAGGCGCTCCCGACCCTGCGTCTGGTTGGTGAAGTGCACAAAAGCCTCCATGCCACCTGCAGCCACCGCGCCGGACCGCTCCGAACTCCGGACAGGAATCAGCTGTTTCTCCGGGGAGGGAGGGAGGGCAGGGAGGGGGCGGGGCCGAACCGTGGCCACGCCCCGGCCTTCCATGCCCTGGACTCCATTTCCCGTCCTTCCCTTCTTCCTTCCGCCCGGGGTTGCCACAGCAACGCGTCAACTTCCGGAGACAGGTGTGCGCTCAGGGGGGGGGGGGACAGGTATGTGCAGAATTAGGCGAAAGCCACGAAGAGGATTTTTTTTTTTTTTCCCCTCCAGGAGCTTCGATTTGGGGCTGCTTCGCCTGCGGGAATCATTTTTCTTTGCTTTTGAACGGAGCTTTTCCCAACCAGGGGACTGCAGCACCCATTATCCCCAGCTGAGGGGTGTGTGTGTGTGTGTGTGTGTGTGTGTGTGTGGAGTTGCAGTTCAACGCCTCTAAAAGCGCCCCCAGGGCTTAGAGGAAGGGAACCTTTTGCCAACCGCAAGATTTCCAGCGAGGGTTGAGCCTCTGGGATGCCCTGGAAACCTTGTTTTGTTTTTGTTCGTTTGCGTTTTTGTTTCTGTTTTGCTTGTGTTTTGTTTGTGTTTGCTTTGCTTTGCTTTGCTTAGGTTTTGTTTTGTTTCTGGGTCTGCCCAGCTCAAACGAGGGCAGTGTACGAAAAAGTGCTTTTAAAAGAAAAACAAAGTTTCCCTAAGTATTGCAAAACAGTGTCATGTTGCATTGAGAGTTGGCAAGGGTGTGTGTGTGTGTGTGTGTGTGTGTGTGTAGGATTGC
Organism: Crotalus tigris; assembly: GCF_016545835.1. NCBI lineage: Eukaryota > Metazoa > Chordata > Lepidosauria > Squamata > Viperidae > Crotalus > Crotalus tigris. The sequence continues at coordinate 3,334,279 of NW_024097358.1, forward strand.
AGCAAAGCAATAAATGGGTTGCATACAGGGCCAGTTTGGTGCAACGGTTAAGCCACCTGGCTAGAAACCAGGACATTGTGAATTCTAGTCCCACCTTAGGTATGAAAGCCAGCTGGGTGACTTTGGGCTAGTTGGTCTCTCTCAGCCCAACCTGCCTCACAGGACTGTTGTTATGGGAAGGGGGGAATAGGAGGAGAAAAGAGTGTTAGGTATATTTGGTGCTTTGAATTATTTATGAAAAAGAAAGGTGGGGATTAAAAAAAGAAAGCTTGAGAGTGATCTTTGCTTCTCTCTCTTTCAAAACCAAATCCCACCTTCCCTATTTAGCAAGGCTGATTGGTAATTGGATTGAATTTTATGGCAGAACTCAGCTGAGCCGAAGAGAAGATGCCTTTTTATCTTCGGAAGCAGCACTTGGACATTCCTGCACCCACCGAAAAAGACTGGATTAAAAAAGACGAAGAGGAAAATTTCTTCCAGAATGACCCCGACGAACTCCTAGACTCGTTGCCTCAGCCTTTCTGCATGATCAATAAAATATTGAAAGACTTGTTTGAAAGAGCCTGGGAACGAATTGAAGAAAGGCGCCCGTTACAGGAGACGAAGCAGCAAAGTTTCACACCCTTACTCTGTCACCCTACAAATAAATTCATGGTAATCTAAGGCTCTTTCAGATAAAGAGTCCAAGGAAACTTTGATATGTGACCTTGGCATCATATTATTTTTCTTCTACAGCATCATCCTCTTGGACAACCACATTGGTTTTCTTTTGGCTATAATTTCAGGGAGATATGAATTGGACGATACCACCAAGACATAAATCTAAATATTTCTAGATCATCCCTTTGCCCCAGAGACCCCTTATTTATAATTCCATCAAAACCATTAAAATTAGCACGGGTTTATTAAATATTTTTAATGAGTCAGAGAAGTTAAAGCATGGAACCAGTTAAAAGCTAGATGAAGTAAAATATATATATATCCTCCATATAAAGACATTGTAGTATAGAAAGATTGGAATTATTATGACATTCATATCGTATGTTCACGTTTCTGAGGTAAACATGTTCTCTTCTTTTAAATCTTCCCAGGTATCAGGGAGGGTAAACTGCCTGTCAGCTTCTGAAGGGTACATCTTTATGGGGCACTCCACTGGGATTTCTGTCTTCAGCTCAACCACCTGTGAAAACGTGTCTACTTGGGAGGCAACCAAACTTGAAATTTGTTCCATTCAGCTGTCAGTCCTTGGTGGTGTCTCCCATCTCCTTGGAACGGTGGATGAGATGGGTAGGCAGCTATACATTTATGTTCATTAAGAATGAACGGTTAATTTGCTGATTGGTTCACAATTTATTATGAGTGTTATTCAATGAAGTCTTGTAAGATGAGTTTCAAGTTTTTCCTATTTACTAGCCATGGAGAATAAACTTCTTCCTCCATCTGAAGAAATGATTTTCATTTATGAGAATTAGCATTCTCAGCCAATCAAAGTATAGTTAACTGGATAAATAAAGGCACCATCTAGGTGTATGCTAATGAACATGAAGGAAAAAATTGCCCTCCCCTAGAATCATTCTTGTTTTGTTTTCCAGGTTTTGCACGTCTTTTTTGTTTTGTCAGAGAAAACCTCTTGCATATAAGATCCATAAATGAAGTGGTGAGTTTGTCTCATATTAGCTGCTAGTGCTTATATTTATCTACCTGTCATTTTTCAGTTGTCTAAATTGTACCTTTTTGAACATCCCAGTTATTAAAACCCATTGTGTGATTCCCATAATCTTAAAAAAGTTATGTTTTTAATTGAACTATTGTCAGAGTTTAAAATCTAAGCAGAATCGGGTCTGGTTAGTACTTAAAGGGAAGATCTCCAGGGCTATAGACGTAGATTTAGAAGGGGAAAAAAATATCTAGGAGAAGGCTGTGTCAAGAATACTGCATGGACAGTTCAATTTGAAGAAGACTTTCTTTTTTCTTTATTAGTTGGGAGGATATTACTGCACACATGTCTTCTGAAGCCACTTTAACGAGACATCTGGTTGACCACTGTGCAAAAAAAAGTACAGGTAGTCCTCAATTTCCAACAGTTCATTTAAGGAATGTTCAAAGATACATGAAAAAAGTGACTTATGATCCTGTTTCACACTTATGACCATTGCAGTGTCCCATGGTCACATGATCAGAATTTGGACACTTGGCAATCAGCTATTTATGACGGCAGCAGTGTCCCGGTTGTAAAAGATTGTAAAAATGGGGCAAAATTAACAATTTTGGCAACAGAAATTTTGGGCTCAATTGTGGTCATTAAGTCGAGGATTATCTGTGCTGGGCTGAATTCTTGTCCCCCTCAGACCTTCTCCAATAAAGTCTTTTGCTTTTCTGTCCAATCTCTCAAGGAGCTGCAGCAAAAATATGCAGTTTTGGACTCCTTGCTATTCTGGTTGAATAGGCCTAGCTTGATCTCATATTTCGTATTCTCCTGTTTGTCAGGAAGATATCAGCAAACGAAACGTCTGCGTGGCACTGGAGCTTTCTCAGGAGAGTGACTATGCAGGATTCCTGCTACAAGGCAAGTCTCAGCCTCTCTTAACCTTCTGATGTGCTTGAGGTCCAGATCTATATTTGGGTGGTTTTGATATATAATAATAATAATAATAATAATAATAATAATAATAATAATAATAATAATCAAGGGTAGTACCAATAGTCATAGGCTCCTTGGGTGCAATCCCAAAACAACTGGAGCACCACTTGAACACAATTGGCATTGACAAATTCGCTATTAGTCAATTGCAAAAGGCGGCCTTATTAGGAACTGCTTCCATCCTACGACGATATCTGTAATACCATCAAACATCCACATCTGCCTATCCTAGGTCCTGGGTAAGGACTCGATAGGTAGACAAAATGCCAAATCTAGTCTGAACATCTGGATGACTGTGCGATGATCCATAATAATAAAGTTGGAAGGGACCTTGGAGATCATCAAGTCCAACCCCCTGCTCAGGCAGGAAACCCTACACCATTTCAGACAAATGGCTGTCCAGTCTCTTCATAAAAACTTCCAGTGTTGGTGCATTTACCGCTTCTGGAGGCAAGTGGTTCCATTGGTTAATTGTTCTCATTGTCAGGAAGTTCTAAGTCCTTAGTTCTAAGTTGCTTCTCTCTTTGGTTAGCTTCCACCCGTTACTTCTTGTCCTGCCTTCAGGTGCTTTGGAGAATAGCTTGACTCCCTCTTCTTTGGGGCAGCCCCTGAGATATTGGAACACTGCTATCATGTCCCCCCTCATCCTTCTCTTCGTTAAAGTAGACATACCCAATTCCAGCAGCCGTCTTTGAAAATAGCCCTTCCTACTAAAGTACTGAATTTGCCCTACTCATGATGAATCCCAAAGGTGCTTTTTCATGAGGCAACTGGACTTCCTTATTTTTTCTTTGAAGACATTTCACCTCATCCAATAAGCTTTTTCAGTTCTCAAGGAGCTTCTTGGATGAGAGGCAAAACATCTTCAAAAACAAAAAAGCAAGGAAGTCCAGTTGCCTCGTGAAAAAGCATCTTTGGGATTATTTATTTATTTATGAGACTTATATACCGCTTTAAGTGCAGGCACTCTCTAAGCAGTGTACACCAGTAAGCAATGTATATATATATATATATATTTACATTGCCCCCAACAATCTGGGTCCTCAGATTGACCTCGATATCCGAGAATCTCCATAGACATTTTACTATGGATTAAATTTGTTTGAAGTCCAAGTCCCTGGAGGCACACCATTATTATTTTTTTAATCTACCTAATCATAGATTTCATAATCGTGGCATGATTTTGATATTTTGTTTCTATATGGAGATGCGGAATGCATTTGGATATGTTTATAATTCGTATACACAAACAACAGTAATTTGTATCATAAAGAGCCAGCTTGTTTTTTCTCTCTCTAAAACCTGATTTACAGCATAACATGCCATTATCTTGTTAGAATAGTTGTGTTGAAATCCAAGCTGCATTATTAACACTGAACAGTATTTAATATTTCAAGTTTGGAGACAGTGAATACTTTTGAATGCATGTCTGACTTCTTTTTTTTTCACTTTGCAAATCAGGCTCAAGCAGTTCTGCAACTGACTTCCCTTTTATATATATACTCAAAAGTTTAAGGAATTTCCATTAGAAATTTTCTAAAACTCCTGAGAGCTGCTCGAACAGCAGGGGACAACTTGCAGCCTCTAAAAACTTTTCCTTTTTGCAGTCTGAGCCCGTTCCAACTGCAGAATTAAGTCTCAGGTCATTTTAAAGTGGAAAATATAAAATAACTTTTCTATCAGCATATAACATTTTATACACTGACCCGGGTTTTGGTGAGATGGGCAGTTATATGAATTTGACAAATATACATAAATAAGCTTGAAACAGTTTTAAAAAAACAATAGAAAATCTCAGCTCAACTTGTATACTTCCCACTTTGTCTCATTCCTTGAATTGGCCCTGTCATCCATCTAAACTGGATCACATTTACATCTCCTGCCCAGTAAAATTTGTTCACCTTTTACTTGTGTTTGACAGACATGTCAAACACAAGGCCCGGGGGCCGGATGCGGCCCGCGAAGTGGTTTCATGTGGCCCATGAAGCCATCCTGGAAACAGTGAGGAAACGGCCTCCGCTGCCTTGGCCAATGTACAATTTTGTGGTGGCCATCTATGCTGAAATGCATTCAGTCTTAGCTCCACAAGGCCATCTAGAAATAGTGAGGAACCAGCCCCTGCCGTGTCGGCCCTGCACCCTGGGTGCATGCTGGGGAGGTGTCACCCTTTGTGAGGAATGAAGAAATGGACCATGCCTCGGCGCTTGCCCCGGTCCCACCCCCTTCTGCCAGAGACCCTAAGATCTGTCCCATTCCTGCCTAGCCCCCCACAGGCACCCTTGATGTAGAGCTGGCCATGCCCACCCAGTAGGCCACACCCACTCCATCTATGCCTACCCAGTAGGCTGCACCCCCCTGGCCGCCCCCCCTGCCCCCCCCCCCGAGGGCAACCACAATGCTGATACGGTCCTCAATGAAATTGAGTTTGACACCCCTGTCCTAGAATTAACAATTAACAGTGAGTGGGGGCAAAAATCTGTGAATCTGTTTTTGTTGTCATGGGACACGGTTAATAATAAGAATCATTCTGTATTTTAAAGGACTGTGAGACCTTTCTTCTCCTTCTTTATTGCTTAATGTGCTTTCTTCTGATTTCTCAAAAAAGGCAGCTCTGAATCTTGGCTGGAGATTTACCGATTGCCTAAGGATTCCTGGCAGAAGGAGACGGAACATCTCCATACAATTGCTCTCCCAGGTTCAGGATTTGTCAAGGACACGGGGCTCAGCCAGCTGCCTGTGCAAGAGAAATTACCAGAGAGATCTATGGTAAAAATCACTTTTTTTACAAGTCCAAATGATTAGCAGCTGTAAGTTTTCCATTTAACTGAAGAAATATCACTAATGTTCTCAAGGCACCTTATTGCTAAACCGTCTTGACCCAACATTTAAACCAGTGTTTCCCAAACTTGACAATTTTAAGGCATGTGGACTTCAACTCCCAGAATTCCACAGCGAGCGTTGCTGGCTGTGGAATTCTGGGAGTTGAAGTCCACATGCCTTAAAATTGTCAAGTTTGGGAAACACTGATTTAAACCATATAATCTGCTCTCAGTGATGATCTATGTTGTGCACTACAACACAGATATGGCCGGAGAATGAGCTTATCTCTCTCTAATTGTGTTAAAAGTGCCTAAAACAGCTCAGTTGTCTATGGGGCTCTCCCTGAGAATTAACCTTAATTTTGGATTTTCTTTCTTCTTAAAATTTATATCTGGTGATGCCAGATAGAAGCGTCCTGCTATTTTCTTCTGACAGAATACTTCTCCCCTCTAGGATGTCTATTCACATTTAGTAGTTTTTAATAAAATGAGCCAAGATGATAAGAGTCCTTTTCAAATAAGAATCGGAACCTGCTTGCTCTTTGGGTTTCTGGTGTTGCTGTTGTTTGGTTAGGGGTTCTAAGAGCTGTACTAATTCCATGGAAGTGTAGTTTTAGGTAGAGTCAGAACATCTACCTAAGTTCTTCCAACGTTGTTCTATGTATTTCTGAACCATTGATGTTTTTGTATTTCTATAGCACAAGAATGTTGATATTCAAGTAACTGAAGATATGGTAAGCAATCCTGACTTTGAACTCTTTAGGTTGTTAATTGGCTGAAAACAGCCCTAGTCAAACAACTCGATTGTCAAGAAGTGTGCTTTGAGAAGGAAGTTATAAAATGGGGCGCCATGGATACAATTTTTTATTCTGTATGTTACTCCCATTCCATCCTTGGAAGCAGTGGTGGGATTCAGATATGTGAACAACCAGTTATCTGTATGGATGCCACTTCTGGGCCTGGTCAACAAAAAATTAGCTACCAGTTCTGCTGAAGTGGTGAGAACCAGCTGAATCCCACCACAGGAAGGAAGGAAGGAAGGAAGGAAGGAAGGAAGGAAGGAAGGAAGGAAGGAAGGAAGGAAGGAAGGAAGGAACGAAGGAAGGGAGGAAGGAAGGGAGGGAGGGAGGGAGGGAGGGAAGAAGGAAGGAAGGAAGGAAGCAAGGAAGGAAGGAAGCAAGCAAGGAAGGAGTGGTGGGATTCAGATATGTGAACAACCAGTTCTCTATATGGATGCCACTTCTGGAAGTCCATTCTGGGCCTGGTCAACAGAAAATTAGCTACCAGTTCTGCCCAAGTAGTGCGAACTGGCTGAATCCCACCACTGCTTGGAAGGCTTTGGTCCCACTTGGTTATGTACATTGGAAAAAAGCACATTTTGAAGAAGAAGAAGAAGAAGAGGAAGAGGAAGAGGAAGAGGAAGAGGAAGAAGAAGAAGAAGAAGAAGAAGAAGAAGAAGAAGAAGAAGAAGAAGAAGAAGAAGAAGAAGAAGAAGAAGAAGAAGAAGAAGAAGAAGAAGAAGAAGAAGAAGAAGAAGAAGAAGAAGAAGAAGAAGAAGAAGAAGAAGAAGAAGAAGAAGAAGAAGAAGAAGAAGAAGAAGAAGAAGAAGAAGAAAGAAGATGATGGAATGGTGGGGTGATCAAAAACAGGGAGAAGTCTGTGGCATCCCTTTTATTTCCAAGAGTGCCTGTGGGCTTTAATCAGGTCTCATAAACTTTCACGGAAAATAGAAATGGTAGCTAGTTGCAGCTCAGGGCTCCCTTGGGCCAGAAAAAGAGATCAAGAGAATCTGGGGTTATGGGCAGAATCCTGGGTAAAAGAGATCTAGATGACAAAAGGGAACATTTTGATAAATCAATAGAGGGAATCGGTTGCATTTACTGTGGTAACCATTTTGTGTGACTGCCCACAATGTGTTTGCAAAAATCTACAGGCACTCACCCAACCCCCCAAAAGCTGAAATAGTCCTATTCTACTATATCCCATTTCTTGATGTCTTTCTTGATGGCCACATCAATCATGAATGGTGTTGAGTGAGAAGTCTTCAAGATGTCTTCTAGGGCAAGGTTCTGCAACCTTGACAACTTTAAGACTGGTGGACTTCAGCTCCCAGAATTCCTCAGCCAGCTATGCTGGCTGAGGAATTCTGGGAGCTGAAGTCCACAAATCTTAAAGTTGTGAAGGTTGTAGACCCTGTTCTAGGGCTTGTTTTCTCCACAAGACTTCAAAGAAAGCCACTGAGTTTTGACTTTAAAACTGAAATGGCACTCTGGGGCTATGAAGTACCCAGCCAGTCTTCAGAATCCAGTTGAGTCAGTACAGCATTGTGCTAAGCATCTGGTACCAGATGTTGACAAATTGATGAAACATTGCGACATTACAACTTAGAGCCCGCCTTTCAAAACCTTTCACCCTGATTCTTGACACAAAAACATAAGTTATGGAATTTTCATTGGGATGTTGCGAGACATGTTTCATCATTTACCCCTTTTACTGCCACACCCCCTACCCTTCACACTCATCTACGAGCTGTGAGGAAAGTTGCAAAGTCTTATCCTGATTGGTTAGTTATGTCTAAAGAGGACAGTATTTAGGATAGGATAACCCAGAAGTCTCCAGTCTCCTTTAGACTGTTGGGCATGTTTGAAATATTTCAAATTTGACATTGGACTGTTAAATTTCAGCCACTTTCTAAGGCTGCGGGCACCTTAGAAAATGATTGCTAGTATTAAAGTGGAAGATGCACTAGCTGTAGTAAATCACAAAGCACCTATTTGCCACTTATGATCTCCTCCTCCTCCTCTTCTCCTTCTCCCTCTCCCCCCTCCTCCTCCTCCTCCTCCTCTTCTTCTTCTTCTTCTTCTTCTTCTTCTTCTTCTTCTTCTTCTTCTTCTTCTTCTTCTTCTTCTTCTTCTTCTTATTCTTCTTCTTCTTCTTCTTCTTCTTCTTCTTCTTCTTCTTCTTCTTCTTCTTCTTCTTCTTCTTCTTCTTCTTCTTCTTCTTCTTCTTCTTCTTCTTATTCTTCTTCTTCTTCTTCTTCTTCTTCTTCTTCTTCTCCTCCTCCTCCTCCTCCTCCTCCTCCTCCTCCTCCTCCTCCTCCTCCCTCTGCTCCTCCTCCTCCTCTGGGTCTCTGCTGGCTACCAGAGAAAATGACACTAATGCCCACGGACATCATGCCACCCATTTATAGTCCAACCAGAAATTGCTTGACTCCTCAAATCCTGATTTTATCAAGGAGCAGCATCAAACACATTGTTTAGAATTGCCATTTTGATTCTTTGCAGGATTTGCAACAGCTACTAAGCAAAATTGAATCTAAGCTGCTTCCCCCTGTTCTACTGTTGAAGGTCAGACCACCCAAACCTCTTTCAGGTTAGAAACCTTCTCAACTCTTTCTTGTTTTCTCAACTTTTGTACTTCACTGTGCAAAAGGTTCTGGGAGAGAACCTGACATAGTTAGCAACACCATTGCTGACACAAGCCTTCCTAATCTTGTCTAAGAGGCTGGGTCAATGATGTTGATTCTTATTACTATATTATTATAATTGTTGATAACGACTTTTTTTTTAAATAATGGGGTAATGAAATATTTATATTAGTTGGACTGAGATCTGAAAAAAAGGCTTCATTCTTTAGGGGGGAAAAAATGAAGCAGAGCTAAGTTGTTATGAAAGACCTTGTTCCACAAAGCTGATTTGTTGCACCGCCTAAAGCTGCACCAAGAGGAACAAGTGTCTTTAAACACTACTACCTCCAATGTTCTCAAGAGAAAGAGAGGGAAAAAATGTTATTTTTCAGGAACTGCTACCTGTGCATTGGGCGTCGGCAAATGGATCCCCTTGTGGTCATCAGTATATGGAACTGCATACTTATTTCTCAAGGTGCTACTCTATGTATTTGCCTATGTTTCTTAGCCTTAGCCATTTTGAGATAGGCGGACTTCAACTCCCAGAATCCCTCAGCCAGCAGCACGTATGGATTTCAGCTCCCAGAATTCTGGGAGTTGAAGTTCACCCATCTTAAGGTTGCCAAAGTTGAGAAATAAGGCTTAGAAATAAGCCTCCCTGTAATTCCTTGGCATTTTAACTCCAAGGGCTTTCAACCTGAGCCTCTTACTTAATTAGTTCACCTATTTCTTTTTTTCTAAAAGTCCAAGGATTATCGCTCCCTCATATTAAAGATAAAGAAACAAAACAAGCAGAAGCAAATTTCAAGGGGATTGGATTGAGGGAGAAGGGGGCTCTCTTAACACCGTTGCGGATGTGTTGAAATTCCAGTAAGCGCATTCAGGAGCCCGTTCGAGGCTATAATGAAGAGCGATGAAGGCAACGTCATTGGCCTGGGCTACAACACCTTGATCAGAGAGTGCCAGATGGAATGTCTGCAAGAGATTTTCAACAGCAAGTTCCAACAGTATCTGGAGATAGAGGATGATCTGGAGAGCAAAGAGGAAACACTTAGGTAAGCAGAGGAAAAGATCTGCTTCGGCTGTTGATTTCCAGTTGCATTGTTTAGGGCAGAGGTCCCCAACCGTTTGAGCACCAGCGACCACCGGTTCTGTGGAGAGAGGTTTTTCCACGGACCGGAGGGTGCATGTTTTTGTGTACTGCCTGCATCCCGCAGATGGGGGATGTCGTGGCCCAGTACTGGTCCACAGACCGGGGGTTGGGGACCCCTGGTTTAGAGTATATAATCATACCATGTAATTCTGTTGCTGAGATGAAGCTGGTAAGGTGTAGGAAACCTGGTTTCCTAAGATGATTTGATAACATTTTTCTGATTTTTATAATAGCCTTCCCATTGTTTTTCCAGTCATTTTGGCCATCAGGATTTCAACCGTAATAGATTTGGAGGGAACCAGCTTACAGAAGGCTACTTATATGTGCATTTTAATTGGAAGATAGCAATAGCACTTAGACTTATATACCACTTCACAGTGCTTTACAGGCCTCTCTAAGTGGTTTATAGAGTCAGCATCTTGCCCCCAACAATCTGGATCCTCATTTTACCAGCTTTGGAAGAATGGAAGGTTGAGTCAACCTTGAGCTGGTTAGGATTGAACTCCTGGCAGTGAGCAGTGAATTAGTCTGCAATACTGCATTCTAACCACAGCACCTCCATGGCTCCCCCTCCTTTTTTTTAAATACTTTTTTTAAAAAACAATTTGAGTGACATACAAGTAACCCTAATAAATAACACTCCTCTAAACCATTGTTGCTGGCTTTCTTAAACTGTTACTGGCTTCCTTGAAATCTCGTGATAATGTGTGTGTTTTCACGAATTGTCATCTCTGTCTATTTTAGTTGTGCAAAATTCCATTTTCACTTACCTGGCCGCACCTTTCAAACTGGAACGGAATTAAAAGCTGAGGCAGGTAATTTCCCCGCTCTGGGCAGGACCCTGAATTGTCTTGACGAAACTCCTTCAGCAGAATTATAGTATGAATACGAACACAAATCAACATGTTTAGACCCAGGAGTCTGCACTCTGTGGGTGGGATCTTAACTTGCGCGTTTCTTTCCTGATTCTCATTTTCCCATGGTCCTTCCAAAGGAAAGAATAGGGGGTGGGAAAATAAAATCCTTTGCCTTTTAATTTTTTTCTCAGGACCTTATCTCTGTGATCCCTTGGTTTTGTTTACATTTTCTAGATATGCCTGTCGCCTTCAGTGTTCACTGGAGCAACAGTCACAATCTTTGCTTCTATTTCCTGAGTCGTCCACCCAAGGAAAAACCTGGTAATGCTACTGTGGAGTCTCTTACAAGAGTTTTCTGAAGTTTTTATGTGCATTTCAGACTTTCTGGTGATATATTTCAGACTCGTCAAGATATAATCCTCTGTACAAACTGTTTTATTGGGGGGGACTGAAATTCAACAGCCAAATCCTGGTATCAGATCATATTTCATAAAAATAAAAAAGAGTACAGGACATCTGAGTCATAAGAATTTGGCACTGGGAGTTGCCCCATGATTTTAGCTCCATTTATTTGCAAAACAAAACAAAACACAAACAAAGTCTAAACATGTGTATAGTTTTCGGTCTTGAATAAGCAGCTTTAGGCATGCTGCTTTTAAAATTAGTCACCTGAAAAAACTCTCTTTTCCAAAACATACTTTTGAGATTACACATTTTGCTAAGTGTAGTTTGTTTTCACCCTAGTTGCGCTGAATATGCTGCGGTTGGTTAGATTTGTGCAACATTCTTAGCCATAAATTGCAGTGACTGGGTTCACATGACACATTAAGGGGAAACTAAAGTCACTTCATGAGGGTTTAGCACTGTGTGTATTTAGCTTCTGGGTCAGACAGTTGGCCCATCTCACTCAAAGCTCATAAATGCTGAAACACATAATCCAGCATCACCGTGGGACCCAGGGTTGCCAGTTTCTGTAGTAATTTGATAGAGTATGGATTCTGTTTATTCCTATGTGTAGTTCTATGAATCAAAAGGAAGGAGGTGGAGAATCTGGAGGGGTGCTTAGCAGAAGACAATGTTCTTTCCCTACTATGGGGCCCATCTCTCATACGATTCTCTGTTCTTTCTAGATTCTGATCCCAAGCCAGATATTCTTTGGCCATGTGCTGCTCCGATTGTATATTCAACTGTCAGCCCTTGTTCGTCTTACTTCGCCTTTGCCTGTGAAGATAGGGTTATTACTTTGTGGGACACATCAGTTGGTGAGCGTTTTCCCTATCAGCTCGGGAAAGTTAGATAAAAGGAGAATTCCCACCCTGAAATTTTATCACGGTGGCAAACCACTTCTCTTAAACCAAGAGTTTTCTAAGTGATGGGCCAGGACTTCACTCCTTAAATAAGCTGAGTACCATTTTCTTCTTCTACTTCCATATAACTAAGCATCTTATTTTATCACACGCATACCCCAAATTACATTTGGTTGGAAACCTTGTGGGGGAGGTTGGACTTTAATTACCTAAATATTTAGGAGATTGTCCAATTCTAGAAGACTTTGGACAGTATGCAACATGGGCTGGGCTTGTAATGTAAGAAGAAGCCCATGGCATTTTTGCGTCGCTTAGGCTAGTACCTACTCTCTACTAATTTCTGCAGAAAGTTGACTCTGGCATAGTGAAGTAAACTGTTAGGAGAGCCTTGATAAAGAGGAGCCTACTACCCTCCATCTCCATTTGTGCTTTTCTAGGGTTTCCATTCTCTGCCATGGTGCTTCCCGAAAACTACGTTGCACGAAACATTCAATTCATGCCACGTTTACTACCATCCAGAGAGAAGACGTCTTGCTGTAGTAAGGATCCTGCCCATACCATGGTGCAGCTTTTGGTGCTGTGCACAGATGGGTCACTTCACCTGCTCACATCGGGGACCAAAGAATTTAGGTCCAAGTTATTAGGAATCAGGTGAGGCAGCCCACATAAAGGTCCAGAACATTTGAGGAAATGGGGATGATCTCCACAAGCGGCATTCTCTGGCCCTGATTTTCCCTGAAGAAGAAATACAGGCTATCTTGCCAACTACTGCAACGTAATTGTGTTCGTGACAAAAAGGCATTGCATTTTATTGCTTTTAGGGATGTCCATTGGCACAACCAGCCAAGATTGGAAATGTCCTTATTTGAAAAGAGTGTAGGCAATTGGAATCCACTGTAATTGCAAAGCTTGGGTGTTTCTTGAAACCATTTAAGAATGCTGTTGATTCTTAATTCATTCTATTTGTCCAAGAAAACAGATGAGAATTTAAGAGAGAGGATTGGGAAAACAAAGAATAACTATGAGAGGGCAGATGCACGAGAGTCATGCAGATGCTAAGAAAAGAATTTGTCCATTAAAGAAGGTGGACCCGTACAAACACAACTCGGAGAACTGGTTTTAGAATTTTTTTTAACCCTTCTTCCACCCTTTTCCATGATCTGTTTTCCCTAATTCCACACTATCGAATGACACCTTCTTGGAGATTCAATGGTACTGTAATATTGAATTTTTTCTTTAAAAAAAAAAGGCCAAAGGGTTTTGGGATGGGATTTTTTTCCAGGCCAACATGACTATTTTTTTTTTTTTAACAAGGACGGAAATTGAATCTTTCTAGAATTTTTAAGGGAATTTCTGGTGCCATTCTAGAATGTTATTGTGCAAGCCTGAGGGCTAATACTATATTCTGTGTAAAAAAAATGAACTCTGCGCACTAGACCGGTTTGTCGAACAAGTTGAAATAGGGTTGGTGGGCAATGCACAATAAATTCCATTAGTCTTTATGGTCATTTTAGATCAGAATCAACGAAGGACTGAACACAGTTCTCTTAAACAGTTGTATGACTTACAACTCTCTTGGTCATTAATAGGCTTTTCTGAAGATACTAAGTGAAAAAAAGTACATAAAGTCACTTTTTTAATAGGCCTGAGGTTCCTGATCAGACCGTCAGTGGTGTGGCCACCATTCCAACTTTGCCTGATGCGGTGAGTGCCATATTGTTACTTCCTAAAAATTTCTCGTCTCTCTCCAAATCCAAGAAACCTGAAGGTGGGAGATCAAGGGAGAGGTGCTTAGAGATGAAATTAAATGCTATAACACAACACCCCATGAGTGTGTGGAAGTCATGAGTGCATGTCCTTTTTCTTTCTCCCAGGTGCTGATTTTCTTCTGGATTGGCGTCATTAATCTGATGGATACCACGACCGATGAGATCATTTGCCAATTCATGGTGCCACCTTCCTACAAAGTTGCATCCCCTTGGCAGCCCGTTTTTTCCATGGATACAAATGGCAGGTGGTTGGCCGTCCAAGGTAAGGCGTTCTGGAAAGGCACACCCACACCCGAACACGTAAGGAGAGGCAGGGTTCCTCTTTTAAGCAATGTCTTGAATTTCTTCAATGATTTCCTCAGCTCTCAAATTCTGGCTCACCTTCAACTTCTCCTTCTCCTTCTCCTTCTCCTTTAGAAGAGCTTGTTAGATCCTACTGGTATCATCCTTGGAGCACTTCCACAGTGCCATCATTTTATAAAGCTGTCATGGTTCCGAAAGAAGAAGCTCTTCAAAGAACTTTGAGGCATTGTTTACCTTAAAGAATCTTTAATTTGCAATATAGCTCCTGACAGTGAGAACAATTAACCAGTGGAACAGCCTGCCTCCAGAAGCAGTAAATGCTCCAACACTGGAAGTTTTTAAGAAGAGACTGGACAGCCATTTGTCCGAAATGGTGTAGGGTTTCCTGCCTGAGCAGGGGGTTGGACTAGATGACCTCCAAGATCCCTTCCAACTTTACTACTCTTACTATTACTACTAGCTTCGGCACAGTACATAGAGAAGCCAAAATCTAAAATTCTCCTCCCCCAAACACACAGTATCTAAGCATAATTCACTCCTTCATTTAACAGTCATTAATCACATTCTCCAATTAGTTTGAAGTGTGAACTTACCCTCCCATTATCTCCTCTTATTACAACTAACCTTGAAGAATACTCTACTGAGATATTGTTATAGCTAACTAGTCCCCAAGCACATTCTTCTCCCTTCCCTCCAGCACCATCTAATATTTACTCTAAAGGTAATACACAGAAAATGTCTGCATCTTTATATATTGTCAAGCAAGAACATTTGATGTTAGCAGCATTGACATAAGCATTTTGAAGGCGATTAACAATCGTTTCCACGTTTGTCGGCCTCAGAGCCCTGAGCAGGACAGGTGGCTTAATTTGTCTTGCTTGATTTCTCTCTTAATTCTAATTCTGCCGCTTGATTAATCAATCTAAGGTGGACCTTTTAAAATAGGAAGGCTATAAATAATCTCTAACCCTAACCTTTCAACTACAGGGGAGTCTAAGGCTGGTAAAGCGGAAATGGAAACCATCTTTATTTATGACTTCAGCACATATTCTTTCATGGAAACGTTTGCTGCAAAAGCTGAGAATCTACCTGCTGCCTTTCCAGAATTGCCCTGGGACAAACGTTGTGATCTTTTCTTAAATAACAAGTAAGTCGACAGCAGCATTTCCTATTTTTTTAGAAACGAGACCGACCTTTTTTTCATGGAGGACTGCTCTTTTTTTTTAAACCAAGCAAAATTATCATTCTGAAAGGTCGAATTAAATATATTGAAAGAAGGCACCGTAGGTGTATCTAATCTCTTTAATTTTGTTACCTATGAGTTGTTGTTTTTTTTGCTGTGGTTTTGATCGCATTTTGGTCTGGCCCATTTACTCTTTCTGGAATGCAGCCCCTCGCCAAAATCAGTACTGGCCTCCCAAAAGCATCTTTAGATCTTTAGAAAAAATCTTTACCATTTTTAGCTGAACTCTTCTTCCAGTCCTAGTTATTCCGGGGGAAGAAAAAAAACACAAACTACAACTATCACAGTACTTTCCTGAAATGTGCACTTTATCCATAGAATCACTAGATGGCAATATGATGTGTGCAATGAATTTACGACTGGTTAGCTAGATTAAACTTAGAAGATGAGTAAGAGATAGGTGCTGCTTTGAACAAATGAGGATGATGTTTAATAATTGTGTGTAATGCAGACAAGGGAAATTCCAGTGGGGCTTATTTAGCTTCATCTTGGCTCATATGTGACTCTGGACTATAACCCTACAATCATAGTCCAGCAAATAATGGCTTGCCGCAGTGCCCAAACTGAGTGACTCTTGGTTTGTCTAGCCCAGTGGTTCTCAACCTGTGGGTCAGGACCCCATTTGGGGTCGAACGACCATTTCACGGGGGTCGCAAAACAACGCAGTCCGCCATTTTTTCCTCCCTTTTCCTTAGCTGTGCTACTCCCTTTTATTCTATTGGCTTTTGAAAGCCAATAGAATAGACTCTCTTGAATAGAGTCTAATTCTATTGGCTTTCAAAAGCCCATAGGAATTGTCCAGGCTGTCTCTGCCCTGCTGAGCCCACCAAAAGTTCCATTCTGCAAATGGTGCTGCACCAGTTGAGTAGTCCTCGACTTACGACCGGTTGAGCAGTCCTCGACTTACGACCGGTTGGGGGAGTCGCGGCATTAAAAAGGTTGAGAACCACTGGTCTAGCCCAATGCTATCCACAGTGGCGGCTATCAGTTTTGAACATGGGACCTGACTTAACTCTTTTGATTGGAACTGTCAGAGCATAGAGTTGGGACCTGCAGGATCAATGCCATTTCTGCTCCCAGTGCCACGATATTTCCTACTTTGCTCAGCGTTAGTTCTTTTACCATAAATGGTCTGTGGGAAGTTCATTCCCACATACCATTACAGCTACCTTTGGGGTTGAGTCCTTTCGACCAACTCTTCACACTCCAAACAGAGGGAGCATGCCAGGAATTGAACCAGAGGAGTAAAAACCGTTTGGTGGAACACATTCCCAACATGCTACCCTAATACTCTTTAGCAGGAGCAGCTGTTAAGAGCAATGTCCTATTTTGAGAGTTATTTTGTCGATCTATTTGCAAAGGCCGCTAAAATCCTATATATCTGAAAGCACTGTGAAAACTTAAAAGTGCCATACAAATCCAGGAGTAACTGTCTGGGAGCCGGGGAACCCAGTTACAAATAATTTACTCCCCAGGCAATGAGGGGAACAAAAACCCGAACCCAAACCAAAGGGAGCTGGAATCACTATTTGTGTCTCTTGGCTAGTTTGCAGAGGCTGTCCACAATTAGCCAACAGATGCCAGAATGCTGGAGCCAGCTGCAGGAATATGCAGCCAGCTTGAAGAGGAAGATGTTTGGTGAAGTGAATGTGCAGCAAGAGTTCAGGTTGGTTTCTGTTCTTTGTCACTCCCAGAGACAGATGCTGAATCATAATTGCTTTGATCAACCCAGGACAGATATTGTTCTTTGTGTTCCCTATCGCAAAGATGCTCTGTGGATATTTTGCATGTCAGCTCAGGAAACAGGGCTAATATCAGGCGACAGAGAATAGTACCCCAAAATATTTGGATGGTAACAGAATGAGTTCCCTATTTCTATACCTATCTCCTTTATTACCTGGGTTAAAAAGCGACTGTGTTACCTTTGCCCCGCCATGTTTAAAGGCATGTTGGTTGGCTACACGCCACGTTTAAAGGCACTTAACCCGACCCAGCTTTTTTTTTTCGGAAATGAAATGAAAAAGATGAATTACCTAACCACTGGGTGAATTTTTAACAGCCAGAATTTTCATCAGTGCTGACGTGGGAATCACTGGAGTTGTTAAGCTAGTAACAACTAACTTAACAGTTAAGCTTCTCCATTGACTTCATTTGTCGTGATCATGTAACCCTGGGACACTGCAACCATCATAAATATGAGTCAGTCACCAAGCATCTGAATTTTGATCACATGATCATGGAGATGCTGCAACGGTCCTAAGTGTGAAAATAAGTCACTCTTTTCCAGAGCCATGGTAACTTTGAACGGTCACTAAACAAATGTTGTAGATCGAGGACTACCTAATTAAAACAGGTTTTGAACAGGGCAGCTTTTGCAAATACTCAGATTACGATTATTTGCAAAAGTCCTGTTAGTGTTTATCCTGTATATATGCTTTGCTATATTACGGAATCATCGTTGATGTGGCAAGCTTCCATTTCAAAAGTTGTCCCTGATGTGCTCCCCTAAATCAAACATTGTCCAGCGAGAAGAAAAATGTAAAAGTAGACTTTCTGCTCAAACCTACCAATCTTGCTGGGTGAAGACTGCATTCAAAGATTTCAATCAAAGGCCGTTTGAACTAATCAGATTTTACTTCTGAATTCATAGGGATAAAAAAAAACAAAATGCCCCTAAATAAGTCCAGCAATGGATGAGTTTTTGTGCAGCCGTACAAAAGCAACCTCCCCAAATCAGACTGCCTTTCTGAATCCATTAAGCAGACTGAGATCCCTCAGTTTTTCCACGGGTGGGGAAATGAGGCTTTCCTTTGCTTTTTAGACTACATGAAGCCCATTTTAGAAGGTACGCTATAATTTTATTTCCCACCTACAAAGGAGGGCAAAATTGTGCTGCCAAATTTCGGCCAACTGTGCCACAGAATTCTGGGGAGGATTCTGAGGGCCACAAAAATGTGTTGGGGAGCAGGTTATCTACCCTAGCAATACGCTGTCCATTTTGAACCATACCTCTTGATAGGCCTTCTGTTGAAGGGCAGACAATCACTCAGCGGTGGAAAAGTAAAGTAAAAAAAAAAAAAATGTACTTAGGAATCATGTCTGCTGATATCTAGAATCCTGTCCATTTGCCTTTTGTTATAATACTTTCTACCATTATGTTGTTTCTGAGATCATAAAAACGAGTTCTCTTATAGCAGTTCTTCTCTGTTTTAGCTTTTTTCCTGGGACTAGCGAAGAAGTATTACATGTTGACCCGGAACCTGAAATACCATCAACCTAAGCAGCAACTTTGCCATCTGATTCCATTTTTGGACACTTTTAAATAGCATCTGGTTTCTTGCAAGCCATTATTTCATTTAAAAGGAAGGAACAAGGTCAGAAACCAAGTATGGAAGAATTAACATGGGAATGGAGCCTCCAGTTGCCTTTGGAGGCTCAAAGAGTAATCTCTATTATATACTTCAGAGTATGAGAAGACAGCAGGGGATAGGGACCAAATGCCTTGGAGGTCTATGATGCTAAGAAACATACAAGAAATTTATACCAAAATACTTGTTTCTCCTCCTTTTGCATCCGTTCAGACGGATCTTAAGCCTGCAGATAAAGCCTTCGTTTGGTTATTATTATTATTATTAATTTTAAAAGCAAGATGGACCTGAACAATAGATGTCATTACTACTCTTTTTTTTTTTACAAATAAACATAGCACTTACTTTGACAATATTGGAACTATCTGGAAATGAAAGACTCTGGTGTGATCCAATTCTAATTTCAGTTTGGCTGGGTAGAGGTGCCACTTTTTCCCCATCGACGGTGACAGATTTTTCCCAAAACAATAGAGAGCATTCTTCAATATCCCTAAGAATCATCATCCATTAGGAGGATCAGATGTAACAGCAGATCACGGTGAGCAAATGAGGAGAAACCTGGGGGGTCTTTTTCCTTTCCTTCTGCACATCACAATTCCACTACTTGGCTTCTGTTCAATGTAACCCTGAAATCATACTGCTGATTCGCAAAACATGTTAAGTTATAATGTGGCTTGTCTGTGGCTCAATGTTTTTTTGTTTTGTTTTGTGAATCCAGCCATTATTGTTTCTGAATCACTGGCTAGCTCAGCGAGTTTGGCAAATCCAGCAAATGGAAAATCAGTTATAATCTGGGCTGGTAAAGAGTGATCTGCTCTCGCCTAGCGGAGTTTGATCAAAATAAAGCAGCAAATTATCATTTGAATTCATACACACCTGAAATAAGTAACTTCTTGCTCAGTGCTTTTTTGTACTTTTGGTATGAAGGTTTTGTCTGAATTATTACTTGTTTAGGGGTGGGGTGTGAGTGGGGAAATGTTTCAGGAAGCTTTCTTGTGTGTGCACCTGCCTTCATCTGGTTGTAGATTTGCAACAGCTATCCATTAGGTTGGAGATTATTAGAGGCTGCTATTCAATAAACAGAATTTTAGCTGCTCGGCAGTCCACAAGAGAGCACTCGTGCAACACATCCCAATTCTATGCTTCCTTCAAGAGCCTAGCTTCGTTACAGGCCAAATGGACCTCAGCAACATCTTTTGGGGGAATTAAATGGGAACGCCTAGGATAAAACAGGACTGGCTTCACCCTATTACATCAGCCTGTCCCACCCAGCCAGGCAGAGAAGATATATTGCAGAGTTAAAGCACAGGTCCCCAGCCTTTTGGGCACCAGGGACCGGTTCCGTGAAAAGAGGTTTTTCCGCAGACCAGAGGGAGCGTGATTTTGTGTGCTGCCTGCATCCCGCGGATGGGGCTTTGTTTGTTTGTGCGACCGATTGCTGGCATGCCTTGGCCCAGTACTGGTCCACGGACCGGGGGTGGGGACCCCTGAGTTAAAGAACTCTGACTGGTGGGGTCTAGGAAGAGAACTTTCTCTGCCATTGTCCCCACCCTGTGAAATATTCCAGTCCCTCCAGAGGGGAGGCAGGCCTCCACTCTCCTGATCTTCCAGAAAAGGGTTAAAACAGGGCTCTGCAGCCTTGCATAGGGAACCCAAAAGAGCATGCAGTTGTGGAGTTCGTTGGTGCTATGAGAGTCCTCCCAACTAATTCTTAATAGCACTTAATTATTCTTGCCTTCTGTTTTAAAAAAAACAAACTGAACACTTTAATTTTTAATATACTGTTTTTATATTTTAATGTTTTATCATACAGCCACCCAGAGTCCCCTCTTTGTGGGAGATGGGTGGTTGAGGATTGCAATAAATAAATATTACGGTCGTGGGTACTCCATCTCTGGAGGGATTTAAGAAGAGACTGGAGAGCCATTTGTTTGAAATGATAAAGGCTCCCCTACTTAAGCAGAGGGTTGGGCTAGAAGACCTCCAAGATCCCTTACAACTCTGTTATTCCGTAATATCCATCAATACGGAAAGCTCCAGTTTACTGCTCTGCCTGTATGTTTCCTTTATCTTTTCTCTCTTTCAGGATTACACTGTTATTTATATAATTGGCCTTGCATTGCTTCTTCCATTGGTTATTTCTGCACGTTTGGAAAAACAAGCAAATCTATGCCTAATGATGGAACAAGGAACCTACAACACCACTCCATCTTCTGTCTAAATTTTACCTGCCACAGAGATATATGTAGAAAAAGGAGAGCTTTAACCGATTTAAAAGGGGGAAGGAAGCTAAAAAATATTGTATTTTAAAGTTCCAGGCCCCACCCTTTTATTTGAGACAGAATACAAATGCCATCTTCGCAGCTTTTATGTTCCTTCCCGAGTTTCTTCATTTAAGCCGGGCCTCACGATAATCTAATTAGTTTTTGCCGTCTTTTGAAAAGCTGGGCCTTTTCCATTTGGATAAATTGGGGCCTGAAACAGTTCCTTCATATTATTAGGAAACAAAGGGCTTTATTTATTTCTTTCATTGTCACCAGAGACGACAGCACAAGCTAAAAATCATTCTAAGTGATGTTCCACCTCCCAAGAAGGTCATCCGGCAGTTACAAAGCACCGGCAGAAATGATTGATGAGAGATTAACAAAGGGCGCTCCGGCATACTTGCCAGTGACAAGATCAGCGGGATGGAATTTTCGTGCTGATTCAAAAAACACCTTCCTTGCTGTCTGGTGAGAATGGCATGTTTACAAAGGCTGCGTTTTCCTCTTTTTAAAAAACCGTATAATTTGGCTACAGAGAAGGTAGAAATGTTTCAAAAGAAAAATGGAACAAAGCAGGCCTTTTATATTTTGTTAAGGTCTAGCTTTGAAATGACCCCCTGAGTAAGTATGGAAAATGATACCAAAGGAAGAGCAGAGGGGATTATGGCTGTCAGACCAGCCTTGTCCCTCCAATTACTTCCACCATCAAGAATAAATAGGTCATTGAAAATGCTCGTGATTAACAGTGTATTTTTGTTTGGTAAATGACAGCTCTTTCTGAAAGCTGTTCAGATCAACAGCACTGTCTGAAACTTGCACAATCTTTTTCTTAAGCTCTATAAGTATAGAGAAAAAGCAGCATAGCCCAGAGTCGGAGTCAAGAGAGGAATCAGAATCTCTACATTCCCACAAACAAGCCCAACCCCTCTTGAATTCTGTTAGCCCTTATCCTAATATCCTAATGTTAGCCTAATAGTGCCAACCATTAGTTGACTAGATTCCTGTACATAGGCATCAGCTTAATTGGAACTTAAGGTGTGGCTCTCGTCTTTCGCGTCTGGCATTAGGCTAGTTTTTAGCCTCTCGTGCTGCCTCATTCATGTCATTGACTTAATTCGCTTGCTATTGCCGCATTTGCCCACCTTAAATAGATTATGGCTGTGCATGTTCCACACCACATCTTTTAGGAGACATCTAGACGAAGCCACTGGAAATGGTGTATTGTTTGAATATTAACAATACTGCAGTTCTCTGTCTTTGCACGTTATGCCACAAAGGGCTTATCTTGCTGTTCTGATAAGCACTATTCTACTTCAACACCTTTCCCCAAGCTGACTCATTGCAAATGTTCTTGGACTGGAATTCCCAGGATTCTCACCAATCATGGGCTTGCCTTTTCTGCCTCAGTGGCCACATCGATAGTAACGAGCCACACTGTCAAGAGTCCAATCCCTCCATACACATTCCCAAGATAATTGGGTTTATTTCCTTCATCTTTAGCATCATTTTATTTGTTGGAGGTAAAACGAAAACAGTTCCTGTGTTTTTCCCACCTTCTCAGCATTTTCTAATAGCAATTTAAATATTAGAAGTCATTTGTAGGTCACTATTTCCCAAGGAGCATTATCTTACATTGTACATTGTTCTTTTCTGCACTAGTAAAATCATTTTGTTCTAGGCTTCTTGAAGTTGCGGGTTTTCTAAGAATTGTTTTAATTGAAAATACTAAAATATTTATTCCCTGTTCTTTCGGTCTGAAAGGTTTTCAGATTATGAAAAACAGGTTTCCTACCACGTAGAATCTACAAAGACAGGTCACAAAAGAAAGAAGCACAGAGGAGTTTCTCCTAAAGCAATGGTTCTCAATCTGTGGGTCGGGACCCCATTTGGGGTCGAACGACCATTTCACGGGGGTCGCCAAACAACGCAGTCCGCCATTTTTTCCCCCCTTTTCCTTAGCTGTGCTACTCCTTTTTATTCTATTGGCTTTTGAAAGCCAATAGAATAGACTCTCTTGAATAGAGTCTAATTCTATTGGCTTTCAAAAGCCAATAGGAATTGTCCAGGCTGTCTCTGCCCTGCTGAGCCCACCAAAATTCCACTTCTGCAAACGGTGCTGCACCAGTTGAGTAGTCCTCGACTTACGATTGGTTGAGTAGTCCTCGACTTACGACCGGTTGGGGGTCGCAGCATTAAGAAGGTTGAGAACCATGTCCTAAAGCTATATATGGATACAATTCTAATGGGGGGATGTTGTAAATTGACCTTGAGAAACAGGAGGAAGAGCTACATAATGAACAACCATCATACAAAAAATATCTCAGCCCACAGAAGGAAAAGAGCTGCGGATAGTATGTCAGAGAAAAGAGAGGGGGAAAAAAAAACCCTCACATGCCAGAGAAAATAAAGAATCCTCTATGTCATGAAACATCCCGATTAAAGCTTCAAGATGTGCTCCTGAGGTGGATGAAATGGCATACCTTTTGAACTGCTGCAAATTTAATAAAGACTGTTGATGATTTGTCTCACTCATAACAGTGCATTTGCTGCTGCTTCTTTCTTTTTCTGTTCATATTTTTTGTGCAACTAACCCTCCCCTCGAATACATCTGGGTTACAGTAGAAGAAAGGCAATGGGCAAAGGAGGAGGAATGTCTGATTCAAGCAACAACTAGAAGGAGGAACGTAGTCACGCCATAGCCAAGCCAATATCCTTGGCTTACAGAACCACTGGACCATATCCTAACCATACGTGAGGCATTTGCACACCAACTAGGCTAAAATGGGTTGGAGAGTTTGTGGTTCCACATCTCGTGTGGATACAGTCATGAGAACTTTGATGGAGTTTGGTGATGTAGAAGAGCACAGAGATGGCCTTGGATAAAATGTGCAGTAGCCCCTAGTAAAGGATAAGCTTAGTTCAGGAAACCAAGATTGCCCTGCCTTCAAGGGAAAGAAGGGGAAATGCTATCAAGCTTTCAAGATTCTGTTATCATAGCCTATATCAAGGAAATAAAATTCTGGTATTTCTCATATCTGATTCCAGACTTGGTCTACCTTGTACAAAGGCTGCGCCAATTGGGTTATGCTTCAGAAAAATTACTGGATTGGAAAAATGGCATATAGATAAAGTAGGATAATTGATTATGCATTGATATTCATTAAATAATACCACCTTCAACTATTTAGATTGTCATATAGTACATAAAGGTTCAGAGTGCTTTGAACTTTAGAAATGGTTGAAAGAGTCCTACCTATCCATTCAGGCACAGATTGGTTAATGTTTTTTTTTGTTTTTAATCTTCATTAATATTCCTAGGTTCTTTCCTACCTTCACCCCTTTCTAAGGAGCTAACCCTAATCCTTTCGAAGGAGCTCACCAGACTAAATTATTAAACAAATTAAAAAGAAGAAAACATTTAAATAGACACGGCAAGAAAAACAACCTATCAAATTTACTAACAATAAAGAAAATGAAAGTTCAGCCAGAAAGACAAAACAAATTAATTAGCTCAAATATTGATGAAATGTGATGGACCAGCCCATTTAAACATTTCAGCTATGGCAGTGATGGCGAACCTTTTAGAGACCGAGTGCCCAAACTGCAATCCAAAACCCACTTATGCATCGTCGAGTGCTGGGTGGGCATGGCCCATTAGGTGGGTGTGGCCCATTGGGTGGGCGTGGCTGTGGTGGTAACAGCAGACTGGGTGGGACTAAAAAGTTAAATCAATCAATTCCAACTTTGCAAGATCTTTTTTTTCCCACGAGAAGTTGAAATTGACTGATTGAACCTTTTTTTTTTTTTTTTTGCACATGGCGGTGGAGGCCTAAAGTGAAAAGGTTTTATAAAACCCAGCTGAAGGCCTAAGACTGGGGTGATGGTGCACTTGCCCAGAGAAAGAGCTCTGAGTGCCGCCTCTGGCACCCGTGCCATAGGTTCACCACCACTGAGCTATGGAGTACAATAAAAGAGTGTTTGTGAAATCAGTACCACGGACAGTGCACAAAAGACTGTTGAGTTAACAAGTTTCAACAGGCAGGTAAATTCTGGAGCTATTGCTGCAAGTTCTTCTCATCCTCTCTCCTTAGGAAATCCTAATCCAACAAGAAATATGTATATTTATCTATTTCTGGTTCCACCTTTTTTGATCATAATTCTATTCCATCTTTTATTTTTTTTTTTTTGAAAAAAAATGGACACGTCCCATTTCCTCTGAAGTATCATAATTGTAGAAAATTCAAATTTCCAGAAACACATTAGCATTTCAGGTCTGATTTATAGTATATAGGTTTATGAGGGGCTGAAGTTCTCTAACCAATAGTGAGAAAAGAAATTCTGAACTTTTAAAAGATTATATAGAAATACTGTTGTTTGAATAAGCACTTTTTATGCTGGCTGCGGAATTCTGGGAGCTGAAGTTCACAAGTCTTAAAGTTGCCAAGGTGGACATCCCTCCTGCAAAGAGACTCATGAAAATAAAAGCTACATGCTCCATTCCCCAACTTCTCATCACAAGCGAACTGTGACGCTGCTGCTGCCTTATCTTCTACCATTGTTATTTAAACTGGAAAGACAAAGTGTTGCTGTGCTTTCATCATTAGTGACCTAGTTTGCCACCAAAAAATGCAAGGGCAGCATTTTATGCATGAAGTCCCTGTTGTAGAGGTGGCTGCATTCATGTCCTCCCACCTACCCACTGTGAGTGAGGTCTCAAGGCTTTGTCATTTAATTGTATTCCTTCCTTTCCCCCCCCCTCACTTCTGAAAATGAGAAATTCCCAGACAAGCCTGCCAGCCTTTGACATCCACCTTCAATCATCGCAGATCTACAAAATTACTAACCCACTGTCCTGAACACTTAAGCCTTTTGCTGATGCCTTTAAAACTGATGATTTACTTTCTCCAAGGACTAAAAAACTACATCCATATAAAGATAAGGATCAGGCAAAAAACAAATGTCAAAAAGGAATGAACTACTCTTTAGGGATTGTTGGTCACTATGACAAAAAGAACCATAAGAAAGGCTGAGCAACAAAGAATGGAGGCCTTTGAACTATGGTGCTGGAGAAGAGTCCTGCGAGTCCCCTGGACTGCAAGGCATTCAAACTGGTCAGTCTTAGAAGAGATCAACCCCAACTACTCTTTAGAAGGCCAGATCCTGAAATTGAAACTCAAGTACTTTGGCCACCTAATTAGAAGGAAGGACTCACTGGAGAAGAGCCTGCTGCTGGGAAAGATGGAGGGCAAGAGAAGAAGGGGACGACAGAGAATGAGGTGGCTGGATGGACTCACTGAAGCAGTAGGTGTGAGCTTAAATGGACTCCATAAAATGGTAGAAGACAGGAAGGCCTGGAGGAACATTGTCCATAGGGTCATGATGGGTCAGACACGACTTCGCAACTAACAACAACAATCCATATCAACTTTTCTGATCCATTTAATCTTTTTTCATCCCTCTGTTACCAGTTTTAGTCCATGTTGGCTATGAGTTATGGGCGATCTAGTTGACTATAACTGGGGTATTCCAGTTTAAGGAAAGATGATCATGATCAAAGGTAAAACCTCAGAGACTGAGGAAAAAAGCCACAGTTCAATTATTTCAACCAGTTAGGTCTTGATATGGCTTTGGAAACTAAACATATTGTTGAAGCCAAACGCCTATTAGAATTCATTTTTCAGTTAAAGGTCAAAATAACAAATTGAAACCAGCTGCAGTCTATAATTTCTATCCACACTGTAATTTGTGCGTGATTGCATTATTACACTTCAACCGAACTAATGTCTCTTGTAGAATTTTGCTCCATATGCTGGAGCAGCTATTAGCAATTCTATTAATTAAGAAGAGCTTCACAATGTTGATTATTAAAATACATTTTTTAAATAAAAACAATTATTTCTACATTAAGGTATCAAAACTCATATGATTCTCAGTAGGATTAGAGGAACTTTGACCTTTGATTCTGTTCTGCCCACGAAGGGCAAGATACCGTTAGATTCTGTTCTTGTTTTTTCATCTGACATGTTAAGATGTTTGGTTTTATTTTTCTTGTATTTTTGGTTTCACAGCACTTATGAGAATTTTGCTCTACTCAGAGGTAATGGCCTTTGAATCCAGAATAAACACCCTGAGTCATAAAGTAACTGCAAATGTGAGTAAAGACAGCACATCCTTCTAACCATTTTAGAGTTTAATGCTAACACAACTTTAAATAAATATAGAAATATGCGTACAACAACCTTGTTCTGAAAAACTTCAAGTACAAATCTGCAATTGACTTCAACATGCATACTAAGTCAGTAAGAAAACTTTGCTACTGCCATTCCATAGCAATAGCACTTCGACTTATATTCTGCTTCACAGTGCTTTACAGCCCTATCTAAGCGGTTTACAAAGTCAGCATATTTGCCCCCAACAACCTGGGTCCTCATTTTACCCACCTCGGAAGGATGGAAGGCTGAGTCAACCTTGAGCCAGTCAGGATCAAACTGATGGCAGTTGGCAGAGTTATGGATGGATGAAAAGAAGGAAGGAAGGAAGGAAGGAAGGAAGGAAGGAAGGAAGGAAGGAAGGAAGGAAGGAAGGAAGGAAGGAAGGAAGGAAGGAATAACAACAGCACTGAGACTTATATACCACTTCATAGTGTTTTACAGCCCTATCTAAGCAGTTTACAGAGTCAGCCTATTGCCCCCAACAATCTGGGTCCTCATTTTACCGACCTTGGAATGATGGAAGGCTGAGTCAACCTTGAGCCGGTGAGAATCGAACTGCTGGCAGTCAGCAGAATTAGCCTGTAATTCTGCTTTCTAACCATTCTAACCACTGCACCACCATGACTTAGCACAGAGGTCCAAAAGAAGTTTCAGGCATATAATGACATCACCCAGATAACATGAATTATGCACTTGGTGGCAATCACTTCATTTGTGTGATGATGCCATGGCACATGTGACATTGCTTATCCATCTATGGATCCACATAGCCCTTAAGTTTAGGGAGCTACTTGTAAGAAATGAAAGGGACAACTTTAGTTTTTTTTTGATCAATATAAGTAAGAATAGAAAATAGAAATAATACGATATTCTAACAACTTCAAACATTCACCGAGTCTTCACTTTTGACTGATTCATCACTATTGCCCCAAATAAATTAGGCTGCCTTTTCTGCCTGGCTGCTATCACCTCTTCCATAGTTAGAATCTGTGCCTTTTAACATCTGCATACTGGGCAGAAATTTAGAGGAGAAGCTATTTCAATCACCGCATCTCCAGGATGAGAGAATAATTAGGTAGCATTTGCCTGTTATTTGCAGATGTGAAAAGCACAGAATCTTCTGATTTAAAGAAGCACATAATGATAGCACCAGCCCTGTCTTGAGATCTATATCTATTACCATCCTCTGCACAGTTCCAAATTTTTTTTAAAAAAGGAATAATCATCAGTCCTGAAAAGGCAACAGTTTGCCAGAGAAACCAGGATGAGCATTTTTGCATGTGTATTTATATAGCCACCCATTCATCTGCATTTAAGTTTATGTTCATCTAAGCTTAAAAGTTAAAAATGGCAATTTACCTAGAAACTTACACAGAAATACAGAATATGATTCTGTAAGCAAGGGATGTGTATGTTTTTCTAATTTGCATCTAGAGAGTGCCTATAAGTGATTTCCAAATTCTGTTCTATCTTTTAATCATTTTTAATGATTTTTTTTACTGTGTCCACACAGATTTTTCCCTTTACTTAACTGAAACATAGTTTACCAAATCATGGGTTACTGAATTAACTCAATTGCCTGGCTTTGCATAGCCTATTGAACTAATCCCCCACAACACATTCA
Source organism: Crotalus tigris (assembly GCF_016545835.1). NCBI lineage: Eukaryota > Metazoa > Chordata > Lepidosauria > Squamata > Viperidae > Crotalus > Crotalus tigris. The sequence continues at coordinate 3,363,245 of NW_024097358.1, forward strand.
GCAGAAACTAACATGTTGTATCTAGCGTGTAATGCAATCCATCTATTGTGGTTTAGATCAACCAGTCATCTCTGCTATTGTACTCTTCTCTCTGAAGTAGCACAATATTGGAAGGTAGGAACTCCTAGACCAGTGGTTCTCAACCTGTGGGTCGGGACCCCATTTGGGGTCGAATGACCATTTCACGAGGGTCGCCAAACAATGCAGTCCGCCATTTTTTCCCTCTTTTCCTTAGCTGTGCTACTCCCTTTTATCCTATTGGCTTTTGAAAGCCAATAGAATAGACTCTCTTGAATAGAGTCTAATTCTATTGGCTTTCAAAAGCCAATAGGAATTGTCCGGGCTGTCTCTGCCCTGCTGAGCCTGCCAAAAGTTCCATTCTGCAAACAGTGCTGCACCAGTTGAGTAGTCCTCGACTTACGACCGGTTGGGGGTCGTGGCATTAAAAAGGTTGAGAACCACTGTCCTAGACAAAATGGCAGTGACACAGAGATCATCTAATACTTACAAGCAATGGCAAATGAAAAGAAATAGCATCTCCAGTAAAGACAAGGCACCAGGCAGATAACTAAATCAAGTTCATCTAGTAGAGCTCAAGATACAGAGCATAAATACTCTCCTAGCAACAGCCTGCTAACAAAACTGCCTACACTCAAAAAATATACTAGCCCAGTTACTGAACTATACCTTACATTGACATTAGCCAACGAAACTCAGTTAACCTTCTAAGTCCATTCTCTGCCAATAACCTACAGTAGACAATAATAACTTTATATGACATGGAAACACAACTGTTTTCTTCAACAGACGTGGGAACATCACCACCACGATCTTTCTGCTTATAGGTAGAAGTTAAACCCAGTGTCAGCTAACAGTTTTTCAAAGTTAGGCTACATAAAATGTATTTAAAATAAGAGTTTATACATGACTGGACCGATTACTTTTGGAAAAGTCTTACTTGTAAGTTAGCTCATTGGCTTATGCTTCCTAGTGGGACAAATGCTCATTTCAAAGCTTTCTTCTTCTGAAGATTTAACAGCATAAGTTTTGGTGATTTTTCTCTTAATAAAGAATGCAAAACAGATTTGCTGAGTCTCATATTTTAATTCATTCATCCATTTGGAGTCAGGCAGGGTACAAATTTTATCAATAAAATAACACTGTGTAGGCTGTCTTCTTTCTTGAGAAGAAAAAGCAGCATATATGGGAGTTACCGTTTACCCAAAGGTGCTTTTTCAAGAGACAACTGGACTTCCTTTGTTTTTCCTGGAAGACATTTCACTTCTCATCCAAGTGAAACACCTTCAAGGAAAAAACTAAGAAAATTGGGTTGACTCTTGAAAAAGCACCTTTGGGACAACCATGACCTGGATGAATGAGTGTCTTAACCATTACCATTGAGATATTTTGCATTGGAACCTTTATACTATGCATCTATATTGTTTGTTAAATCAACAATAATGGTAGGATGGAGTTCGGCTACAAAAAGGTTGCATATTCTTGAAGCAGATCAACATAGTGGCTTGTGGCTTTTGGATTCCCCTTCAGAATTTAGTCATGAAAGTGATCCTCAATGAATCCCGAGCTGCAAAAAAACAAAACAAAACACTATTATTCCACAGCTACTGGAAAAGCATTGCTCCAATTCATCACTTGTCATTTTTGTTGTTTCACTATTGCAGCCTTCCAATGTTCCAGTTCTAGACATAAGCTTCAGATCCATCTTTCCATCTCTTTCCTTACCCTTCTGTAACTTTCCATGAGTGTTGATGGTGCTGTACAAATTATTATCTGTGCCTCTAGTTAGTGTGCCATTTTTGGAGTTTGGTCACATTTTCAGAGCCAGCAGCCTGGGGAGAGGATACTGTGATGCAGATGGATGAGATGGTGAATTTGATATAGCAAATTTCATTGGCTGTCCTTAGTCGTTTCTGCAGTTGGGAAAAAAAAATGGAATGGCTGCCAAGCTGAGTATTTAGGAGAGGAGGAAATATAAATTGGCTTTCTAGGCAGAAAAGAAGCAATGTATTATCATACCAACTTCCAGTTTTAGCCTGCAATTGTTTTTGTCTAGTTGCAGTTTCATCCTGATGTAGGTTTGGCTTAGGCTGGTAACAAACAATCAGGCAGTATGACACATCTCTTGAACCAGACAACTTATTGTCTGTTTTGATAAGGATGCTAGTATAATGTCTTCCCCAAGACTCTTTCTCAGGGGTCTAAACTTTCATCCTCTTGTGCTTTGAGAAATCCCTATAGTCCTTCTACAGACAGTTACTATCTTTCCATGAGTGAACTACATTCCCAGCTGGGGCCAGCTGGACTTGAAGGCCATATGAAACCTCTGTCCAGGAATGTCCTCCTACTTGTGGTGTGCGGTGTAGAATGCAGTTATTGCAGGCTAACTCTGCCCACAAGTAGGAGTTCGATCCTGACCATCTCAAGGTTGGCTCAGCCTTCCATCCTTCCAAGATTAGTAAAATGAAGACCCAGATGGTTGGAGGCAAGATGCTGACTCTGTAAACCGCTTAGAGAGGGCTGCCAAGCACTATGAAGCGGTATATAAGTCTCAGTGCTGTTGTTATTGCTACCCTCTCCCAGAAAACCTCCCCTGCCAATCTCAGCCTCAATAGCAATTGGCAGCTTCTTTCCCTGATAGACCAACTGCCACAAGGGCTCTTTCATACGTCAGATAGTATGCCTACTTAGAGAGGCAACCATTCTTATTAGACCTCACATCGGTGGTGGGATTCAGCCGGTTCGCACTGGTTCGGCAGAACCGGTAGCTAAATTTTGCTGAGTTCGGAGAACCAGCTGAATTCACATTGCTTCTGGAAGTCCAGTCTAGGCCTCGGGGGTCTGTAGGAGGCCTCTCAGACTTAGAACGGCCTTCCAGAGGTCCGTTCTAGGCCTTGGAGGCCCAGGCCTGCATCCAATAAGAGAACCGGTTGTTCAGGTATTTGAATCCCACCACTGCCTCACCTGGTAGACCACATCTGGCTTCCTAGGCCTGTAGCTGCTGGACCGCTTCTGTAAACTCCCCATGAGTCTTTCTGGCTTGTGTTTTTGGTTACCGTATGTCTCTAAAGTCAATGAACTGGTACAATTCTAAATGAAAATTGCCCATTTCATGTTCTCCTGTGTTTTCATTTTCTAAATCTCATGTACTTTCTATCCCACTATTGAAAAAGTTTGTCAATTCTGAAAGTCCTTTTTTCTTTTAATAAAGAAAGTGACATTCTCATGTTCCATCAGCTAAATTCAATTGATCCTGGCATTTTCAGCACTCATAAAGATATGCTTTACTTTCTGCCTACATAACACTTAATATAAAGGGAGTTTATAACCATTTTTCCGTGTTTTAAAGGCAACATTTTGTTAAAAATAAGGCAGATTATTACCCAATGCAGGTTTAAAACAGAGGAGGAGCTTCAAATAAGAAAATGTTAATCTGTATTCAGTGAATCCGTTGACTTTGCTTGTCAAAAGTCTACTGGAAAGGTTGCAAATAGCGATCACATGACCTGGAATACTGCAAACATCTTATATCCTGCTGCCTGATAAAAAAGCTGAATTTTTATCATGGGTCTTGGGGGAATGGTGTGTTGCTTGAAAGGATAAGGACCAGTTATAAGTCTTTTTTTTCAATGCCAGTGTAGTTTTTGATCAGTTGCTAAATGAATGGTTGTAAATCAAGGACTATCTGTATCTTCTCCTTTAGAAAAGGAGGGAGAGACACAGATTTTGAGAAAGGGATGTCAAAAAAAGTGAATATTAGAAAAAAATGATTGCCCTTTTTATTTTTATCCCTGGCCTCATCCATTGTTTGCTCCAACCCCATTTATCATTTGCTACTCTCCAAGAACTCATTCTGGGGCGGGGGGAATGCAGTTAACAGAAATAAAGGCTGGCAAAACTGGTTTAATCTGAAATAGGGTGATAGCATTAAAAAATAGAAGAAAAGAATAATTAAACGGGCAATTTTCTTCTCTATTCAGCTCAGTTCCATAGAGCTGTAAGCTTCCAAGGTGTGAGAATCTTCCTATTATTTTAAATGATGTCTCCATGGTAGCAAGGTGTCATGGCTCCAAGTATGAACCAAGAGCTTCTATTTAACCAAAGAGCATGATCAACTATGAGGTTGGAAAAATATAAATGGAAGCAAACCACCATTTGTCACAGTCAGTTCACACATTAATTAAAAATCCAGTCTGCTTACTTGAGTGTTATGACAAACAATTGTTCCTCACTTCCTACTAAATCATGGACAACATGTTGTATTTATTGTTGGGCCTTTATCCTTCTCAAAAGAGAAGAACTTCACCCAATGTATTGTTTATTTCGAGTTTGCCTGCTTGTGTGCAGGTATTGTGCAGAGACTTTCTGCTTTGATAAATCCAAAGCAAATACAGCTCTTAATTTTCCAGTTGGGTACACACATTCTTAATTAAAGTCAAATTTCTGTAGAAATTAGTTCTCACACCTTTTGCCCCGAAGACTTATGTCAATTAAAGTCTGCAGAATCCACCAGCAAAAGTCGATAATGTTAAATGAAGAGGGATCACGTTTCAGGAATCTACATGTTTCCTCTAAGAAGTTTTGAGATCTGCAGCTGATGATTCAAAGAGATAATTGTGCAATGTCATAATGAAGAAATCCCCAGATTTCATTTTTCCCATGGTTTTATATTTTGAAGGAGGAAATTTGGGGTTGTTTCCCTTGATGTTTAAAGCGACTATTTCATGGTTTACTCTGCAGATTATTTTATATAACCCCTACCTCAAATTAGTGGGAAACCATTAATTCTTCTGGTAAGATGGGTGGTAAACAAATTTAACAAATAAATAAAACTAAATAAAACCATACTATTAGTTTTCATACACAGTAATCAGAATGGTTTCTTGCAGCCGCATAGGGATGTAGCGTGGAAACCACACGTAATTTATCCCTTGTGATAAACTGTATTGGGTAATCTGAAACATGTAGATTAATATTCGCCATGTTTAAAGGCAGAGAATTCATTTTGGTTGTGCCTCACATTTTGGTGCTCTTGGAAGAAAATAGAAATTTGTTTGAGCATCCTTAATCTATAAAGAAGCTGCAACTGGTTATTCTGAAGGATAACAAGAATGTTTTTTTTCATTGAAATGTCAACCACTTATACTTATAAATCAGATAATCTCAATTGCAACACTTCCTCTGGTAAATACTTTCTCTGAGATAAAATTATAGCCTTCTGAATGAATATAGTTTTCGGTAAACACATTTGAAATGATGATTAGAATCCCAGTTCTCACTTTTCTTTCTTCTTCTGATTCTAGCAATTTGTCTTTTTAAACAAAAAGGCAGAAGTGCTGGAATTGTTTGGATTACACACAAATGTGCCGAGATCCTGCAACAGATTCAGTGAATAAGAATCAAATCTCTTCAAATTCTATTTCCAAATATAACTGAACCCATCTAATATTTTTTTTTCCAGTCCTTGTGTAGCTTAACCCACCCAAGGGAAGAAGCCTATTGTTTGGTACTCGCAGAATAAGAAAGCAGCATAAAGAGCTTTGGTCTCTTGTAGAAGGAAACAAAATTCAGATGGCTGTGCAGTGTTTCAGATCTGATCCCACGGGAAACATGCGGAAAATGCATCACTATTTTAAGGTTTATGTTTGTAGTCCGGAGCACCTTTTGGCTATCAAGTCCAAAGCACCAGGTAGCTCTAATAATCAGGACCCTGGAGAGTTCCTTCTGCAGTCACGACATAAGCCTAAGCCTGAAAATCAGGCTTGTCAGATGCTATATTTTTTCTGTCCTGCTCTATGGAGAAGAGAGTTGGTCTCGGACAGAAGGCCACCTGAAGAGACTAGAAGCATTTGAAAGGTGGATTGACAGGTGGCTATTACGTATAAGCTGGGTTGACAAGATTAGAAATGAGGTGATAAGCCGCCTGGGAAAGCCAAGGGAAATCATCAAAACAATTAAAAAACAAAAATTAGAATATTTCGGACATGTGATGCGACACCCAGAAAAATACGGCATACTCCATTTAATCCTCCAGGGAAAGATGGAAGGCAAACGAGGTCCAGGCAGAAGAAGAACATCATCTCTACTCTACTCTACTCTACTCTACTCTACTCTACTCTGTTCCAATGTTCTGTAGAGGATATAGGCAAATCCTTAACAAAAGGCTCCCCCATTATTCTGACTGATGTCAGCCTGCGAAGTAGACAAGATAGGAAACATGACAAGATGAACTAATCCTACTTTATTATAAGGCTACATTAATAGAATCTTGCAAATGTATAAGTACAAATCTCCTGCTATCTCTTTTTACTGCCTGATTACTTACGGCACATTCTTTCTAAGTTTGTTTCTCTGCCTGGTGCTCAGTTGGGGGCTCCTCTGCTTTTTATGTGATTTTTCCCTAGGCAAACAGCTCTTCTCCCATATCTTCCAAGATTATTCGCCCATCCCATTACATCAGGTACCTCCAGTGGATCCCTGCTGATTAATTTTTTTAAGTGCCATATGTCAGAAATATTACAGATTTTTAAAAATAAAAGGGACATTTGAAAAAGAGTTTCCTTCAAAGATGAGTTTAGCTCTTGGAATTACCCTAAGTGGATGGGGGTCTGTTCCTTAAAAATGTGGTAGATAGAGGGATAAGCCTGAAGGCAGAAGTGGGCAACTTTCCCTGCTTGAAAAGAGATCTATTGGAGACCACAATGTGTGTGTTATGTAACTAAGTGCCTTCAAGGTGTCCTTGGCTCCTTGAAGTTGTGTTCTTGACTTTCCTGGGAACTCCCCTGGACAAATCCCTGAAGTTTTCTTGGTGAGATTTTTGGAAGGGTTTTGCCATTGATTTCTTCTTTGGGATGGAAAAAATGACTGGCTCACAGTCCCTCAGCTAGCTTCATGCCCAAGACCAGACTAGAACTCATGGTCTCCCAGTATCTAGCCTGCCAGCTTAAACTGTCCCACCAAACAGTAGATTAAAACCAACGCTGGTAGGCAGCATTAGATCAAGATTAGATGGAGCGGTTCACAATCTTTCCGATATGCCAGTTTCTTTTTTTTTATTCACGTTGTGCCTCTTTTTTTTGCTCTGACGCTCCTCTTTTCTTTCACAAAAGTAGTTAACACTCAAAAAAGGGGTGTTCTGCTCTTACCAGAAAACTATACTTTAGATCTTGCTAAAAGACGTGTTTCCTTCAAGGAAATTATGAAGACAAAAGTCCCCATTTCTCAATATCTATCTTCTGCACTGCCAAAGAGTCTTGCTCTGGAGCCTTTGTAGTTCATGATGATCCTTAGCCCTCCATACTAATTACTTTTTTCATAAAGTTTGCTGCACGTTAATCTAAAAAAAAACACCCCACATTAAATGAATCCAGTTCTTTGGCACCAAGACTGCATTATTATTGTGGGTTTTTTTGTTGTTACTGTTGTTTTGGTAAGTGATGAGCTGATGAGCTTGTAGAGTGTAAATATACAGCCGTTTTGAGCCAAGATCAATGATTTTATGGTTTGGGGTTCAAGGAATTGCACAAAAGATGCACTTTACAGGAGATAATGAGGTTAAGACAGTTAGGAGGAAGTAATTAGGAGGCATACAATTAAAAAAAAGAGGTTGAAATAAAAGATCCGAGGGCTTTGCAAAGGAATTTGACATTTAATTGCAGTAATGTTCTTGAATGCTTTTTAATGCCATTCCTCCTTAAGAGTTCAAGGAAATAAATACTGGTTAGAGTCATACAACACACTTAACCCAGGTTAAGAGAACAAAAATGCTAGGGTCATGTTTTATGCAGTGCACAAATAATGGCTTCACATGATTGCCTGGTCACTAAATGAACTGTTGTAAGTGAAGGGCAACCTGAATATCCCAGTTTCTTTCTCTGCTGCTGGAAAATGTCTCTCACCCCATCCAAATCATATGGGTCACCTCATCCAGTACTGAAGCTACACTTTGAACCAAAAATGTCCATTTTTTGCCTGCTCCTAGAGGAGATCAACCCTGACTGCTCTTGAGAAGGCCAGATCCTGAAGTTGAAACTCAAGTACTTTGGCCACCTAATGAGAAGGAAGGACTGACTGGAGAAGAGCCTGATGCTGGGAAAGATGGAGGGCAAGAGAAGAAAGGGACGACGGAGAATGAGTGGCTGGATGGAGTCACTGAAGCAGTAGGCGTGAGCTTAAATGGACTCCAGAAGATGGTCGAGGACAGGAAGACCTGGAGGAACGTTGTCCATGGGGTCGCGATGGGTCGGACACGACTTTGCAACTAACAACAAAAGCACTTTTGAACTCAGCTGAAGCCATTCCATTTCTCGAAGATCGTATCAATGATTTTTTGGGGGGTGATCTCATTCCAGGAAAGTAGGCGTGCTTTCTTGAAATAACAACAGCAGTAACTCGAGGCGAGGATGTCAATGCCACTCAATAGTGTCTGCTTTCATTCTTTTGAGAAAGAGGCAGCCGTGATGCAGACTGTGTTGCCATCTGATGTAGAATCTAGGATTGCTTTTGAAAAGCCAATACCTTCAAACGGAAACATTCCCAATGTTGCGACAATAAAATCAGAGCTTGTACGTGACCCCCATAAAGAGGTTTTGATCACACAGACAGCTGTTACTAAACTAAACTAAACAAGGTCTGCCTAGTGTTGCAGACAGTATAACAAAAACCAGCTAGCTTCAGAAAAAAACTGAATCATGCTGGCCTGACAATAAAAATACATTGAGTAAAACAGCTGTTAAGTTCAGATGTTCCAGGCGGTAAGAAGAGTATCAAGGTCCTCCCTGCCCTCGGATTGGCTTGGAAGCTAAGCAGCATTAGCCCTGGTTCAAACTTGAATGGGAGACTACCAGGGTTAGCCTGCAGGCTAAATTGGGAAGTCTCTGAGCTGTTACGGGAGTGGGTAGCATTGAAATCCTCTAAATCAATAATCTCTCAGAAGAGGGCATTAGCAAACCACTTCCCTGTTATTACCAAAAAATAAAAATAAAAAATACATTGCTTTGGAAGAGCTCTATCGTCAACACAGCAGGTACACTGAGACTCCCACAGGTAACTGCAGTGAAATTCAAAGCTCATTTCTTGAAGTTGCAGGATGCCATTTTTTTTTAAATGTATTCAATGAATGGATGGATGGGAGTTGTTTAAAAAGCCTTATGTGGGCTAAAGGGTGCTCAAACCAGCCCCGTGAGCAATTTAATTTTCATTTAACAAGAGCTATGTATATATATTTTTTTATAAAGCCTGACTTGGTTTAAGCACAATTTGTTGAATAAGATACAATTGGTGGTGTTCCACACAACACATTAAAGCCATAATCCAGACCTGGTTCAACATTATCAAATGGAGAACTGTGCTCTTTTCCAGTTGGCACACTAAGGACTCCAAGGCAAAGACATGGATGGACTGGAAGAAACATTAATGTCAATTAGATTTCATCCACTTAGACATGAAATTCAAATTAAATTAATAAATAATAATAGATATTTCCCATGGGTTTCATAAGCTCCTCCTAACTAAAATGATACTTTTCTGGTAACTTTGCAAAGGCGTCTATCAGTTTTCAGCATCCATCTGAGAACTTCTGCTATTATGCTACCAAAGTTTACCAAGCACAATGGATGAGTTCATATAACACCAAGCCAAAACTTAGCTATGATAGCTTTGCTACTATGACCCAGGCAGGTGTTACAAGAAGTCAAAGCAATAATTAGTGATGGACAACTAGGCAAAAGCAAGCATGATGGCTCAGGGGTTAAAGATGCTGAGCTGGTCAGTCTGGGTTCAAGACCTCAGCACCACATGAGGGGGTGAGCTCCTGTTCCTTGCTCCAGCTCCTGCGCACCTAGCAGTTTGAAAGCATGCAAATGCGAGTAGAAAAATAGGTACCACTTTGATGGGAAGGTAATAGCGTCTTGTGTCCTTCAGTCATCTCGCTGGCCATATGACCATAGAGGTGTCTTGGACAATGCTGGCTCCTTCCAATGAGAAATGAGATGAGCAGTGCCCCCAAGAGTCAGACATGACTAGCCAGGGGAAGCCTTTACCTTTAACCAGGCAAAATGGTGTCCATGGGTTCATGAGGAGTCAGAAATGCGTGAACCACACCACAAGGTATGAGTAAGAGTACAGCCTTTGTTGCTAAATAAAAATAGATTAGTCAGAATATCATTTGGACAGCTAAGGGAAAGTGGAGCTTCGACCAGCATCATTTTTCAGGGGATAAAAGTAGGATTTTACATTTTTGCCAATGTCACGGTGACAGGTTCGCCTGCTAACTTTAAATGAGAAAGCTTCCTATGACAGGTGCACATTTTTCAAGGAATGGATGCAGAAACAGCTGCTACGCTCCAGGTAATGAAACAATCCAGGAGCCAACTTTGAGAGTATGCTTGCATTTGCAATAAGTGAGAAATGCTTTGCTCCTTAAATTCAAAACACGGCACAGACAAACAACAACAATCACCCGCCCTCCACGGTATTGTACCATTCAGATTTAAAACATCACAAACAGGGGTGGGAGGTTCAAGAGAAAGGATTGAAATAAACATGCTCCTTTATCCTCAAAACAGTAAGCCACTGTAATGGTAAATATACCAAATAAATATCCATTCTGGATTGTACTTCAGCTCATGAACAAGGCAAAAAGCAATGGTCTGAATCGGCAAATGTTGTAAATTAATTGGAACACATTTCCCTCCCCCCCAGATGAGAATGGAGTAACATTGTCAACAGGCAGCAAGTGTGAAACGCAACAGCTCCTCCCTGTAATGAACAACATGTGTGACCTTTATTGCTGGCATTCAATACCATTCAGTAATCTGCCTCAGTGGTACCATTTGAAAAAATGCTTTACCGAAATTGGCTTGCAGTTTCTTTGATGTTTTCCCCCCCCTGCAAAGTCTTCTTGATTGGGGGGGGGGTTTCTTTCCAATTTCACTTACTGGAGTTCTTGGGACTCAGTTATCTAGTGTCGTGATTCCATGCCAGCCTGTGTTCCCAACAGCTGAGTCTGCGGAATCTGAGGAGGAGGTGGAGGAGGCATTTGAAGGGCCATCAGGGTCAGAGGGAGGCTCTGATGAATTACAAGACTCACGGTTTGATGAAGAGCCTGGGCCCTCAGCGATGTGGGGAGAATGAGTCAGACTTGAAGGATTCACACCTGATGGACATGATGATTGATGCTCATAGACGCTGGCAATTACCGAGAGCAGATCAGCAGCAGTCAATACGACAACTCCAGGAGAGGAGGAGAAGGCACAAAGAGGCAACACCTTGGGACTGCTGTATAAAAAGGGAAGGTGTGGGCGGTGCTGGTTGCTGAAGGCAACCGTTGCAAAGTATTTCATGGGATCATGTTCTGTTAGTCTTGCCGGTGACTACTTCTCTGCTTTGTATGGTTTCGTGTGGACAATTTCCTCCATTTGGATTGTGTTTGCTGCTTTTGTTTCTGGACTATTTGGCAGGTTGGTTACCCATATTAAAAGGGGTTTGTTTTCTTGAGTCTCCAGCCTATTTTCTCAAAAGGGGTTTTGTCCTTGTGCCTTTAACCAGGACAGACATAGGCTGGGATAGAACATCTAGAAATGTCCTTCTGCTGATCTTTTCATCTTTTTATCCAATAAATTTCTGACTCTTTGAAACTGTGCAAAGGGACCACTACATTCCTTAGAAGGAAACTTTTGATCACACTGTGATCTGCATCAAAGCAGACCTATCCTATTTCAAATGCAGAGGGAATTATTTCTGTGATTTCTGCAGGTGAGTGTAGAGGTCAATCTGGCAAGAACATTGTCCATTGTTAGAAAGGCATTTTCATCCATCCAAAATTACCTTTCTCTAATCTAAATCACCTGGCTAGAAAGTGGGAGATCGTGAGTTCAAGTCCCATCTTCAACCATGAAAGCCAGCTGGGTACCTTGGGATCGTCACTCTCTCTTCTCAACCCAACCCACCCAAAATAGGAGGAGGAAAATATGTTGGATATGTTCACTACCTAGAATTATTTTTAAAAATAATAAAGGCAGGATACAAATAAACAAATAGAATAGTTATGCAAATTGTTCAGGGAAAGATATAAGAAAATTAGAAAGAAGACTCAATACTGTTCTGTAAGAGAGATTGCAAGATCTCTTTCCTATTCATATTTCATATTGGGTGACTTTATTGGCAAAAAAAAAAAATAGATGAATAAATAAGTCAGCCTTTGAAGAAATTTCCAGACTGCTTTTGTAAACCACAAAGAGGGAAGCTTGTCTCTTGTTCAGAATAAGCAAACCTCCGATATAGGAAATGTGTTTTCCATTACTGACCACATTGTTGGATATTCTTCAGAACGCCACTTAGCTCATAATCTTATAATTTTAAAAACAAATTATAGCTGTTCTAAGAGCTATGCTGAACAGAAAATGCTACAATTAAATTATTATGTATTGGAGGGATATTCTGATCCAGTTACGCTGAGATAACATTTCTCCAAGTCAGGAACACCCTGGGAATAGAGCTTGCTGGATCATGAAGGGTTCCTGGCTGTACCGCAATGAAATATGGAGATTCAGCAAAATATAGCATTGCAAGTGTTGACTTTCAGAACATGAAACATTGACCTCTTCCAGTTTTCTGCTCTCCTTTACCATGTGTAGCCAATATTGTATGGCTACTGGGCCTGATAAAACTTTATTGGGAAGGTCTGTGTCCTTGATTTACTTCTGCAAATTCCAAGGTCCCCGTGCACATCATATCAAATCAAAATGGGCCCAAAATTACAAAGACAGACAAAAAGATGAAAGAAACCATAAGGGTAAAGGTGGGATAATCTTCTTACATTGCCAAACAGAGACAAAATAATAATAACAACAACAACAACAGAGTGCAATTCCAAAACATCTGGAGCACCATTTGAATATCATTGGCATTGACAAAATCACTTATCGGTCAATTGCAAAAGGCAGCTTTGCTCGGAACAGCTTACATCTTGCAATGATATATTGCAACACCATCAAAGATAAAAATCTGCCTATCCCAGTGACTTGGGAAGGACTTGCTCATTGTACAAAAAAGTCAAAACTGATATCAACATCTGGCTGACTGTGCAACAAACAATAATAAAATAATAATATTAGCTTTACAAGAAAACCTAGAGGCATTTTATCGAAAATGTTTTCAATCCTTTTGAAAGGTTTTTGGACAGGAATGAAGAACCATGGAATATTGTAGCAGAACAATAGCACTAGCAACTGTCCAGCATGCTCAATGTTGGTGTACTGCAAGTTGAAGCTGATGAATATACTGAAGTCCCATAATCTACTTGCCTCCAGAAGTTGTGGGTGCTCCAACACAGGAGGTTTTTAAGAAGATATTGGACAACCATTTGCCTGAAAAAGTGTCGGGATTCCTGCTTGAGCAGGGGGTTGGACTAGAAGACCTCCAAGGTCCCTTTAAACTATGTTATCCTGTTATTCTGGTCGAGGAGAAGGAAAAGGTATTTTTTATATCCCAAAATATCACCGGTATTGCCTCTCTGGGGAGAGAATTCCATAGCTTACTGAAAAGGATGTCTGCTTCATTGCTGCTCTTCTTACTTCAGAAGGATGGAGCACTTGTAGAAAAGTTACAGTTGTTCATTTTGAAGCATGAGGAGTTCTAGGTTAGGTCTAGAGCTTTTATTAAAATCAGTTGTGAGGAACCTGTAGTTCTCAAAATGCAGCTGAATTACAATTTTATTATCTTTCCCGGAATCCAGTGACAAATTTCCCGCTGCTGTGTTGTTTATGGGGTGCTACTACAGTATAAAAGATGTTCGTAGCTGAATCAGACACATATTAAAAAATAGAGGCAGTAAAAAAAAAAAACTGGCAAAGATGGTCCCAACCATCTTTTTATAACGAAAAGCTAAAAAGAAAATGTTTTTCATTTGCTGAGGAAAAATACCACAGTCCTCGGATTTGTTTCAGTTCTGCTCTACCAAGGCTAATTGAGCTGGAGACATACGAATTTTGCTGAAGTTTGAATGGCTGCCGACAAAATGTCAAATATTCATAAGCAAAGCGTGAGGTAAGGAATTAGGTCAACCAAGTTGGAAATTCTTCTCTCATTACAGTTTGAAATGAGGGCATAAAATTAGCTTTTGTTCCTGTGTGTTCATCTATGCGCCTCCTCACTAAATGTCCTTCCATCCATTTCTCTACAAGAAGTTATTAAATTTTGTGAAATCTGTTTTGCCCTTATGATTTTCATCTGAGCTTGTATAATGTACCCATTGTACTAGAGAACTTGTCAACTATCTGTCCATCTTGTTTAGACTTTGCCAAGTCATTTAATCAATAGCAGTCACAAGTCAAGGGATTACTTTGACTCTTTTGAAAAATTACATTATAGGAAGGCACACACATCATTCCTAAGCAGAGGTGTACAACTTTTCTTGACCCATGACTGCACTCTAAAAAGTAGACACAAGTTCAAGGAAAGAGTGAGGCCAAAATAAAAGCTACAATTTCATTTGATTTATATTTACACTTCATAACCATTAAGTAGATAGACCTAAAATGAGTATTTAGCGCATTTCTGCTCAGTTATAAAGGTATGTGGGAGAGTGTGATGATTCAGTGTTTAAGATGCTGGGCTTGTCAGCTGGAAAGCTGGTGGTCCAGGTTCAAGACCCCAGTGCCATGCAATGGGGTGAGCTCCCATCCTCACCCCAGCTCCTGCCAATGTAGCAATTCAAAAGCATGCAAAAGCAAATGTCGATGGAGATTCTCAGTCATCCACGTCATAGTTATCCCAAAGATGCTTTTTCACGAGGCAACTGGACTTTCTTGTTTTTCTTTGAAGACATTTCACTTCTTATCCAAGAAGCTTCTTCAGCTGTCTGCAAGGAGTATAAATCTTTCCATTCTCCACCCTCCAGTCAGAGCTAAATTTCCCTGCCTCTTGATCCTCTGGAATGCAACCCTGGGAATTCAGGCTACATTCCACCACAGTTTGGTATCTACTATGGAGATTTGAAACCACTGTACAGGAATCAATAAAGGAAGATTGAAGGTAGGCATTGCGGTCCTATTGTGCATCCACAAGGCCAGCAATTCAAGCAAAGCAGCTCATATGCAGACTCAGGCATTTGCCATTTGTCAAAAAATCTGTGAGCCAACCAAGGTTTTGCAGAACTGGTATGATTGATGAGCCTGTTGTAATTGAATTAGTTGAGAGGCATTGACCTTTCTGATGTATCATGCCCTGGAAAGCAAACAACAAACCCAAAGTAATGCTTTTATGAATGTATTGGGTAAAATGGTCATCAATTGGCCCCTGATAAATAAGACAGAAGACATTTGCAAGAAAGAAAGCAGAGCTTGAATGGGTACAGACTCTCCACTTTGGGTACAAAAAGAAAATCAGCCACAGCCCATTTAATATGAAAGAGTGGATAGTTTCAGTTGGGTTTTTGTTGTTGTTGTTGTTGTTTAACAATGTAGTGCTGCTGGATTAGACCAAAAATCTTGTTGAACCCATCTGTGCATCTGATGATGTTCTACTTCCTGCTCCCTACCACAACATTTGCACGTGCAATTAGTTGATTAATATTAACTGACACACCGGGCATAAATTATCTCTTAATTGTAATGTACATGTGATGTATGATTTAGTATGTAGCAGGAAATATGTAGAAGGCGGTCAGAAAGAGTGTAACCTCATGGTACCTCAGCCAATGGGGAAAGAGGAGGGATGTGGCGGCCAGGACGAAGAAGGGAATATTTTGGGTTGGAACTTTGGAGAGAACCAAGCTTTGATAGCTTCTCTCCCCGCTCATTGCAATAAACGAAACCAAAGGCCTTCACTGTGTCTTGGCTGGTTATTGGTCAGGCGAGCTTGCCTCTGGTCACGAAGGAAAGTGGCCAGGAGCACATAACAAGAATATGCTTTTTTTTCCTGCGTGCTAGGCTACTACGAAGTTGAAAGGCAGGGTCGGTTAAAAAATGGATAACAAATCTTTCCTCGCAGATCCTCACTCGCTCTCTGGCATAGCATTTTGGGCTTCTTGGCCTGAGAAGAACTGGAGACGGACGAGGATAAAAATACAACTAAGAAGAGAAAAAAAGCGCAGGCCAACTACACACGGCTGAACCAATCAGGCCCCATAACAAGATCAAGGAGCCGAGTGCAAACCTCGGCACGCCTATAAAAAGACCTTCTCATTCTCTGGCACGCCAGCCCTGAGGATGCCGGCAGGTGACGGCGAAAGCTTGGCGCTTTTTAAAACTTTTATAGTTTTAACCCATTAAAAACTTCTTTAGTTTTTATTACCCTAGTGTTCATTTTTATATTTTATTATATATATATATATATATATATATATATATATATATATATATATATATATATTACATTAAAAATTGAAGAATAGCGATTCCTGGGTACATACATTTCAGTAAAAAAGGAAAGCGATCACCAGGAAGTAAAACACCAAGGTTTTAATAAATAAAATCAAGCTTTCGATGGCTAACATCTGCCATCATCGTCAGGATACAAGCCAGTCAGTGAGGAAGCTGAAAACACCAGCCTGAAGATGACAAATGGGACTTCGTCGAAACGTCGCCAAGACACTTCCAATTTTACGCGGGAGAAAACCCGAACAACCAAAGGCCTACATACAAACACCCGCGAAAACCTCAGAAAATATATATATATATATATATATATATATATATATATATATATATATATATATATATATATATATACAAATTTCTTTTTCTGACAAAAGAAATTTGGATTTGTAATGTTTCGCAGTTACAACTTGAGCCTGCTTAACGCCCCTAGTTGGGGGCTGCAAGGCAAAAGAGATTGTAAAAAGTAAAACTGCAGTATAGCAATTAAAAAAAAATGTCAAGGTGTAATCAATTAGACATCTGTCTGAAAAACTTCCTGCAATGGGAACAGCCCTTTCTAGATTTGTTGGAACTACACCATTCCCAGTTCACTTTGGGAAGTGTCTTGAGAACCTTCAAGCAATGGAAAAGCTTAAGAGCAAATCAGATCACATCAGGTAAAGAGCACATGGATTCAATATTTGTGGACAGTATAATCTAATACTATAAAAGTAGTATAATACAGTATAATAGGGGGCTGGAGGGTAAAACGTATGAAGAACGGTGGCAGGAATTGGGTATGTCTAGTCTACTGAAAAGAAGGATTAGGGCAGTGTTTCTCAACCTTGACAATTTTAAGGCATGTGGACTTCAGCTCCCAGAATTCCACAGCCAGCATTGCTGGCTGTGGAATTCTGGGAGTTGAAGTCCACATACCTTAAAATCGTCAACGTTGAGAAACACTGGACTAGGGTGACATGATAGCAGTGTTCCAATACCTGAGGGGCTGCCGCAAAGAAGAGGAGGTCAACCTATTCTCCAAAGCACCAGAAGGCAGGACAAGAAACAACAGATGGAAACTAATCAAGGAGAGAAACAACTTAGAACTAAGGAGAAACTTCCTGACGGTGAGGACAATGAACCAGTGGAAGGGCTTGCCTTCAGAAGTTGTGGGTGCTCCATCACTGGAGGCTTTTAAAAAGAGACTGGACAGTCACTTGTCTGGAATGGTACTGGGTTTCCTACTTAAGAGATTGGACCAGAAGAACTCCAAGGTCCCTTCCAACTTTGTTATTATGTTATTCCTCCCACGGGCTGCACTTTGAAGCGAGTGCAAAACCTGGGCTGAGAAAAGCACCTGCAAACCAAAAAGCACAGCTCAACCTTCTCAGGCCAGCGAGCCCTTTTTCCTTCTCCCCACGTGACCTGCTCCAGCAGAGGGCTGGCTCCCTCATTATTCACAAATCAAGCTTGGAAGGCTCATTTGTTTCAGCCTAGCTCTGGCATCCTGTCTGATACCTTTCATTAATTTGGTGTATTTTTTTCATCAGCGCATCTGGTAAGGATGGATGGATTTCTCCCAGGCAGCCTTGGTGCCAAGAAGCCTTTAGCTGAATAAGAATTGGTGCCTGTCATCAGTCATTTGCCCGCCTGCCACCGCCAGCTCACAGACGCAACTCAGTAGGCACAAGACTTGTGTACCCTGGCTTCGAGTGAGCAGGGAAAGAAGCAAACATATGACTTAATTATACTGATATGCAAGAGGAGACGTTTGTTTTTAAAAATGGGCAGAGAACATGACTAAAGGACCAGATAAATTCATCCACTCTTCTTCATCCCGTCTTTTTATTGTTCAGTGAGTTTTGCTCTACTCATTCTACCCTAACCTCAAAGACTGCTTGGCAGAGAGGTGGCATAGACAGGTTTAGGACAACTCACCACAGTCACTCGCCACGGGACAACTTGCCACGGGACAAAAGTCGCATAATATCGGAGAAATGGTAGAAAAGAATCATGAAAGAAAAAAATGCAAAAGAAGGGACAAAATGAAATGTGCCCAACCTTTGGGGCACCTGGGACCAGCTCCATGGAGAGAGGTTTTTCCGCAGACAGGAGGGTGCGTGGTTTTGTGTGCTGCCTGCATCACATAGATGGGGTTTTGCTTGTTTGTGTGGACTGGTTGCTGGCATGCCACGGCCCGGTACTAGTCCACGGCCCGGGGATTGGGGACCCCTGTTTTAAATGATTGAATAAAATTGTTGAATTACCCAGCAGCCAGTTGTCCTCCTGTGGAAAGTTCGCTGTGGCCGCTTATCCCATGGTGAGTTGGCCTTGGCAAATTGGCAGCAGTGAATTGGCTGCACAAGTTTCCTGTGATGAGTTGTCTCATTCTGGCGTAGAAGTTCACAATAAACGTCAAGAAGGTGACCTGAGACCCCAAATGGAAATCCTTTGTCAATAGTCTCTCCCTCCTGGGGACACCTGCAGAGGGAACACTGCTTTGGATTCCCAAAAGAAAAAAGGTTGTCAATGTAACACGTAGACACATACATTCTGAGATAGTTTTCTGCAAAGTGGTTTACTCCAACTGCCATACCTTCCATGTTACTGTCTCCTACAAATCCCTAAATCCTCCAGATAGTAGAGCTAACAAGACTGGGTTCACATGTCACACTAAATCAATACAAGCCAATGTGGTTGGATTTGCTTAACCCATTAAACCAAAAACAAACACACAAAGTGGCTTAAGGAGTTCCATGGAAGCGGTTCAGCTTTTCGCACCAGCTGCCAACTTGTTGCCCTACTGGTTGGGGATTATGGGCATGGTAATCCAGCCTATATAGTGAATGATGAGCTACCTGTGGCAGCTGTTCTTATCTAACATTTCACTTTTGCCAGCTGATTTGGACATGGTATCTTTTTGGCACATCAATAGAAGAACTGTCCATCGTGGTAGAGATAGATCTTCTATGAGGAAGACACGTTGAAGCAATGTTTGTTTTGTGTTCTGTCCTACATTTTCTCCCAGTTGGGAACTGGAAACAGAGAGCTCTCAGTTGATCCAAATTCCACTGAAAAAAATTAATAAATAGGGAGAAACACAATGATACACT
This sequence comes from Crotalus tigris, assembly GCF_016545835.1. NCBI lineage: Eukaryota > Metazoa > Chordata > Lepidosauria > Squamata > Viperidae > Crotalus > Crotalus tigris. Next base: position 3,382,734 of record NW_024097358.1, read on the forward strand.
GTACAGGTAAGGGCTTGTTCGTTTGTCCATAATACGAAGCTCAAGAGCTGAGAAAATGTTGATCCACCTTTGATCTGAAGATGGTGCCTCTAAAATCTTGATGAACTAATTTCTCAGCAAATCACAGCTGTTACAAGTGCATTGTGACATTGTGAAATTTTGTCTGCAGTGAATACTGCTGCCCCATGTTATAAATAGAAAGAGGCTTACATTAGCATTCATTTACTGCACAGCATGTTATTAAAAACTGGAGGGTCAATGCTGAAAACAGAAGACTTTTAATCAATTGTCAAATATAATTGCAGCGCAGATAACAACACAAAAGTTAGGATTTTACAGTGAAAGAATACCATATCTAATCCTTTCCTTAAAACCAATTATTAATGTATTATTATTACCTGCAATTTTCATTGGGTATTGTTCGTTATTATGAAAATAGCTATCATGGATTTTGATAGGGTGTATCTTGCAAACATCTGAAGAAGAAGCTAGAACTTCAATGTTTCTCTGCATTTCGTGGTGCGAGACCCACTGGATTTTGTGAAATGAAAGCATATTTTGTTCAACCAAACACAATAGACCTAGATCCAAGACTTGTAGAAGATTGCAAAATAAAATTGGTGGTTTAATGCAGTCTAAACCCTCCCATTACATGCAGTTCATTTGATTTGGGTTTAATGCAATGTATGCAACCATGGTGGTTTGTGAATCATGATTCATAACTTGGCATGTTGCACCTACCTGGCCAAAAGCACTTTATTTATGTCAGTCATCCCAGGTAAACAAGACAGGAAAACACGATTAGATGAACTAATCTACTTTATTGTATGGCTACGTTAATAGAATCCTGCAAGTCTGACGGTTAAAAACATCCTACCAGCATTTTTAACTGCTTAGTCAGTGGAATGGCTGGCCTGCAAAGGTTTTGGGTGCTCCATCACTGGACATTTTTAAGTAGAGGTTGGACAGCCATTTGTCCGGAAGGATTAGAAGACTTCCAAAGTCCCTTTCAACTTGATTATTCTGTATTCTTCCTAATTTTCTTCCTCTGGCTGTTAAGCCACGGGGGGGGGGAGGGGGCTCTCGCCTCTCATCTGATTGATTCCTAGGCAGCGTCTCTTCCCCTTGTTCCCCAAGGTAATCTACCCATTCCATCACAATTTAACAAACTAGGATTGAAGAAACCTTGATTTATGAGGATGCACAAGCCCACTCTGTGAATGGGATGCGCTCTCACTTGGCTCAAGGCCCCATAATTTTTTTAGACTGTCATTCAGGAAAGTTTAGTTTCTGAATAAATAAAATGATATAGAGGCATTCCAAGGATTTTCGGATTAGTTTATTACCCAAGGTCTTGGTCTTCTCCTGTGGTGAGCTGATTCATGGGGTATTGAATTAATCCATGTGCTTGGGTTCACATAACATGCTTCGTGGCTCAGTCGCTAAGTCACGTCTGACTCTTCACAATCCCATGGACCACAGCACATCAGCTCCCACGCCCATCCTCCACTGTCTCCTGGATTTTGCCCAAATTAATGTTCACTGCATCGGTGACACCATTTAGCCATCCCATCCTCTTCTCCTTTTGCCTTCTGTCTTTCCCAACATCAGGGTCTTTCCCAATGAGTCCTCGCTTCTCATTTGCTTGCCAAAGTATTTGAGCTTCAGCTTCAGTGTCTGTCCTTCCAAAGAACAGTTAGGGTTGATTTTCTTTGGGAATGACTGATTTGATCTCCCTGCAGTCAGGGGACTTTCAAGAGTCTTCTCCAACACCATAATTCAAAAGCAAAGTTAACATGTTAGCTTAGGTTAAACTGGAGCTTGATAACATGCAACTCAGTCACTGTCTTGGCATGTTGTGACAACCAGGTCATTATGTTAAGCCATATGGCATATTTCTTTGGCTAGGTTGTGTTTTGTGAAGACCAACATTGTATTTTGTTCACTCAGGTAGGGGCTTAGTATGCTCTATGAACTCAGCTACTAAATGCTACACTAACCGCATTGAGAAAAATTATTGGCTGGGTTTATATAGCTTGGAAGCATAAGCTAGACCATTACATTTTAGGATGACATGCTATGTGAACTGAACCAGCTATATCAGCTAACAGAATTTAGAATGGAATGGAAGGGAAGGGAAGGGAAGAGAAAGGAAGAAGAGAATGGAGAATAGAATAGAATGGAATGCAATGCAATGCAATGCAATGGAATAGAACAGAATGGAGAAGAGAATGGAGAACAGAATAGAGTAGAGTAGAGTAGAGTAGAGTAGAGTAGAGTAGAGTAGAATAGAATAGAATAGAATAGAATAGAATAGAATAGAATAGAATAGAATAGAATAGAATAGAGTAGAATTAGAATGAACGGAACGGAACGGAACAGAACAGAACAGAACAGAATAGAATAGAATTAGAAGGAATAGAATGGAATGGAATGGAATGGAATGGAATAGAATAGAATAGAATAGAATAGAATAGAATAGAATAGAATAGAATAGAATAGAATAGAATAGAATAGAATAGAATAGAATAGAATAGAATAGAATAGGACAGGACAGGACAGGATATGGAATGGAATAGAATAGAATAGAATAGAATAGAATAGAATAGAATAGAATAGAATAGAATAGAATAACAGAGTTGGAAGAGACCTTGGAGGTCTTCTAGCCCAACCCCCTGTTCAGGCAGGAAACCCTATACCATTTCAGGCAAATGGTTGTCCAGTCTGTCTACTGAGAGTCTGTATACAGTTGTGGTGGAATACAAATGCACTGAATAAATAGAACACGGTTCTCTGCATACCCCCAGAGAAAGTCCTGCAGGGGAAGTTGAAGATAATTGGAGATGTTTAGCCCAGAGAAGAAAATAGTGAAAATCCTTTAAATCCTTGAAGAGTTGTCCCAGGAGACAAGACAAAATAAGAAGACTAAAGGAGAAGAGTTTTGTTTTTCCTTTCCTGTTAAAAAAAGCACAGCTAGGAAAAAAAGAAACTGTAAAGCTGCATAAAATTGACTTAAGAATTTTCAAAGCAACATTACTCTAGTACTGCATATGAAAGTGATCTTGTAGCAGTGTTGACTTTAAATCCATTATTAAAATCAATATTCGGTAATTAACAAAGGCAGCCAGTATGATTAAAAAAACATCAGTCAGAATAAATTAGAAGTTTCTATGTGATCTGAGAAAGTCTATCCTTATGATAACAAATCAAACAAACATTTGCCAGAACGTTAATATTTTAAAGCCTATGTCAAAAGAAACCTGAGTTTGGATGTGGTTCAAATCAATGTACAGGATAATAATCCACAAAACTTGTTTCCAAGTTATATTACATTCAGTATCAGACTCATGTCCGCTTATTGCTGACATGGATCCAAACTCTCATAGCTCCGTTTTTCATGCTTCTTAAGAAAGAATTATGCACAATTTCAGTCAGCTTAAAATGTTTTAGCAGCCGTTATTGTATACAGTCCAGATTCTCCATATTTCTGTAGGAATATAAGGCTTAATTAAAGCTTAATAAACAAGCTAAAAAACACCCAACAAGAAAGGAAAACCTATCTTTAAATTTTATTTTATTCTGTGATGAATCATCTTCCAGAATTGTTGAACTTCATAACACTGCCATCCAGTGTGGATAATTCAGCCTGATTATTGAATTACCAACAATTTCCTGAATATGAATTATCTGTTTTGGCAAACAATGATGGAATAATATACTAATGATGACCTGTGACATACTTTACAAACTGAACTGCTTGGTTCATTTGTGCACTAACTTGGCATGTGTTTTGTCTAACTTTGACTAAATATGATGCCTGAACCCAGACACTGAACTGCAAATCATGAGCATATTCTATGAGCCCACACAATTGGGCTTAATCAAGGAAACATGGCTTGGCAAAATGTATGAACCCAATCTATGAACCCAGAGCTCCGGGAGTGCAGTGGTTAAAAAATGCAGTATTGCAGGCAAACTCTGCCTGCTGTCAGGAGTTTGATCCCAGTTGCCAAGTGCTTGAATTTTGATCACATGACCATGGGGCTACAGCAACGGTCATTAGTGGGAGTCACTTTTTTCAGTGCTGTTGTGACTTTGAACAGTCCCCAAACGAATGGTTGTGATTTGAGGGCTGCTTGTACAGTATTAAAAAAAAAAAAATTGGTTTGCCCTTTATCTCAAGTAGACTCCCTGCTTGCTTTTCTTTCTCATTCTCACGGTTCCCATCTTCATTTATGGATAATGGCTTTGATGCTTCATTTCCTGGTGGAGTACCACTTTTTTATCTTCTTGCCTCTCACTTCTCCCCGCTTCTAGAGAGAGCAAGAAGCATATTGTCAGAGCACTTTTGAAATTCAAAATATGCTCAGTTCAACCCTTACCCTAAGCCTGCAAAGAGAAGTGGCCGTTCAATGCACATTCTCCCACCTTGCGCTCTCTCTCTCTCTCTCTCTCTCTCTCTCTCTCTCTCTCTCTCTCTCTCTCTGTGTGTGTGTGTGTGTGTATGTATGTGTGTGTGTGAGAGAGAGAAAGAGAGAGAGAGAGAGAGAGAGAGAGAGAGACGCCAAGATTAAAGGAAAGGAATGGCATCAGTCAAAACGAATTATTCCTGTCTGCGCTGGTTTAGGATCTAACAAGGCTCCCTATCTCGCAATTGGGAGGGGGGGGGAGACAAGAGGCATCGGAAAGCTGGAATTAAATCCACTAAAATTCATTCGCAGCGCTTTCCACTTGCGCGGCTTTAGGATCGGATCCCTCCAAGGCTGTTTGATTCGTTCTCGCCAACTGGAGCTAGGCAGGAGAGGAGGCGCCCAGAGGGAGAACCATCACAAGCAGAGAAGGGATCGGCCATTCTGCAGTTCCCACGTGCTGGGCTTTAGGATCGAAATAATAAACCAGGCTCCCCATCCTCGGAGCTCGACTGGCTGGCTGGCTGGAGAGAAAGCCTGCCCGGGTCTCTCTCCTCCCCGAAGCCAAGCTGGGCCAATGATGGACGAGCAGGCGCTTCGGAAGGGCGAGGGAGAGAAGAGAGGGGAAGGGAGCCTGGGCAGCGGGAACGCGCGCCGCCGTCGTGCGCGCGCTCCCCAGAGCTTGGCTCTGTTTGCTGCCGAGCCTGGGCAGAGGAGCGTCCCCGGCTCACCCGTCGCCTCGCCCGAGGAGGCTCCGGAGCCGAGCCGCTGACCTCTTGGTGCCCCCCCCAAGGGACGCTCCCGAAGGAAGGCGAGGGGCTGAGCGGCTGGATCGGCGCAAACCATCCTGGGCGACCTCCGCAGTGTGCTTGGTTGGCGGATTTGAGCATCCCCTTTGCCTCTGGTTTTCTTCCCGGGGCTGGCCCGGTGGCTTCTTCCTCTTCGTCTTCCTCTTCCTCTTCTTCCTCTCTCCTTCTTGCGAATCAAATCTTGGCGCCATGGGGAGACGGTCCTGGGCGTTCTTTATCTTCTGCTTTCTCTGCTTCCTGCTGGCAAAGTCCCGGCTGCAGGATAAGCAGTGGCGGGAGAAGAGCCTGACGTGAGGGGGTCGAGAGGAAGGCGAAAGAAGCCCCCCCCAAACGAAAAACAACCACCACCACAACAACACCCACCCACCCACCCACCAACCCCAGATCTGCAGGCGCTCTTCGTTGCTTCCCTGCTCCTCCATTAAGGAAGTTGGAGGTAAGAGGGACCGGGGAAGATTTGGGGGGGGGGGTTAGGATCGGAGCGATCCGCGCTGGCCCTTCCATCAAAGGCGTCTTGGGGGCTCTCCCTCCGCTTCCTCCGGGAGAATCTTGGCGAAAGGGGCCAAGAGAAGAAAGCTAGGTGGGAGAGGCATCTGCTTTCTAGGAAAACCCGTTCGGTGTAGTTGGGAGAATGTGGCCAGGTTGGAAGGAGACGCTGCCCCAGCAAAGTATGGATTCTGGTTGTTTTTTTTTGTTTGTTTGTTTGTTTTTTTTTAATCTTCCAGCCTGTAGCCATTCTTCCCAAAGCGTAGCCAGATCCTTGGGCAACAGCCTGGCGCAGGACAGTGGCTTAAGGAACACCAGCTTGGTTTTATATGAATGAAACTGGAAGTGGAGGACCATCAGGCACAGCTGTAAATCTCTCTCTCTCTCTCTCTCTCTCTCTCTCTCTCTCTCTCTCTGTGTGTGTGTGTGTGTGTGTGTGAGAGAGAGAGAGAGAGAGAGAGAGAGACCCCTCCCCTTGTTTCTCCCCCCCCCATTTCCTTGAGTCTTCTGAGAGAAGGGTGGTGGTGGATGGAACAAATTGCTTACAATGTAGAGAGGTTTTTAGTCTGCTTGTAACTCGTTCAGCCCCCATGGGGACGAGTGATAAATTGATGGCAGAGAGGGGGGAAACTGCTTATAGCCCGCTGTTTCTTTGCTTTTTGTTTTTAGGACAATAGAACGAGGTTGGTGTGTTTGTCTGTGTGTGTGTGTGTGTGTGTGTGTAGCTTCCTCAGAATTTGGAAAAGGTAGAATAGTGGAGAGAATCTCAGAGACAGGCCAAGCCCTTTGGACTTTCTCTTAAGGAAACTGTATGGAATAAAATTCATAATTCTGACAAAGTCCTCGGTTTGTTTGCCCCCCCTCCGCCCCGTGAAACAAACAGACACACCGAAGCTGGCAGCTGAGATGGAGAAGAAAACCTTTGGCATCCTTACCCCCGGAGGGCTTTGAGTTCTTTTGCATTTGTTCCCTGCTAAAGGTCCTCCATTTTTTTATTAACAACAAGGTGGGCATGTTTTAATACCTGGACCTGCAGACCGTTCTGCTGCAAAGCTGTGTTGGGTTTTGTTCCCCTCTGCCAGTGATCCTGGATGGATAGTTGCAAACATGTGTGCTGCAGTCATAAATCTGGATGGGTTTCTCTCTCTCTTTCTCTCTCCCCCCCCCCTCGCTCTTTTGGCCCTTATAATTTGGGTTTCTTCTTCCCACCCAAAATTTCCCTTCTTCGCCCCTATTTATCTGATGCTCTGATTGCATAACAATCGTTACCCAAGTGGTGATTGGCAAAAGGAAGGGTTATGATGGCCAACCAAGAAAGCCTTTGAAACTTGACTGAAACTCAGCAGGGGACCAATATGGTCTAGGGGCAGAAAGCAATCCTCAAAAGTTAGATATCCAGGTGTGCAGCTGGTATGTGGTCAGACCTGTCAGTCTGCCCTAATCTTCTCCTTCTGGACAGCTAGATCTAGATGAAGTTTATTAGTCACACACTCCAAACTGGAAGCAGCAACTTCTGCCACCATCCCTTCCCCACACCCTTTGGGTTTGTGGTATTGCTTGGAGAAGACGTGATGCCTGTGCCAAGATTGCTTCCTAAGGATTTTTTTTTCCCCCAAATGCAAGGAGTTGCAGGCTTGCGATAAATGCTTGACTTGAGTAAGCCCCTAGCAAATTATGTTGTGCCCCCTCCCTCTTGTTCCCCCCCCCCCGATGGCTGGAGAAGAGTAAATAAAAATCATATTGACAGCTGCCAGCAGAAAATCTTCTACCTGCCCTGGGACTTACAGAAATGCTGAGGTCCAGAAGCCAACAGCCAAGTATCTGTGTCCTTGTGAAATATACTGGTAGGAAGTACTCCACTCCTGTCTTGGAAAGCCAGTAAGATCAAAGGAGGAGGAAGAGGAGGAGTCCTTAGAAAAACCAGTTTGGGTGCTGTACAACCCCCCCCCCCTTTGCTTGAGCCACAAAAATGGGGAGGGGAGGGGGAAAATATACATTTTAATCTGAATTGTATATTGTATATCTGAGAAGTGGCTTTGGGCTTTCATTCGAGAACCGAGCTTGCTCTAATGTTCCTACCGTTTTTTGTGGAACAATGTTGAGCCAGGATGTGTAAGCCGTTTTAATTTGCCTTAGGGAGAATGGCAGAAAGACAGAGGGGTACTTCTTGTAATTACTTAAAAGGCTCATATGTGCGTGGTCACAGCCCTGGAGCATTCTGCATGGTTAGCTAAAACCTCTACATTGGATGCAGTGGTGAGGAGGAGAATGTAAACAATGAGGTGGGAAGGGTACAGTGAGAAAGGAAGTGTCTTCGCTAATGCTTATGTTGTTTTCCTCCTGGCTTACTTGTATGACTGTGTGTTTCTAGCAGGAGACCACACATGAATTGGACGTAGCATGTGATGGCCCACAAAAAAAAAAAATCACGTTTAGCTTGCTAAGTTGGATTCTGTGTACCTTTGGGGTGTATGTGTGTGCTATGAGCATTGCTTCTTAGCAAACATGTTGAAGACTGCACCACTAATCATTGGGCTGTTGTAACCTGAATGTAATCATATCAAATAAGGATTGGATAGCAAGCTGTTCTCTCTCCTTCCCTTCCTTGTATTCCCACCTGGGGGGGTGGGAAACCATAGTCAAAAATACATCCGCTCAATTGATAGAATCGAATAACAGTGAACAGGGATAAAGTGTTTGAAAGCGTAAGATGCTGATTGTAGCAATGGTAGTAGCGATGTTGATAGTAAATTACGAATCTAGGAAAACTAGGACCTTTACTTTGAAAAATGTGGGCGCAGAACCTGTGAGTTTTGTACACATAGGCTAAAGTTGCTTTTGCACATATATGTTGGCAGGCAGTTTTATAAAGTCTACAAAGAAGTAAGGATTGTTAAGTTCAAGGCTTACTCTCAGAGTTGGGAATTTGTAGGCTTATGAGAAGAGGTTTGAGACATGTCTGTCCCAACACGTTTGGATAAAATTAATAACAAATCTTTATAGGAGCTGTTTCTCTATTCTGTGTAACTCCAGTCCTATTATGTTCTGTGTAGCTATGGAACTCTGCAATTATTGTTTCGATTAATCCTTAATTCTGTACTTGGGACACAATATGCACATTGAACAAATATTGCTTGGTCTGTTTTAGAAAGAGAATTAGATAATGTTTTGTTTCTTTTCTCTTTCAAAGAGTAACTGCAAGCAAATTCATTTCCTTGTGAATATAATCTTGCAATATAGTGGTTAATGCTGGGGCCTGCGAAGATAGGGTTATCAGATCTGGGCTGCCTAAATTGAGACAGTTCCTAGGGGGCAGCAAAGAGCTGGCTTTCTGTGTCTCTTGTCTACCATCTAGTGGTCTGGATTTTTGCAGCCCTCATATCATAGCTCATGACTAATGATGCATTTAACCCCTCCCTCGGTCTCAGCCTGGTCCTCTCCTACAATCATGAGAAGCCTAACATTGATACCCATGGTCATCGTTCAAGTTCACCATAAACCTTAAACCAAGTGAATGAAATTCAGGGTGTAATTATTTACATTAAAATTATTTTTAATAATTTTTTACCCCAAATTAATTAAGGGATTACAGGATCATAAAAAGAGAGTTTCATCTGATACACTTACTTTAAAAATGTCCTGCTTTCTGTGTAAAGATATGGCTTATGATAACTACATATTTGTTTTTATTTTATACATCGGCATAGAACTGGAGCAAAGCATTCAGGGTGAACTGCAGCCCTTCCTACCTACCATGGAGGCCCATCAGGAGTCTTCCGTGTTCCTGGTGAACATCTTGGAGGAACTGGATACTAAGCAGAACTCCGTTTCCTATCAGGACCTTTGCAAATCATTATGTGCTCGATTTGACTTGTCCCAACTGGCCAAGCTAAGGAGCGTGCTTTTCTATACGGCCTGCCTGGATCCCAATTTCCCAGCCACTTTGTTCAAGGACAAAATGAGGTGCAACGTCAACAGTCAACAGTCAAAGAAGATTATGGTAGCAGCTGACATTGTGACCATCTTCAACCTCATACAGATGAATGGGGGCATGGCTAAGGAAAAGCTGCCCACCACACGAGAGAAAATAAGGAAAAAAGATTCACTGGACTCTTGCCGATCAGATACCGAGGTGTGCAACACGATGGACTGTGTGGTTAACTGTGAACTGCAAGATGGAGAGTTCAGCAGGGGTTATTCCAGCAAGAGAGCTTCCAAATGCAGAAAGGGTGATTGCAAAGACTGTCCTCCGTTTGTACCCACTTCAGAGATGAACATTTTGCTGGGGGTGAATAAGGACATGAAAGGCCGAACAGCTTCTCTTGACCGGCTGCAAGCTTTGGCAACCTACACCATGGCCAGTTCTCCTCCCTGTGAAATGCAGAGCACTTACTTCCCCATGAACATTGAAACTGAGTCCATCTCAGACCAGGAATCCCTGCCTCCCAGCACGAGCATGAAGGAATCCTTCATTCCAAGCGACGAGCCCTTTTTGATGCAGTCATGTGTGCAGAAGCGCAACATCTTCAAAGAAGACTTCCATAATCTCATCACCATTTCACCCAGCTTGATGTCGCCGCCAGGCAAAGTGGATGATGAGCTTGGGGAACCCCCAAGCCAAAAAGAGACCTCCAAGCAGACGTTCTTCAACCACAGCTTTGAAATACCCTACAATAACCAGTATCTGAACCCAATTTATTCTCCTGTTCCAGATAAGAGACGAGCCAAGCACGAAAGCTTAGATGATCTTCAAGCTTCTACATATTTTGGCCCAACAACTATTCTTGGGCCTCAAGAGACAAAACGGTGGTTGGGAAAGCCAAGCAAATCAACGCCGTGGCCAGTCAAGAGTTGGAGTTTGAACACAGAGGAAGTGCCTGATTTTGAAAGATCCTTTTTTAACAGGAAACAGCCAGAAGAGAAGGTGCAGTACCACAGTTCAAAGAGTCAGCCACCCAACTTTCCTGCTTCTGAGAGGCATCAGCAATATCTCAGCTCTAAAGAACAGCAGTCCATGATGCAGCCCAATTACGGGGTCAAACCAAATGGGCATAAATCCAAAGATATCCCCTCCATCTTAGAAGTAGACAAGCACGAGCCCATCAAAAAATTTAAAGACAAAAGCATTAATTGCACTGCTCTTCAGCTTCAAAGCATTGACAAAACCAGTAATGTTGGGACGCAGACAGATCGGCAAGGACTGGAACACAAAAAATTCAAGGAGATGACCCACCCAAACCAAAGTAAGTATGGTGAGCGACACTCCTTGAAGCAATCTGATGACGACTCTGAAATTGTCAGTGATGACATCAGCGATATTTTCAGATTTCTGGATGATATGAGCGTCTCTGGGTCTACAGGAGTGATACAATCTTCTTGTTACAACAGCACGGGCTCGCTTTCTCAGATCCACAAATCTGACTGTGAAAGTTCCCCCGAACACCATTTAGGTAAAATTTCCAACGGAAATGCTGGCCACAACCTAGACAAAGCCTCCCGGCTGGAGATCAGCAGCACAGATGACGAGCTGAAAACCAGCGTCTGCAAACTGGTCCTAAGGATTGGGGAAATTGAAAAGAAACTGGAATCCCTCTCCAGTGTCAGGGATGAAATTTCTCAGGTCCTGGGGAAGCTAAACAAACTGGATCAAAAGATCCAGCAGCCAGAGAGTGTGAATGTCCAGCTTGATCTTAATTCCTTGACCAGTGAGATTCCATCGGAAGACAGCACCTCCCCCAGGATTTTTTCATGTCACAATTCGTCACACGGGGGCAAGCTGGAAAATAATCCAGACTGGTGCTGCTCGGATGCCAGCGGCAGTAACAGCGAAAGCCTTCGTGTCAAAGCCTTGAAAAAGAGCTTATTCACCAGGAGGTCCTCGAGATCTTTAACGGAGGAGAATAGCGCCACTGAATCTAAGATTGCAAGTATTTCTAACTCTCCTAGAGACTGGCGCGCGATCACTTATACCAACCAAGCTGGCATCACGGAGGAAGAGATGAAAGATCGAAGTGGGAATGAAAACAAAGACTGGCATCGGAAATCCAAAGAGGTAATTCCTTTCTTCCCCAGTTTCAACTCAATCAATAATATGTATTTCATTAATAAATAAATTCAATCAGTTTTTGCACAGAGCTACAGTTGAGGTGTTCTCCGAAGCTCCTAATACTAATACTCCTGTGTCCAAAGCACCAAAGAGGTGAAAAGATTTGCCGATGACATCACTGATGCCCAGTTGGGGGCTCCCTTAGCATCTCCATGAAGATGCCCACCAAAGGGGGGTCCATTAATCTACTTGTAGTCACCCACTTTCGGACCACTGGGTTGGAGGGAGCGGGAGCGTGTGACGGGAGCTCACTCCACCCCCACAGCAGCAACGGGTCTCCAACACTTTTTTGAGACAATGTTTTTACTCCTTTTATTATTATGTCTGTGTAAAGAAGCAGACATTTAAAACAATGAAAGGCTGGGTAACATTTTTGTGTTTGTTTGCCAGTCTTGATTACTGGCAACTACCTAGAGTAGCCACTTTAGTTTTCTTGGGAAGATTTTGGAAGGGGTTTGCCATTGTCTCCTTCTCAGGGCTGAGAAAGACTGGCCAAAGACTGGCTTTGTGCATAAAGGAGAGCTAGAATTCATAGTCTCTTGTTTTTAGCCTGATGCCTTAACCTCTACTCCAAACTGTGTCTCTTTGGGTGTAAATGGGTATGTTTAAAAATGTGGAAAAGCTTGAAAGTGCACGCAGGATCTCCTTTGCACATCAAACCCTTCATGCTGAACCCTTCCAGAACAAGCATGCATGCATGTTTCCATTGTTGTCCGATCAGAATCCACTTTCCACTAAGGATCCCCACCCGACTTTCATACCTTGTTGCAGGCCGATCGGCAGTATGAAATCCCTCAGCCATATCGCCATTCCAAACCACCCAAAGACGGTTTCCTGATAGAGCAAGTCTTTAGCCCTCACCCTTATCCAGCATCACTCAAATCACATATGAAGACCAACCCTCTTTACACAGACATGCGCTTGACAGAGCTGGCTGAAGTGAAACGAGTACAGCCTTCGTGGACCGTTGAGGAATACACAAGGAATTCGGGAGAGAAAGGGAAGCTAGCTTCTTTGGACCTACAGGTGAGATATATTATTTCCTCTTCCTGGGGATCTGCTTCCGTCTAGGCCAGGGGTAGGCAACCTTGGCTCTTTTATGACTTGTGGACTTCAACTCCCAGAATTCCTGAGCCAGAATGGGGGAACGATGGCCCCTTCATGACTCGTGGACTTCAACTCCCAGAATTCCTGAGCCAGCATGGCTCAGCTTGGAAATCTCTCTCTTTCCCCTCAGCGTGGCTGGCTCAGGAATTCTGGGAGTTGAAGTCCACGAGTCATAAAAGAGCCAAGGTTGCCTACTCCTGGTCTAGGCAGATCCTACTGAAAATGGGGTATGACTAATAAATGATCAGTAAACAATTGAGGGCTCCGTATTAAATGTCTCTAATTGCTTTGACCCTTGTCACCCATTGCTATGATACTAAGAGATGTCACCCAGTGCAGTTGGCTAGCTAAAAACAGCAACAGTTCTATGCTATGTTACATCAATCATGACCATCTTCAGAGCCCCCCCCCCCTTAAAACAGATTCATACAAACAGAAACAGTTTCAGAGGAGGGCAACAAGGAAGATTGCTGGAGTGGAAGCTAAGAGAGTCAAAAAAAGAATGGAAATTGTTTAGTTTTCAGAAGAGGTGATACAGTGGCACTCTTCTAGTATCAAAAGAGGGTCACCCAGAAGAAAACTAGGGCTTCTTCTATCATCCTAGAAGAATGCTCTTGTTATGATTGCTCCAAAAAGGCAATTCCCAACCAGAAAGAATAAGAGCAGATAAAACCATAGAGCCAATATTAAACCAAAGTGACCTGTTCTCTTTCTTAGCATGCATGCAACAGAAGAGTGAGAGGCATCTTTTTTGAAAGGGGTGCATGCTTCTATTTGGACTCCTCAACTGAACACAAAATTCAACTGCACAACCTTGATGGCCCCTTCCAGCTCTGACCTTATGGAAGAATTCCACATTGCTTATTAAATATGTCATATATTTATTTCTTGGCTTTTTTTTGAGCCATGATCATGCAGTGGTTAGAATGCAGTATTGCAGGCTAACTCTGCTCACTGCCAGGAGTTCAATCCTGACCGGGTCAAGGTTGATCCAGGCTTCCAGCCTTCCGAGGTTGGTAAAATGAGGACACAGATTGTTGAGAGAGCAATATGCTGACTCTGTAAACAGGTTAGAGAGGGTTGTAAAGCACTGTGAAGCGGTATGTAAGTCTAAGTGCTGTTGCTAACTCTGCCCACAGCCAGCAGTTCGATCCGGACTGCCTCAAGGTTGACTCAGCCTTCCATCCTTCCGAGGTTGGTAAAATGAGGACCCAGATTGTTGGATGGAATATGCTGACTCTGTAAACCACTTAGAGAGGGCTGTAAAGCACTATGAAGCAGCCTATAAGTCTAAGGGCTGTTGCTATTGCTATTTTTATAAATTGGTGCCATTCCCCACTCATTTTTGTCAACCCAAATTTGGCCCCTGTTTTGATTTGGGCTCTTGATGAGAACCACCCTCAGGTGTCAGGATGCAAAACCCCGACGGGCTCTGATGATGCTGGCTTTCCACAATGCAGCTTTTCTTTAGGATATCGTGGGGATTTAAAATGGCTACTCCTAGCCAGCTGGCCTCTGGAGGCTACCTAAGCTTCCATGGACTGATGGTAGGCCTTGCTACCATCCACAGCTGATGAAACAGGCTGCAATTGATGGCTTGCCAGTCGTACAGGTTGGCTATCATCCCAAATTCCGGAGGGACTTTTTTTTTTTTTTTTTGGGAAACCACAGTTATCTTCCTGCTGATCTCCCTGTAGACAAGATACTTCTTGCAGCTTCTATTGCTCAGGTGTCAAGATTTGGAATTGATCAGCCCCTTGGTGCACCAACAGACTTGAGTGGCGGAAAGGTTCAGTCACAAGGTGTTGCTACGATTTGACTCCAGGGCATCTTGTCAGCTGTTTTTAGCAAGGCTGCCAAATTAAAAGCAAGAAGAATTGCAACAACGGCATGTGAGATTGCCGCTTTAGAGTGAGTCTCCCTGCCTGCCTTGGTAAATTTGGGAGCAGGACAGTCACGGGAACTGTGATGGTTAGAGCTAGCTCTGAGACTGCACAGGCTGCAGCCTGAGCTTTCCATTTTTCTTTTGAAAAAAATCAGAAAGCTTTCAAATACAATAGTTTTTCTTTCCATCCTGCTAACTGTCACCCTGGCCCGAGATGCTGCTATCAAAATCACAATATACTGCCTCCAGATCCTTGGTGATCCACGAGCCTTTTTTCATTTTCGCAGATTTCCTGTTTATTTGGGATTGAAAATTGAACCATACAGTCACATTGGGCCTCTTACAGATATATCTTAACCGGAAAACCCAACACTCAACATTTAAAATTAAAATTGCAGCATGTTTTTTTTTTTAAATTGGGGACCAATGGAATAAGTTCATGCTGCCTACAACTGTAAAACAGATTAATAATAACAGAATGTTATTTTATTGGAATTATTTGCTGCAAATCTCTGGAAATTGAGGGCAATAAGATGGACCAATCTTCATTTCATCTGATTTTTTTTTTAAAAAAAAAAAACCCATAGTCCTTTGATTGCCAAAACACAAGAGCATTGTTCAGAATAAATTATTTTCACTTTCGTAGGGGGCTTTGAAGTCCTATTTTCTCCCAGGCACTGAGCCAGGATGCTACCTGAACTACATATACACTTTTGGAGTTAATTGTCTCTGGTGCTATGTGTTTTTATGGATGCCTTATTTTGCATTTTGATACTTTTAAAAATTGGGGGCTTTAAAAACTGATTGAATGTATGAATGAATGAACGAACAAACAAACAAACAAATCTATTTTTCTCCCCCCCCCCCGAGTTGCATTGGGTGAAAATGAATATGTTTTTATACTTCTTTCAGTAAAAAGGAATTTTGGAGACTGATACCTTTCCCAAAGAAAAATGGGGAAAAATCGGATCTTTTACAAATGCCGTTTCTTTCATTCATGTATAAGCCACCTCAACTGCCAAAGTAACTTTAGATGACATGCAATAAATTAATACATTTTCATAACAAAAGAAAACCAATAAACCAGCAAAAAAAAACGACCCAAGAGAATATTTGAACTGTGGTGTCCTTGATGCTCTCTTGAGTGTGGTTTCTTTTTCTGCAGATCTTTCATTACCCAACTCAGTAACTATCGTAAGCAAACACCACTGTCGGCTGCCAACTGATGCTTGCTTGTGGTGCTTTGCTACCATGTGGTGACAGTCTGCCATGAACTCTGGGGAGAGGGATGGAATACTTGGGGGAAAGCGAAAGTAATAACTGCTGTATCTCCCCGAGATGCTGCTTCAAGGGTCACCAGCTGGGAGAAGAATTGCAGCTGCACACCAACTAGGTTTGAAGTGTCCATTCTCAAAACATGTTACTTAAACCTGATTGGTCATGGGGGGGGGTCAGTGATGGGAGCCAGTTCAGGGAGTTGAACTTAGGGATTTTGTCATATGATTCTCAGTTCTGGCTATGCATTTCTTGAAAGACTTGACTTCTAATAAAATTATACTTTCTCAATAAATGGAGCCAAGGATCGTTTCTATGTAGAAGTTTAAGTGCTGACAGGTCTGACACCTATCCACTTCCAGCAGTGATAATAATAATAAAGTTGGAAGGGACCTTGGAGGTCATCAAGTCCAACCCCCAGGCAGGTAACCCTATACCATTTCAGACAAATGGCTGTCCAGTCTCTTCTTAAAAACTTCCAATGCTGGAGCATTCACAGCTTCTGGAGGTAGGTTGTTCCACTGGTTAATTGTCCTCACTGTCAGGACGTTTTTCCTTAGTTCTAGGTTGCTTCTTTCCTTGATTAGTTTCCATCCGTTGCTTCTTGTCCTGCCCTAAGGCGCTTTGGAAAATAGCTGATGATGTTATCTATTTAGGTAATGAAAGAAAGAAAGCAAACAACCAAGCTCAGAGCACACCCAGGATCCTGCAAACTATATTTTAGCCTAGCATGCTGGATTGATCTACCCAAATTGTGAAGTTGGCATATTTTTGCTCAGCTAGCTAATGATGTATACAACCAGCGAACGATTTATGGTGAGACAGGAAGAAATCTAACAGATGGAGAAACTATCTTTTAATGTCCCCCCCCCCTTTTTTTTGTTTTTAATTTCAGACTCAAGAATCTTTGAATCCCAACAATTTAGAATATTGGATGGAGGACATCTATACACCAGGGTACGATTCGTTAATAAAACGCAAGGAGGCTGAATTCCGAAGAGCGAAAGTTTGTAAAATATCTGCTTTGATTGCAGCAGCTGCTTGTACGGTTATTTTGGTCATTGTGGTCCCAATATGTACTATGAAATCGTGAATCCCACGGTGGTCGAATCAACACCTGCCTTGTACAGATCTTTGCTTTGGATAGCCCATGGATGTTTTAACACACTACTCTATGGCAAAAAAAAAAAACAAAAAACCCCAACCCAACTTTCCCACTAGTTGGGAAGGATACATCGGATGATCCCAACAAGCAAGCATGCAAAGAATTTTAGGTGTTTCTTTTTTCTTTTTTTTTTAAATGTATTTATTTTAAAGAAAAAAAGTACAACATCCTTTTAAACCAGCAACAAGCCTCACAGACTTAACGGTGCCTCGGTTTAAATTTTTACACGTGGATTTTCCCTGCACCCTCTGAAGATAAGAGAAAATATTTCCTGCAACTGGAAATGGATGAAGAGCAAAAAAAAAAAAAAGTGTTTCCCTCCCTCTTCTTTCCTGTACTTTTATACTGAATTATATATAGATGACTCTTAATCCTTGTACAATATGCATTTATCACCCAGAGAGCAACACTTAGCGTTTCCTGACATGTACACTGTCTGAATGTATTGTGTATCCCATTTTGTCACACGCTCCTTATGGGTTAGCTTTCGAAAACAGAGTGTGTGACCCTGAGGAGATTGTGTGTTCCTACATTTGGAATTAATAAGGGCTGTTTGTAATCTGGTCTTGCCCTACAAGTTCCTTTGAGATTGTCCCGGGGTACAGAGGTCAAGTGCCATCTGCTGTACACCAAAAAAGGTTGTGTTGAACAAGCCCTTTCTGAGAGGGAACATTTGCATAAATGTCACATTTCAAGAAAAACCTGCCATATGCCCTGCAGTCCTTCGATTCTGGTTTTGGTTGTTGTTTTTTACCTCCGCAAATGGTACCTAAATGCCTTCCTTTCATCCTGTTTTGGTCATCTGAAATCGAATGACTTCCGAGAAGTGCTTCTTGGGCTTGGCACTATGAGCAAGAAAGTGAAAACGTTCTAGAAATCCACCCTGGTTCCTTTTACCTGTTGAAGGAGGCCATTTTAAACGAGAATAATTGTGAAGGCAAATATGTGTGTCCTAGGAAGTGATGGCGAACCTTTTAGAGACTGAGTGCCCAAACTGCAACCCAAAACCCGCTTATGCATCGTTGAGGGCCGGGTTGGATGTGGCCCATTGAGTGGGTGTGACCCATTGGGTGGGCATGGCTGCAGTGGTAACGGCATTAAAAAGTTCAATCAATTCCAACTTTGCAAGATCTTTTTTTCCCCGCGAGAAGTTGAAATTGATTGATTGATTGAACCTTTTTTTTTTTTGCACACGGTGGCGGAGGCTTAAAACTAAAAGGTTTTATAAAACCCAGCTGAAGGCCTAGGACTGGGGCGACAGCGCGTGTGCCCACAGAGAGGGCTCTGAGTGCCGTCTCTGGCTTCCGTGTCATGGGTTCGCCACCACTGTCCTAGGATAATATTGCAGGATCCAACATGAGCAAAAGAGAGAGAGAGATTAGAGACAAGTTGCCTGAAGATGGGCTCCAGATTGAGTCTGAAAGCTCAGAAGGCAAAACCTCTGGTTTTGGTGACCAACCCAGATTGGATCCTGTAGCACAGAGGTCCCCAACCTTTTGGACACCAGGGACCGGTTCTGTGGAGAGCAGTTTTTCCGCAGACTGGAGGGGGCATGGTTTTGTGTGCTGCCTCCATTCGGGGGATGGAGCTTTGCTTGTTTGTGTGGACCGGTTGCTGGCATGCCGTTGCCCAGTACCCGGTCCATGGACCGGGGATTGGGGACCCCTGCTGTAGCACCATTGTTGATGTACACAAAGGGAACAAACAGTCATAATTCACACTTTAGTACAGGGGAGCAGGTCATCTGTCATGGAGTCCTTCTATACGAAACTCATTTTAGACCATTTTTGGCAATACAGTATATATCTTAAGCCAGGGGTCTTCAAACTTGGCCCTTTTATGACTTGTGGATTTCAGCTCCCAGAATTCCTCAGCACAGCGTGACTGGCTGAAGAATTCTGGGAGTTGAAGTCCACAAGTCATAAAAGGGCCAAGTTTGAAGACCCCCTACCCTCTATCTTAAGCCCTGACTCAAATATGTAGAACACCTGGCTATGTATGGGTGGGCAAGGTATTCTGCAGCTAGGCATAAAGTGGTGCTTCTCCCAATGTATCTTTCGAACATGTTCATTTGAACCCCTCTTTTGTAAGAAGCATCTTATGCCTTTCAAAATGCGAACCAATAGGATTGTAGTGGTGTCCCCCTGCATTTGGCCACCAGATTTTCATTTTTTTAAAAAAAAAAAATCACAAAACTTGAGTGTTCACCCAACACAACTAACCAAGTTCACCTTAACCAAAGTGGCTAAGGTACTGTGCATGTCCCAAAAATGGGTGAAGCCAGTTACCAGGTTAAGCAGCTTAGGCAAATGCAGACCAGGATCAGACCAGCAATATGACACCCTTGAGAGCCAACTAGCATATTTTGTATTCTTCATACATATCACTTAGATCAGTGGTTCTCAACCTTTCTAATGCCGTGACCCCATAATACAGTTCCCCATGTTGTGGTGACCCCCAAGTGGGTGTGGCCACCAATAAGAGGGAGTAGGACAGCTAGGGAAAAGGGAAAAAATGGCGGACAGCCTTGTTTGGCGACCCCCGTGAAATGGTCGTTCGACCCCAAATGGGGTCCCGACCCACAGGTTGAGAACCACTGACTTAGATGATTTTGATTTTTTTTTTTTTAAAATGTGCACCTTAGTAGATGATTTACTTCGGGAAGATGAATCTGCAGGGAGATGCTTATTAGATGCTTTGCAGTTGTTTTTTTGTTGATTGTAAACTTGTTGGCCAAGCAGGATTAATTCCAAACGATTTGTGAAGTGACTTCCAGTTCGGCCTCGTTAGTTATGGATCAATGGAAGTCTGGCCAATACTTCAGTGTGCTATCTTCAATGTGTTAACAGAAGGTGTTCATACTCACTCACTCCCTAGTTCCTTGCTCCATTCCAGCTAAATTAACAATGAGAAGTTCTATGGTTTCAGTTAGGAGTTGAGGCAAGGCTAGCTTTAGCTCACTTTGAAACCCTGAACCTGCTTCAGAGTGGAGCAACATGAATCATTGTAGCCTGCTGGTTGTGCAAATTGTTCAGGTTGCAGGGAGGTCTGATAGAAACCATAAAGACATTGGGAGAATTACGGAGTCATCAACCAACAATGCAAATTATGTCGTTTGTGTTAGCCACATCATTATGTAAAAAAAAAAAAACTACTTTGCACCATGATGTCATAATAGACATAGTGTCATCTACTACCTCTCCTTGTACATGCCCATCAAAATGGTAATCAAAGGGAATAAAGTGAATTAGATCGCATGTAATCATCCAATTCATGGTTCATCTATTCCAGCCTCTAGTCACAATACACCTGGAATACTGCAGCCAATTTTGGTCACCATATCACAAAAAAGATGTTGAGAGTTTGGAAAAAAAATCGAGAGAAAAGCAACTAAGATGATCAAAGGCCTAGAGACCAAAACATACGAAGAACAGCTGCGGGACTTGGGTTTGGCTAGTCTAAAGAAAAGAAGAAATAGGGGAGACATGATAGCAGTGTTCCAGTATCTGAGGGGCTGCCACAAGGCAGAGGTGGCCAGGTTGTTCACCAGAGACGTAGAGGGAAGGACGAGAAACAATGGTTGGAAACTGATCGAGGAGAGAAGCAACATGGAATTAAGGAGAAACTTCTTGACAGTGAGAAGAATTAACCAGTGGAACAGCTTTGCCTTCAGAAATCATGGGTGCTCTATCACTGGAGGTTTTTAAGAAGAGACTGGACAGTAACCTGTCTGAGATGGTATAGGTTAGGGTTGGACTAGGAGGGTTGGACTAGAAGACTTCCAAGGTCCCTTCCAGATTCTATTCTATTCTATTCTATTCTATTCTATTCTATTCTATTCTATTCTATTCTCCATTCCATATTCTATTCTATTCTATTCTATTCCTTTATTCCAATATAACCACTGTTGGCAAAGGTGTCTTTCACATCCAAGTTCTTTTATACCTGTATGAACCATTAATGATGGAAGTATCATATGTGAGGACAGCCTAAATTCAAGGGAGCAAGTCTGTCCTTCTTACTGGCAGTCTTCACTCCATACACTTGACCCAGTAAAAACACTTGCTGAATCGTTCTTGCAACCATCATCCTAACTGGATCCAAACCCATCATTTGGGAATAGGATCCCTGGCCATTTTCTCCAGGAACTGCCCAGCATTCATGAGCCCTGGCTATTGGAATTCTGGCTGAGGAATTTTGGGAGTTGAAGTCCACAAGTCAAAAAAGGGCCAAGTTTGAAGACCCCTGCTCTAGAAAGCTGAGGAAGTTAACAGGGAAAGAGAGATTTGTTTTCAAGAAGATTTGCTTTTATTCCACCATTGTTGCACAGCCTGCTCTTTCTGCTACGTGTTTTTATTTCTGCTATGTATTCCAACAGAAATGCATAAGTTCCTGGGCCCTTATGTTAATGACCCAAGTTTCACCCACAAATGGGAAATGTTGATATTCATATGGTACACACTTCATTAGGAATTAATGCTGTGCAGAAAAGATCTGCATAACGAGTGTTATTTTTTAAAGAGAGAAGAAAACAGTCATCTGTGGATTCCTAATGTTTTTTTTTCAAAATGACCAAAACAGCATGACACAATCACGTCATAAGCTCTGCCTGTTTGAGAGTGTGTGATCTTATGACATCTAAAAAAGAGGTACTGCAACTTTGTGGGGATACTTTCAGATTCACCCGATTACTTTCCATATTCTTGTCATCTCAACAACGTTAGAAATGTTTTTAGTTTGGAGGAGCTATCCCACACAGTCAATGTATCTGTGGACAATTCATATGGGGACTTTGGGTTGGTCCACATCCAGACACAAAACATTTCATAGGGAATGTCTACCTACAGCTGATTAAAGGTTTGAATGCCACGTGCCCAGGCTGGTCTCCCTTGCTGGATCAAGGTGGCAACAGAGTGGGATGAATAAAAATTCAACTTCCCACCAAGATTTGTAATTCAGGAAAGGTGGTTCTTGATTTTTTTTTAATTTTGATTTTTGCATAGTAAGGCAGCAGTAGCTTGCCTTTCCTACATTGTGTTTAGTATTGTGTACCATTTGTGTCAATATCAGCAACAACAGTAATAATACAGCTATAGATACTTTATAATCCGTGGTGTGATTGGAAAAAAAATGTACTGGACAATATTACAATAATGCCAAGCATATTAATATTTTCTCTTTTTTTGTATGTATGCTTTATGAATAAAACACAGAATAAAAGGGTAACCTGAAAAGTTAATCAAGTCATATAAAAAAAAAATGGGACCATTGCCACTTCTGGAACTATGTGCTATTGACGTGAAAAGGACTTACTTCTGAGTAAATCTATATAGCAGCCTTTTCTAACCTAATGACCTCCAAACATGGCAGATGCCCATTATCCCAGCTGGCATAACCTCTGTTGACTGGGCATTGTGGAATTTGAAATCCAAGCTGTGAAAGACTGACATACTATATAAGATCCTCCTTTTGATCAGGATTGCAACTGATGCTTATTATCCCGGTGAAGTTCAATGGAAAAAAAAACAAAAACAACCACATCAAAATCACTTCTGGGACAATAATTGCACCAAAGTCTTGCTGGGTCCATTTGTTGACTTGGCTTTTGAGAGCCAGGAAGTAGGAATACGTTGATTTTTTTTTCCCCTCTGAGTTTGGGAATATTTTGTTTGTTTGTTTGTTTGGTTGTTTGACTGGGGCATTTGGTTACTTGTCAGATGCAACAATGCCTTTGTTTTATAAAGCTACTGTACAACGTGGCCTTTCAGTTCATGAAAATACGATATCAAATAAACTTGAAGAATTGTATGCGTCCTTTGAAGTCCGCCTAATGAAACAGAAAAATTCATTTATCACCCTGTCACCTGATAATGTTTCCAGGGGCATCAAGACACAAAGCTGCAGGTGTGAATGGTAGGGAGGTTGGAATAAAGGCACACTCTATCTTGATTTGGCAGGATTTTTAATGGGACTTGTGTCAAGCAGATAATAAGAAAACTGAAACTGATGAAAGATGAATTTATAATAATAAGTGCCTGCAAGGGATTCAGAGCTCCGGGAGAGGTTGCTGATCAGCATCAAAATATTTCAGTGGACTGATTATTTTCAGACTGTTGGTTTCAAGAGTTATCCAGGGATCTCTTAGTCTAAATATAAAAGGATAGGCCAAAAGAAATCATTCCCAAATATATCAAATGCATAACATTAAAAGCTAACACAACATCCCTCTTTCTTGAATGTTTTAAGCTACTTTAACTCCTCATTTGAACAGCTTTCAGATGCTTGCCTCAAAGGTGCTTTTTTCCATGAGACAGCTTCTTGTTTTTCTTTGAAGACGTTTCGTTTTTCATCCAAGAAGCTTCTTCAGCTCTGACTGGATGGTGGGGGATGGAAGGATTTATACTCCTTGCAGACAGCTGGTCATTTGCCTTCTTTTAGAGAGTCGTTGAGGCCACCTGGAGGCTTGTCTGTGCCTTCAGGGTCACCTGAGTAGTGCAAATAGATGTGGAGCCTTCTTGGACTGTTGAAAGGACTGTGTTGTAGACTGGAGATAGATGATGTCACATCCCTTCCCCTCTGTTGAGAGAGGGCTGTTCAGTTTTGACACAGATGGCCTCTTTCAAACCAGCAATCCGCTCTGTCCAAAATGTGGACTTTGCTGTCTTCGAAAAGCGGTCTTTGTTCAGATGCTTCTGTGGTTCAATTCATGGGATCCAGAATCAATCATTCTTC
The DNA here is from genome assembly GCF_016545835.1 of Crotalus tigris. Classification (NCBI taxonomy): domain Eukaryota; kingdom Metazoa; phylum Chordata; class Lepidosauria; order Squamata; family Viperidae; genus Crotalus; species Crotalus tigris. The sequence goes on from NW_024097358.1 coordinate 3,406,708, forward strand.
TAGTAGATGTTTGAACCAGGTTTCCTTCAGATATGTTAGACTGCAGCTCCTCAGTTAATCACCTACAGCAGGGGTCCCCAATCCCTGGACCATAGATCGTCAATGGTCCACAGCATGCCAGCAAGTGGGCCGCACAAACAAGCAAAGCTCCATCCTTGGGATGCAGGCAGTATTCAAAACCACAGCTCCACTGGTCTGCAGAAAAACCTTTCTCCATGGCACTGGTCCCTGGTACCCAAAAGGTTGGAGACCTCTGAGCTATGGATTGACAGGCAGAAAGAATCAGGATCGTTCATGTAGGTTTGCAGCATAAATGGTTTATTGAAGTCTATACACAAGAATCTGCTTAACTAATGGCCAGTACTAAATTGTGCTATGTAAGAGTTAATGGAATTCCAGGGGGCCTGGAGTTGGGTTTATTGTGACGGTGCAAGGATTCTAAACTGATGACATGTTTAACTCTGCCCCTCCAGCTCTGCCTGCTCTTCTCCTTATTGGAATTGGAGCTCAGCATAGTGCAAAGTACTAAGCTGGAAAAAGTTGGTCTAGAGGGACATCAAAGACTGGATGTGATGTGAAAGATATGAGATTTGCCCCTGTGATTATTTCAGTTGTAGTAAATAAATCAGTTGAATATTAGATAAATGCTTCATGAATTAACCATAAGGGTGATCTAGGGTAGCTGTGGAGCAATCACTCAATATTTACACTCTCCATGGTGTAGTCCTCTTACATCTAAAGGGTCTTATGGGATTATTACCTGTCTTCAGACATTACCTCTAAACAGATAAAATCAACTCAGCCATTTATCATAATCACCCACTTATTAGAGTAAATACAGTCCTGGACACCTGCACCTGACTCTTCAAATTCTGAAAATGGGCATATTATTTGTTAGTTACGTAAGCATATTTTGGGAAATGCCAAGCCATTTTGAAATTATTTCTACTTATTTCAGCAATGATACATTCATTGCAAAAGGACATATCCTAATATATTTTGAGTCTTGGTCTCATATACGATATATAAAAAGGTAAAGGTTTCTTCTATCTAGTCATGTCTGATTCTAGGAGGTGGTGTTCGTCTCTATTTCTTAGCAGGCGATGGTCATGTGGCCAGCATGATATCACATCACGGTGCAGAGCATGTGATGAAACACAGAACTCTGTTACCTTCCCACCAAAGTGGTTCCTTTTTATCTTCTTGCATTTGCATGTTTCTAACTGCAAGGTGGCCAGGAGCTGGAGCAAAGACGGGGGCTCACTCCATCGCATGGTGCTCGGGTCTCAAACTCAGGCTGTCCACTTTTTAACCACTGAGCCATTGTGCCCCAACTCATATATATAAAAATATATGCAAACTACCCTTCTCAGCTACCCAGCTCCCATTGCTTGAATGCTTTCTTGCACACTAATTACAGCTCAGCTAACCAACTAAAGATATTTCTTGGATTCATAATCTGTTCAGATGGAATGGTCCCTGCTGAGCCGACCAAGGTCTGGGCTTCAATCTTACACCTATAGCAGGTGTTCCCAACTGATATCCAGACTCTTGACTTTATAAAAACTAGCTTTACTATTGCTTGGGTCAGCTGCTTATTGCATGGAGGCAACTTTTTGGTTGGTTCTTTTTTCTCATTTTTTCTCTTCTTTTCTCTTCTTATACTCTGGTTTTGCTTCAGATCATATAAAAATACATGTCCTTCCTTTCTTTCTTCCTTCCTTCCTTTCTGCATGCTCTTTTTTTAACTTCAGAAATTAGGTCTATGAACACGTGATCATAGTAACATGATTTGATTCACTGGAAGTAAAAATAGAAATAGATAAATATAGATATAAAACATTTTCCTACAAGAGGGATTGCACTGTGCTTGAGATTCAGTGTGTGTTCTCTCTGTGTCTCTTTAAAAAAAAAAAAAGGTCTCAATAGATTTTGTGGCCTTGAAATTATCTCTATTTCTGACAAGTAGGTAGTTTTCCTTCTTTCTAAGAAATGGAAAATGCAACAGACAAGAAGTAATGATTAAACAAGGATTTTTCAAGGTCTCCCACAAACTAATTACCAGAATGATTTAGCTGCATCGTGTCAGTTAGATGAATGAAAGAGAAAGAGAGAGTTAAGTTCTCCATGCTCCAAAACTTTATCTCGATTGACTTGAAAATAATCTTGGAATTTCCTCCAAAACTATTCTGAAGGCTAACAAAAGTAGCGCAAGAATATATGTAGCCCAGGATCAAGAATGTTTGGGTTCTTGATGTTCTTGAGCTTGGTTGTTTTCTTGTGGATGTTTTATTATCAGACTAGATAACATCATCAATGCCTTAATTATGCGTTCTAGAAAGAATCTCAGTACGGTATATCATGACAACCTTTGCCAAGGAAAGATTTTCTCTTTACTGAATTTGGCCTTAGGCCAAATACACTAACACACCCCTACACTAACACAACCTTACCAATTAACAAATTAGCTATTATCTTCTGGCTGTTTCATAGAGTCAGCCAAATCCATTTCAAAATGACAGGCAGGAATCTTTGCTGTTAGTGTGTCTGGGTGTAATTAAAAAATAGGAGATAGTTGGCTTTGGAAATTATCCCAGTGATCTTTTGTTCAGCATATTCAGAGCCAGTATTTCCAGTTGCTATGACACTGGAATTGTCTTGCTTTTTTTTCTTTATTAAAACATAGCAAATAGCCCTGTGCAGGAAATGTCAAATGAGTGCAAACTGGGGGGTTATTAATATTAGATGGATTGCAAAAATCTGCAATACAATGAGGCCAGCAAAATAATTCCATTCTGCTTGATCAGGCGCTGAAAAGGATAAATCATTTCATTATATTAAAACATTTCCACGAAGCTGCTAATGGGTACTCTGAGTGAAAATGAAATGTATAGCTCTAAAATATTGTCCCAACTTGCAGTCATTTCTCAGTGGCGCAGTGGTTAGAATGCAGTATTGCAGGCTAATTCTGCCCACTGTCAGGAGTTCGATCCTGACCCAGCTCATAATTGACTCAGCCTTCCATCCTTCCGAGGTCGGTAAAATGAGGACTCAGATTGTTGGGGGGGGGGCAATACGCTGACTCTGTAAACCACTTAGAGAGAATTGAAAAGCACTAATGAAGCAGTATATAAGTCTAAGTGCTATTGCTATTCCCATTGCATTCAAGAGGTCCCACTACTAAAACAATTTGGACTGGATGGCTCATGTATACTCAGGATAGCAGCAATAATCTACATATTTTCAAATATTTGTGCATGTTTTCAAAATGTACACTTGTCTAAAGCTCTTCCAGGATGACTTTTGAAGGTAGTATTGTTATTGTTGTTGCATCATCATTTAAATAAAGGTAAAGGTTTCCCCTTTTCAGTGGTGCCCGACTCTGGGGGGCAGTGTTCATCTCCGTTTCTTAGCGGAGGGAGCCAGCGTTGTCTGAAGATGCTTCCCTGGTTATGTGGCCGGCATGACTATATGTCAAAGGCACACAGAATGCTATTATCTTCTCACTGAAGTGGTCCCTATTTATCTACTCTCATTTGCATGCTTTTGAACTGCTAGGTGGTCAGGAGCTGAGGCGAGGGACGGGAACTCACCCTGTCCCACAGCATTTGGGTCTCAAACCCCAGGTGTCAGCTTTCAAGCTAATAAGCTCCGTGTCTTTAACCACCGAGCCATTGTGCCCCCTATCATTAATCATCATCCCCATCACTATTAATTTTATGTTTATATTGTTGAAGCCAGAAGTTTTCACTTATGAAGAGTTATACCTTGCTTTTCCTCCGGGGGTGAACAGTATACACAGCATTCCATTTATTTTTTACTATAATTATTAAATTGATACCCTGCTTTTCCATTTGTGGAAACATTCAAGACAGTTTATGTTAGGATCATGGTAATGAAATCCTTCTACCTTTTGAAGGAGAAAGTCAAGAGTAATCAAGAGTCTTCTGAAATGATCAGAACGGCCTTCCAAAAGATGTGAAGATCCTTAAAGATTCTCCTCCTTTGAAGATTCTGCAGCTTACTTTGGGACATTTTCCACATTGGTTGGCTGTCCCTGCAAGACGTTTTCCAGATAAATGCAACTGTGATGAAGATAGGGATTTGAGCTTTAAAAACTAGGGTTCTGCTCTGAAAATATCCTGACACAGAATGGGATGAGTTCATTCAACTCTGCTAAAACTCAAGAACAGAACAAGAACAGAACAGAATTTTTATTACAGTCACCGACCAGGATTACCAGCAGAAACTTATTAAGAATAAAAATAAATCAAAACAAAACAAAATAAAAGATTACAACTGGTGGTGGAATGATCAGCGGACAATCATTTGTCTGCCTAATTTTACAAACAGTAAAACAAAATTTAGCTGTGCTCAAAGAGTCTAAATCATAGATGCCAACAATTGTACATTTAAAAAAAAAGTCAGGTAAAGAGTTATAAGGCAGGTCCTTGAATCTTACAGAGGGCGAAATGCAGGACCCTAGCAGACAGAACAGTCTTTCCAGAGGAATTGGGCTTTGGATTCTGATCCTTGTATGGGAACGCTCTTTTTTACTTGGCCCGATTAGTAGTGTTGCTATTTTTGTAAAATGAGTCATTCCAGCCATTTTAATCTAATCTCCAGCTCATTTTAAGAATTCAAGTTGTACCATTTGAAATGAGGCTTGTAGGACATGAGATCCATTCAGCAGCTCAGTGAGATTAAAACATGACATGAATTTCCAACTCCTGTTTAAATACATCCGGTGAAGAGGCCTTGAGTTGTGACTGCAGTCTTCAATTGCTCTTACTCCTACAAAATGTTCCTAACATTCAACCTGAATTTGTCTTCAGTAGCGTCAGAAAACATGGAACTAATTGCCTTTTGAATGCCTCTCCATATTATCCACAAAAGGACAGCAACAACATCCTTTTTCACTATAAGGCCTTCCTTCTACTCAATATTTTTCCCCTGCTCTTGTAGTTGAAGTGTATTTCAGTGTCAAATAAATACTGGCAAAGAACGTCTTTCAGGTGGAATACCTATTGCCAGATTTTCTTCTCGTTGTTATTGTTAGATTTCCTGCTTGACAAACTTTTCATGAGCTGTGCCAGGAAAATAAACTTTATTTTTATGGGAAGAATTACTATTTCCACAGGAGCACAGCTTATGCGGCTAAGTCCAAGAAGAGTGTTTTTGCAGTCTTCCCAACAGAAAGTAGTACATACAGTACTGCTGAGCTTGGGATACTAGACTTCTCCAAATGTATAACCAGAATCTGCAGTTCCACTATGTTTCCAGTTCTTTGTTGCCTTTCAACAAAGAAGATCAAAACTCCTTTTTACACCAAATATCTATCTTCTCATCTAGGACAGGGGTCCCCAACCCCAGTCTGTGGACTGGTACCGAGCCACAGCATGCCAGCAACCAGTCCACACAAACAAGCAAAACCCCACCCGTGGGATGCAGGCAGCACACAAAACATGACTCTACAGTCGACGGAAAAATCGCTGTCCATGGAACTGGTCCCTGGTGCCCAAAAGGTTGGGGACCTCTGATCTAGAAAACCATCAACCCTCTATTAGGGGATATACTTCCCTACACATGAAGGGAGTGTTATCAAGATCCATACTCACTGATAAACATAATTTTTCATCAAGAGATCTGATCCTCTTAAAAAATGTCTAAACTTATGAGCATCACACCCTTGTGATCTTGAGTCATGGCTGTGTCAAAGAAAACAGTAGTGTCAATCCTGGAACAAACCAGGGCCAAGCCAAACCAGAATGCTTTCTTTTCAGACTTTGGCAACACTCAAAAAATTGGCCTTGGACTTTTTCAACCACAAAGATAGGCAAACTTTACAAATAAGGTGCATGGGTGGCCAACCTGGAAGGAGTTCCTTTTCACAAATGGCAACTTTAGTGGGTACAAGTGGCCAAAAAATGCTCATAGACTGAGAATAGTTGGTTGGATCCCACACTGAATCCTAATCAGCAGTGAAACTTCTTAAGTCCTTTTGGGACATGTCGACAACACATCTCCAAAAGCTACTAAACTGTATCTTCCTACTATTTGATTTCCAAGGATCCCAGTGGACTGCTGTGACCTAGTGCAGGGATCTCCAATCTTGGCAACTTTGTGGACTTCAGCTTCCAGAATTCCTCCATGGGTGCCATGTTGGCTGGGGAATTCTGGAAGTTGGAGTCCAGAAGTCTTAAAGTTGCCAACTTTGGAGACTCTTGGCGTTGTTGTTAGTTGTGAAATCATGTCCGACCCATTGCGACCCCATGGACAACGTTCCTCCAGGCCTTCCTGTCCTCTACCATCTTCTGGAGTCCATTTAAGCTCATGCCTACTGCTTCAGTGACTCCATCCAGCCACCTCATTCTCTGTTGTCCCCTTCTTCTGTTGCCTTCAATTTTTCCCAGCATTAGGCTCTTCTCCAGTGAGTCCTTCCTTCTCATTAGGTGGGCAAAGTACTTGAGTTTCAACTTCAGGATCTGGCCTTCTAAAGAGCAGTCAGGGCTAGAGCCTTCCTTTAAAAATGAAAAATAATTTATTGAAAAAAATATATCAGTGGGGCAGGAAACTGGCCAAATCCAGGAGAGGGGTCCCTAGGTGCCTTGTTGCCTAGAAGCCCAACATTGCCTAGCCTTATTTTAGACCTTATTTAAGGACTTGGTTGCAATTAGACTTTTGTTGAAGTCATAGCTATCTCTCCTGGGAAATTATACTGGGAACTGTCCAAAGTACTGCTTAAGCCCATTTTCGCTGATCTGACGTGACACACTTGCTAATTGCTTGTAGCATCTTCCCACCAGTCTTTCACCTTCTGGTTTACTCAGCAGGAGCTCACAGTTTTGCTGGACACACATATCCACCCACGCACAAACCAAAAAGAAAGTAAAATAAGCTGAATTGCATAGGAGAATGTTAACAGTTCTCATTTGCAGTCCATTAATGAAAACTTCCCTCCCAGGTTCTTGGTAGTAATACTAATTTATATTGTGTATTTTGATCACTTATTTAATCTTTGGTTATTATTTTCATGCATCTCCTCTGGATTTCATTTTGCATTTTTCTTGTGTTGTATGAAAAAGCCATACCATAAATTCCTATTAATGGCTTGAACTGGTTATTTTTAACTGTAACTAGACAACCCATGCCCCATGAGTCATCATTTCAGAGACATTTTCTTACGAGATTCCTTGATGCCCTTAACAATATATTGCTTTTACTGGAAAATCTGGGATACATTCAATCTCCCTTGAAAATAGCCCATGTTGAACTGAACAACACAATCAAACATCAGCACAGGAAATAGTTTATGACATTTGGTATCATGTCGTAAACTGTTTTATGATAATGGGCATGTCATAAATTGTTTTATAAATTTTGCCAAATTTCAATTCCACGGAGTTATGGATCCCAGATTTTGGACACATTCTGTAAGTTAGCCTATCTGAGGTACTTTGGTTCAAAAGGTTTGTCGTATGGTGCACCTTTTCCCCCAGTTAAAGGGTCCATGACTCAGAGTTTAGTCATACATAGAAGATAAATCAGTAGCATCCAAGGAAAACTCTAATGATAACAAAATGATGTCAAATACTCCGTGACATCATCATAGTTGCATCATACAGGCATAATCATTTTCCTCCTCGCTTTCCACCATAAATGCAGATGCTGGTGTGCTGGTTAATGGCCTCAGTAAAAACTATTGGATTCGATTGTAAATCTCATAATTTATTTACTGGAAGCAGTATAAAATTGTTACAATAAAGCAACAGATCAATCAATACCATTAAGACAAAAACGAAGCTGATTTCGTCATGGAGGGAAAGAAAACTGCCTTAATGTGGCTGAATTTTTGGTACAATAGGAGGTCTTAATGGAATTTTCTGTCTGGGGCATTTGAGATTCTTTCCTAAATTTGGAGTCACGCTGCACAGATATAGTTTCATTTCACCCAATATCATACCATCACTGAAGGCATCTTCATTAGAAGATGATTGAGAAGCTAAATGATGTTCTGGATGTCTCAGAAATATCCAGGGAGAAATTGGGAAGGTTTGGAAATACATCAGAAACTCCCAAACTGGAATTAGAGGATCAAGAAACTCATAGAAACAATTATTCTGGGATTCCACATGTCCAAGAGCCCCAAATTGGATTCCTAGAACAAGATGGAAGCACAAGCCAACCCTAAGAGCACAGAAAGATAAAGGCCCATTAAAGATATGGTCCACTGCGATAAAAGGCTCTAGACAAGAACATTATAAATAGAAGTGGTGCCCTACTCACAAGAAGGAACTATTTAGATAGAATGCAGGTGGAGCTTGGGTGTTACGCACATCTCCAATTTCCAAGAGCCTTTCATGTTGACCCATGAGATCTCTGATCTTTGAGCTCCAGGCCTTAGTTGGCCTTAATGCATTCCTTTGTAGACCTTGGGACTGACCCTAGATTGTTGCTTCTCAATTGTAAGGTGTCTTTTTTAAATGCACTCTCAGGGCATTCCTAGAGTAGGACACTCTTTTCTAGTTCCCAGATTGCTTTGTTTTGCGAAGAAAGGGAGAAACCAAGAGGACTTATTGAGGACTCTTCAAAATTCTTGGCCTTGGATGAGAAGATATGAACTCACCTCTTTCTCAAATGGGCACCTGAGCCTCTACATAAATCTGCACCTGTTACATGACTGAAGGCTGAAGACTTAAGCCTGCCAACTAAAAAATATTTGGAGTGACAGACACCTGGATGATGGGATAGCTGATGCTTTGTCAGGAGCGCTGACAAACACATCTAAATTAATTTACTGTTCCTTCAACTTGTTTCCATAAAACCTTCATTCACCATTGCCCATGCTGCACAAGCTTCAGTAAGCAACACCTCTTGCTAATACTCTTTCTTGGCAGCCCAACAAAATGTCAGCAAATAAAATGATTCTTGTTTCTGCCTTTTGCTGCAATCAACACCTACTCCAGTACAAAATAATCCTATTTTCCCTAAAGTACAGAGCTCTTCTACTGCCAGAAATTGATCTTTCAATTCCACTTTTTAGGATTGTTCAGTCAACATTTTGATGCCCTTAGATTTTTCACCTTTCATTTGGAGTTTGCTGTGCTGATGGCCAAACAGAAGTGATATTAAGCTCATAAACAGTCACAGAAGTAATAGAGGGCCAGTATTTAGAGACCTGTCTTTTTAAGGAAGGATAATAATAATAATAATAATAATAATAATAATAATAATAATAATAATAATAATAATAATAATAATTCAATTGCAAAAGGCAGCCTTATCAATTGCAAAAGGCAGCCTTATTAGGAACTGCTTCCATCCTGCGACGATATCTGTAATACCATCAAACATCCACATCTGCCTATCCCAGGTCCTGGGTAAGGACTCAATAGGTAGACAAAATGCCAAATCCAGTCTGAACATCTGGCTGACTGTGCGATGATCAATAATAATAATAATAATAATAATAATAATAATAATAGTCGTAGTAGTAGTAGTAGTTGGAAGGGACCTTGGAGGTCATCTAGTCCAACCCCCTGCTCAGGCAGGAAACCATACATTATTTCGGACTGATGGCTGTCCAGTCTCTTCTTAAAAACTTCCAGTGTTGGAGCATTCACCACTTCTGGAGGCAGGTTGTTCCATTGGTTAATTTTTCTAACTGTCAGGAAGTTTCTCCTTAGTTCTAGGTTGCTTTTCTCCTTGTTTAGTTTCCATCCGTTGCTTCTTGTCCTGCCCTCAGGCACTTTGGAGAATAGCTTGACTCCCTCTTCTTTGGGGCAGCCCCTGAGATATTGGAACACTGCTATAGTGTCCCCCCTCGTCCTTCTCTTCGTTTTTTTCTCCATTTCTTGTTTAGGAGAAATATTCTGTCCTGCCTTTTTTGATATCCCCAAATACTTCATTCTCTAGGATGTGTGTGTGTGTGTGTGTGTGTGTGTGTGAGAGAGAGAGAGAGAGAGAGAGATTTCCTACAATTACAAAGTCTAAATATGGAGAGTTGATTTGGAAGCAACTCAATCAAATCTTTCAATGTTGTCCACTCTCTGACATGGACCAACAATTTGGTTCAAATGATTGAATTGGATACTCCTGAATCAATGCGATGATTCAGAACAGTTGTTTTGTGCGTGTATGTGTGCGTGTGTTTGTGTGTGTGTGTGTGTGTTCGTGTGTGCTCACACAAATCAACTTCCAAAATTGAGTCGCTTCTATCTTTTCACTTGAAGCCTCTAACTGATGCTCCAAACCAACAATTCAGATGAGAGATTATTCATGCGCCCTTATTAAATATATACTAGGACAGGATGATTCTTTATAAATTTCTCAGTAAGGATTTTTATGAGGTGAGGGAGCAAACCAGCTGCAACCCCTAAAAATAACTCAGTTGATTCCTTGAGGATCCCACTTTGGGTTTTTCTCTTCCTCTGCTTTCTTCCTTCAGTAGACTAGTATGCTTGTCTGTTTACTTCGTTTTATTCTTGGTTTGCTACTGTTAAGCATTTGAGGAATCTGAAACCATGTTGTTGATTTATGTATTAAAAATTCCATCTATTCCATTTCTCGTTATGGAAAGCCCCAAAGCAGTTTTCAGTAATCATCATCTTTCTCCAGGTGAAAACAGAGTAAAAACAATCCAGTAAAAATAAAAATCTTTAAGAGCATTAATGGCTAAGAAAGGGCAACATAAAAAAGCAGATTTTAAAGAGTGGTCTGAAATATTGCCCTATAACCTTGAAGCATCTGCAGACTTATCAGAAAACTTGAGTCCCTGTCCATTTTTGGTCAGTAAACCAACTTCAAGTTTTTTGATCTCACTCATCTGTACTTTGGAGCAAAATATCCTTTAAGGCCTTTGACTTTCTCAAAGCTTTTATCGCCTCCCAAATTTCCTGTCCCAGAAATATAGAGAACATGAATGTCTATTTTTTTTTAAGAAGACTGTCTTTTATAAGGGATAGCTTCTGTCCTTGCACAGTGCCCAGAGGTACCCATTTGTTTTCCTCTGTTTTGTAAAAGACTGGACAGCCATTTGTCCGAAATGGTGTAGGGTTTCCTGCCCGAGCAGGGGGTTGGACTAGATGACCTCCAAGGTCCCTTCCAACTTTACTACTATTACTATTACTAATTTTCTCTTTTTGGTGCGAATGCCAGATTGGGAGCTAAGAGTTGGAGTTAAGCACTGTATTAAAAGAAGCAACGTTGAACTAAGGAGACATTTCCTGACAGCGAGAGCAATTCATCAGTGGGTCAACTTGCCTCCAGAAGTTGTGGGTGCTCCATCATTGCACTCGGATACCCACACCTTCCTAAATGCTCATTTTCTCATTTTACTAAATTCAAGCGGGCCAAATGTTCAAGAGTTAACAGCTGCTCCTGACTCTCCCTCCCCCATTGCCATCAAGAAACAGAATTGGGGACGGGGCGGGGGAGAGCATGGCCCATCATGGCATCTCATGAGCCATGGGGGATGTTAATTTGTTGCAGAAAGGCGATTGATTATTCACCGCAGCTCCTTGGTGTCTTCACTTTGTGTCACAAAACACCCAGGGCTGTCAACTAGGTTGTGCCCTTGACAGCTTGCAGCTATAGAGGGAAGGAAGAGAAGATTTGCAAGACAACAGCTGACTCTGAAATCCCAACGCAGGGTGAAGGTTCTTTCCATCTTTGAACTTGGGATGATGGGGAAATGAAAAGCCGGGAAGGGGGAGGACGTTTAGGGAGCAGCTGGTGAAAAAGCAAGGGAGAAATTAAAGCAGGAGAGAAAGACCTCTGCTCCTGATGTGTGTCACTATGTCACAAGGGAGCCATTGATATACAAGGAGGGGAAGAGAGAGAGGGGGGGAGGGCAGAATTTAATCTTGGAAACTTTTTAGTGTAGAGGTCTATCAGCCAGAGCAAGAGGGATGAAAGAGAGACTAGACTAGAAGTATGCCAAGAATTGAGAACAATTGCAAGTATCAGTATGAGTGAGAGCCGTAAGCCTTCTGGATCTTGCATACTGTAGTCAGAATTACAGGGAGTCCTCAATTTACAACCATTTGTTTAGTGACCCTTCAAAGCGACAACAACACTGAAACTTTGAACAGTCACTAAACAAATGATTGTAAGATGAGGACTGAAATAGTGCTGAAAAAGGTGACTTAGGACCATTTTCCCTCCTTACAACTGTGGCAGCATCCCCATGGTCACGTGATCCAAGCTTGGCAACTGACATGTACTTATGACAGTTGCCTAGTCAATTCATCCAACCAAAATTTGAATGCTATTAACCCCAATTCAAAAGGCTCTATTTAATGTTACAAATAGTAAATTATACATTAAAAATATAGGGGGGAAAGAAAGAAAGAAAGAAAGAAAGAAAGAAAGAAAGAAAGAAAGAAAGAAAGAAAGAAAGAAAGAAAAAAAAAAGCAGGCGAGTGTTTGCGCTCCTTATGATCTGATCTATAAAACATAACTCATTGAGGAAGCTTGCGTGTAATCATTGCCTATATAAATGATGTATCAAAACGGAGCTTAGAGAGTTGAATCAAAAGTGTAGAATTAATGAAGTCTCTTTAGAAAATTTGCATGGGGTAAAACGCCTTAGCTGTGCTTGAACCACCTTCCTTGATTTATTTTTAATAATCAAGACCTAGCAAGAGGTAAACCAACTGTCTAGTAAAGGGTACCTCCCATAAAATGCAGAATACCAAAAGGATTCAGCCGTATTAAGCTATATTTATGATTGTTTTGGTAGGAAAAGTAGGACAATGCTCATAGGGGAGAGTCAGAAGTGTGGCAATTCAGATTTAAACCCCATGATGTTGTTGTTGCAGTTTATTCTTCCTCCTTTTTTTAGTGGTGTTTAATAAAAGATTCAATTTCTTTTGCTCTTTATAAGTCTGTCTCAGTTGCTTTACGAAGTCACGTTGGTCTAAATCAGAAGTTTTCTGTACCATGAAATGGATGCAAAGTTCCTGCAATGGAATTGGTTGGTTGGGTGAATGGATGAGTGGGTGGAGGGGTGACTTACTTGACTGTTTTCCCCTGAAGAATATCAGACCTCATGCTTTCTCCTAGAAATGTAAAAAAAAGACCAAAATCTAGATGTTAGATTTAGTCGCCAAACAGGTCCTATCCTATTTAGTGCTAAGCTAACATGCCCAGTGTGAAATCCTTCCTGGAGGATCAATTATTCCTTCTCCTAGTCATGAAAGATCAAACTCCTAGTTGCCTTATGAAATTGAGGCTTCTATATGGCCTTGTATTTCTGTAGTAATTCCAGTTTTCACACGCTCATAACTATCTGGAAGTGGAGTGAAAAATGGTCCACAATTTTGCTGCCTCTGAGGTTCCTCCCCCTTTCAAAATAAAATAAAATAATAATAATAATAAAGTTGGAAGGAACCTTGGAGGTCATCTAGTCCAATCCCCTGCTCAGGCAGGAAACCCTATACCATTTCGGACAAATGGCTGTCCAGTCTCTTCTTAAAAACCTTCCAGTGTTGGAGCATTCACAGCTTCTGGAGGCAGGTTGTTCCACTGGTTGATTGTTCTAACTGTCGGGAAGTTTCTCCTTAGTTCTAGGTTGCTTCTTTCCTTGATTAGTTTCCTTCAGTTGCTTCTTATCCTGCCTTCAGACGCTTTGGAGAATAGCTTGACTCCCTCTTCTTTGTGGCAGCCCCTGAGATATTGGAATATATAAGCCTGTGTGTGAGAATTGTGCTAATGTGATGCAAATGCAATCAGCTGTCAAATTTTTGGCTGGAACATCCTTGGAAAACTAGGTGCTTTCCTAAGTGCATCCCACTCCTTGGGTATCAGCACTTTCTTGCTTGGACAGCTCCCCAATCTTTATTCCTTAAGGGACAGTATCCCTATATAAACTATATGCCTGCTTTTATTCTGCAAAGCAAAGGACTGAGATAGTAATGGTTGGTGATCAATAACTTGCAGCAAATGCTTCAGGATTCTCAGGAATGTTGGAGATTCAAGCCCAAGATTCATGCATAGAAAACCAAAGCCCAAAAGTGAGTTAAAAAAAAAAAACTCCTCTGGGCAATTGATGCCCTCATTAAATTGCTCTTAATGCTGAGCTGTTTCTTTTAATGTTCATCCCAGTTCTACACTCCTTTGACTTAAGATAATTACATTCCTCACCCCTTCTGTGAGAATCATGAAAGTCTCTGCTCTTTCCTTACATTAACCCTTTTGTTGTTGTTGTTAGTTGCGAAGTCGTGTCCGACCTGTCGCAACCCCATGGACAATGTTTCAGCTTCAGAATCTGGCCTTCTAAAGAGCATATATATGTGTGTTTATCTTGTTGTTGCTGTTAATTGTGAAATCGTGTCCGACCCATTGCGACCCCATGGACAATGTTCCTCCAGGTCTTCCTGTCCTCTACCATCTTCTGGAGTCCATTTAAGTTCACACCTACCGCTTCAGTGACTCCATCCAGCCATCTCATTTTCTGTCGTCCCCTTCTTCTATTGCCCTTAGGCTCTTCTCCAGTGAGTCCCTCCTTCTCATTAGGTGGCCAAAGTATTTGAGTTTCAACTTCAGGATCTGGCCTTGTAAAGAGCAGTCAGGGTTGATCTCTTCTAGGACTGATTGGTTTGAACGCCTTGTAGTCCAAGGGTCTCGCAGGAGTCTTCTCCAGCACCATAGTTCAAAGGCCTCAATTCTTTTTCGCTCAGCCTTTCTTATGGTCCAACTTTCACAGCCATACATTGCAACTGGGAAAACCATATCTATCTATCTATCTATCTATCTATCTATCTATCTATCTATCTATCTATCTATCTATCTGATATTTTATATATATTCACACAGAATATTGTTGCGGTCTGAACAATCTAGAGAGAGACAACCAGCTGTTAAGATTATTATAGTCTTTTGCATCTTTTAACAGTTCACAGCAAATCAAGGTGCTGTTACAGAGTATTCCAATCAAAGTAATTTTCTTTCCTCTTTCCCCACAATCTGCATAATTTGGAAGGTTGGGGGAGAGAGGAGAAAGGAGCAAGATGGCACATGTTTTAACTCTTCTCTCTCTTTTTTTGGAGATTTTGTGTCATCTGGAGACTGAAAGCACTCCCAAGTTTGAAGATCCCTGCTTTAGGTTACATCTTATGGCCAAAGGCATGGTTTATTCTTAACACATGTAACCTGTTCTGGAAAACTTTTCAGCTGAAAAGCGGCATTAAAAATGCTTCATCAAACATTTGTTTGTTTGTACCCAAGGCAAGGAGCATTTTTTTTATGTTCTTTCCATTTCTTCAGCTTTAGAATGCCTTCGTTTAACTCCATTTGTAACCCATTTCGTGATTTTGATGTGCAATTTGCATGCCTGATCTACTCCTCTCATTTAAGATGATAAATTTGCATGCTAGGAGCTGTATAAATCTGTATTTAAAAGTGCTACGTGAAGCGCATGTTTCATCAGTGGCGTGAATGGTTAAATAAGCAACCTGGGTTAGCCCACCACTCTTGGTAATTGTGTGTCAACCTCTCTAAAAGTCTGCTATGCTGGTGTGGTACACAAATTTTCCTGGCAAGCGTGAAGAGAGAGGCTCTTGTAAACCTGACGCAACGATTTTCAAAGGAGGCTTCCTTTTGTAACTTTATATGATTTGCTTCTTTGTCCAGACCTTCTCTTTATGTGCCCCCATTGGCAGTAGATCATTTTGAACAACTTTATATTCAGAGTTCTGTGGAGTTCGAAAGCATGCAAATGAGAGCAGATAAATAGGTATCACTTCTGAAGAACTGAGGAAACTTCTTGGATGAGAAGTGAAACAAACAAAAAAGTTCAGTTGCCTTTTGGAAATGCACCTTTGGGTTTATACTGACCTTATAGGAGAGGTTGATTCTGACATAGGGCTGGATCCTCTCCAGGAAGTACATAGTGACATCACTATGATATCATGTATGCAGTGGTGTCATTCCTGTCCTCACGTCTGTTTCAAACTTTTCCCGATGATATCCTCAGTCACATTTCATCATCTTTCCAATCAAGCAGGGCCGCAGTACCTACCTGATTTGATTTAGCATCCAGGAAGTCCTCAACTTACAGCCTTTTGTTTAGTGACTGTTCAAAATTACAGCGGCACTGAAAAAAGTGACTTCTGACTATCATAGCATCCCCCGTGATCACGTGATCAGAATTTGGGCAGTTGGCAACAGGTGTGTATTTATGATAGTTGTAATATCCTGGAGTCATGTGACCTTCCCAACAAGCAAAGTCAATAAGGGAAGACAGATTCAATTAATGTCCATGTGATTCACTTAACAACTGTTGTGATTTGTTTAAACTCCATGGGAAAAAGATGTCATAAAATCAGGTGAGATTCATTTAACAAGCACCTTGCTTAACAATGAAAATCCTGATCTAAACTGTGGTTATAAGTTGAGAACTACCTGTATTGGAGTCTTTGCATGTGTGTTTATATTCTCTTTCACCTTTGCACATTTACATCCTGTTCCAGTTGTAACAAACATTTGTTAAGCAGCAGTCTCTTTATTGGCTTATATCTAGAAAGAAAAGCAAAAAAAGACCAAACTTATTTCACCTTTGTGAAATTGTCATGTTAGGAAAACGAAACAATGCTTAATGGAATATTATGGACATTCAAGTCTATGATGAACAACATGCGTTCCTTTCCTTCCATATAATTGTTACCCATTTGTTTTGACCATCTTTCTCTGATCCACAAAGGGCTTGATTAATGAGAGTAATTATATAGCAATCCCAGTCTCCAAGGAGAAAGACTTTTTGGAGAAATATTTCTTTTTCCAGGAAAATGTATTGCTAATTTTGCCATGATCAATAACTTGGTAGGCCTGCCCTAAGCTAAAGCTAAAACCACCCAAAGTTTCCAGTAAGTTGCAGGATTTAAACTACTACCGAAAATGCGATGAACCTTTTGTGAAAAAAATGTGACATTCTTGCACTTTTAGTGATAAGATTGTCCAGTGCCTATGTGCAATTAATGCATCCATTCTCTGGCTAAACATGCAATTTTTTTTCCCAAGGGCTTTGCACATTTCCATTCAATCAGAAAAAAAGATCACTTAAGAACATTTTTTTCTCCATGGCACATTTTCCATACTGGAAAATGTGGGAATTCCATTTGTCACTAAGGCTAAAGATAAAGGTTTCCCTGTCCAGTCATATCTGTCTGTAGGACACGGTGCTCACCTCCATTTTTTGGCCAAGGGAGCCAGCATTGCACGAAGACATTTTCTCTGGTCATGTGGCCAACATGACTTATATGCCAAGGCGCATGGAACACTGTTACCTTCCCATCAAAGTGGTACTTATTTATCTACTCGCATTTGCATGCTTTCAAACTGCAAGGTGGGCAAGAACTGGAACAAGTAACAGAAACTCACCCTGTTGCACAGCACTGGAGTCGCAAAGCTGGGCTGTCAGTTTTCCAGCTGACAAGCTCGGTGTCCTTATCAAATCCTTGATAAGCGGATTAATCATTTCTCCTTCCCCTGGAGAATTTGGGAAGAATGATCAACTACCCCATTCTTAACACTCGGAGGAGAGAGTGAGAGAGAGAGAGAGAGAGAGAGAGAGAGAGAGAGAGGTGCTGATATATTTGGGAATGGGTTATTCCTCCCCAAGAAAAATGGGCATGTTTCTGGTGGCAACAGGATGCAACAGATTGGAGTTTTTTTGAAGAATGTGAATCAGAAGAAGGTTGATCCCATCGTCCATTCAGCTCTGCTCTCGAGGCAATTTAGAGATTATGGCCCTCTCACTGGGAGTTTTCAATGCGCCTGCTGCTCTACAGAAATCTATTGGTCTCTCCAAAAGCCCTGACTGTTATGTTCCAGCAATGGCAGTTCAAGGAAATATTGACCTTGCTGTCAAATTCCGTTCACACCGGCATGCCAATTTTTTTCCTGAACCCAGCCAACACGCCAAACTGCAAGGCTTTAGGCTTTGATAATGAAGTGTGTGTTTATTCAGCACAGATCTGAAGGTTCCCTGCCACATTGTGTATTAGAGCACAGTACACACATTCATATTCAACGACCCACAAAGCAAACAATCAGGATCAAGGCTCCCTTGTGCTAGCTGCGAGCCCGGGAAAATGCAGCTTGCGAGGCTATGTATATTGCATTGCTGCAACACCAAATGAGAATAACATTGGGCTGAAAGGAAAGAGCTAGCCAGATTTTTCATCCCGCAGATGGGATTAGTGGCACAAAGGAGGGAAAAAAAACTTCCATTCTCCTCTCTGTGAATTCTCACTCAATTTGATTCAAGTGAGTTTGCTTTCAAAGGTATTTTTGAAGGAAGAAAAGAATTTTGGGGCTGAAGTTTTCACGGGCAAAGTGCAATAGGCACTTGCATGCCTGCTGGCATGTCATTAAATCCATGCTCTTAAAAAAAAAAAAAAAATTGCTTTCTGTCTAGATGGACAATTTAGTCTAAACAACTTTGGGTTGTATCATCCAGGAATGCTCTTTAAGAATAAAATGAAACTAAGAGGGAAAAGGTGATTAGTTTTAAGACTTTGCAGCCTTCGATATTGCTTTGAGCCATGTATTCCAAATTACAGAATAGTTGCACCACTGCTGTTTTGTGGCTAAATCTCCCAATTGCTACTGAAAAGGCTGTCCTGCAGGATGGGGAATGCATAATGAACATCAGGAGAAAAATCCCTGGAGCACTGCTCTTTCATTACCTCAAATGCTCAGCAGCTGGGACTGCAGTATTTATCAGACTTTATGACGTGCAACACCTTAGAAATTGAATTGAGACCTCTTGATGGTTTACAACTGCTATTTCAGAATGATTTACATCCATAGAGCCCTTGGTGCTCTGAGCTTGGTTGTTTGCTTGAAGACATTTTATTACCCAGCTAGGTAACATCATCAGTGCTAGTGAGTGTGGGGTTTGCTCATTAGCTCTGATGATGTTACCTAGTCAGATAATAAAACATTAGCAAGTGAATAACCAAGATCAGAGAGTGCTAAGGACCCCTGAGCTGTGTATATTCTCCTCTGTGTCTTTGGAGAGTTTCAATCATCCAGGTCATGGTTGTCCCAAAGGTGCTTTTTCAAAAGACATTTTCCAGCTGGGGAAAGCTTGCAGTGGCTGATGGCCACTGAAGAGGAGAAGGAACTACCCTCTGCACCTGATCTGAGAATATGAAGGGCAGAGAAAAGGCAGGAGCAGAGAAGGTCAGCCAGGCTACACAAGAGGAGAAAGCCCCAGAAGCTGGCTATTTATCACAGCGGACAGATGGAGACATTGCTGGGAATAACGTGTTTGTTTTCTAGCTGTATGTTTGGCCGTCATGGTTCCTGCTTCACTCTGGCTTGACACTGTGTTTGGGATTGTGCCTTGGAGATTCTGACCTTTTCTTGCCCCATGAGCTCTCTAGTGTGTGGATTTAACTTTTGCCTGGTGGATTTAAGTTTTTCTGGTGTAGTTATTTTGTTTGAGCAACTTTCAAGTGCTTTGTGGACTGTTGGGCCATTGCTCTGTGGACTAACCTTGGTTTGCTCGTGGCTGGACTCAATTGGGACAGTTCTGGGTTTTTGTTGATGGTAATTGCTGGGGATTATTAATAAACTCACTAGACCACAGTTATGTTTGTGTGTGAGAGAGACAGAGAGTAAGCAGCGCAGCACTATCTCTGTTGCTTGTCAAGTAATAAGGTAATATTAATATATTATAATAATATAATAAGTATTATAATAATCAGGTAACAGGTAGAAGAGAATCTTTGAGCAAGACTCTTCTACTATTTTACCCAATTTTAACATCACCTGCCATGTACCTCTTTGATCCTTTTATCTGTAGATGTTAATAAGTTAATAATAAATTAAACTGACTGTTTGATTTATGTTTTCTTCTTCTCCTTCTTCCACGTGTTCAAGATGAGGGTCAAGTTTCTCTCTGCTTCACATTATCCGCACAGGAACCCTGAGTGACAGATAATTGAGGCAGATGACTGAGTGATATTAGGGAGCATCAAGTCACCCAATGAGCTTCTATGGCTGAATGGGGACTTGAACCCGGGATCTTATGTGTCCAGATTCAATACCTAATCACTATCCCATGCTGGCATTAAATCTGGGACCTCAGCAGGTGTCTCTTCCTCCTCTCCTTGACAGACATATGTGTTGGAAATCAAAACCAAAACATCCCGGAGAGTCATCCAAGATACTGCAGCTTTTAAAAATATTTTTCTAACTCTTTTATTTTTGTTATTTTTAGGTTTAAAGCTGATATGTGTGGCATTTTTTTCTCCCCAGAGGACCAAGCAGAGGACCAAGTGGCTAAATGCCTGCCTCATATCAATAGCAACTGCTGATTTCCCTCTTTTGAGGGAACTCAGTAATCAATCCTTCCCAGCAAGCTGTTTCAGGGAAGTGCAAGCTTGCAGGCTGAGATCACCATCTGTGTTTTCCTCTAGCCAGATCTGTGGCAAAATTCCCCAGAAGAAGAAGAAAAGAATTTGACGAGTTCCATTCACTCCGGCAATTTTATTTTTATTTTTTTTCATTCTAAGTCTAAATGAGCCTTGTGGAATTAAAAAAACAACACAAGAACTGGAAATGAGAAGTTTGGGTTCTTGGTTCACATCCTAGGAGCAGATGTTTTCAGAAATATGGTGCTAAAATGGTCGTGAACTTCCCACCAATATGCCCTCCGTTTGAAGAACACCAGCTTAGAAAAGTTCTTGGTGTGGGATCCCAGTCGGTCCATTGCCCTGATGATATTATCTAGTTTGGTGATGAAATGTCTGCAAGAAAACTGCCCAGCCCAGAGAGCATCAAGGATTCCATAGTCCAAGCCTGAGCTAAAAATATTCTCTTCTAAATATCTTGGTGGTCTGGCTCATTCACTCTATTAAGCCAAAAAGTAATTTAATTTTAGCTTCTTGTGAGTGGAAAGTCCACCTATCAAAGACTAATGTTATGTTATATACCAGCAGTCCCCAATCTTTGCAGCTTCGTAGCCCAGCGGGGGACGAGAAGAACTGGGCTGTGTGAGTGGTGAGCTGGTGTGCACATGCAAACGCAGCTCAACTTGCACAAGTTAAGCTGTGTGCTATGTTTACATGTGCTGGCCCGCCACTCCCAAGGCCTGGTTGCAAATAGACCACGGCCCAGTGTGGGCCGTGGCCTAGTGGTTGGGGACTCCTGCTATAAACCAAAGCATTGCAATTGGCCTCCTACGTTGCACAAAGCAAGCAGGTTCTTTACCTGATTTTGGAGTCAAGCAATGGATGAATCCCGCTCATTGTAGGTAAATCAATGAACCGTAGATAAGCCAATCAAAGTTCCTCTTATGATCTCAGTTGCAAGTGTGATGCACACAAAAAAGGAGCAGGGCTCTGATTGCACAATTATACCTGTCATATATATATATAAAGTATTTTTTTTCTTCCCTACAGAGGGGAAAAAAATTCAAGACAGGTATAATTGTGCTATCAAAGTCCTGCTCTGTGTGTGTTTGTGTGTGTGTGTGTGTGTGTGTGTGTATCACAAATACCGTGACATCCCTTTTTCCAATTCAAAACATTCTGAAGTAGTTTACCTTGGATGAACTTTTTCTCCCCTCTATCTATTTTTTTTGGCTCTCAGTATTCCCCATCCTGAGGTGCTTCAGGACCCAGAATTTATGAGCTTAGTTGAAAGGCTCCGACAGAGAAACCCATGCACAAGGCCTGTGCTTTCCCAAATATGCTGGCGGTAGAAATATGTTCAGATGATAGGCTTGCTCTTAGGGGGTGTTGCTTGGAGGGGAACTTTCACTGGCATTTTAAAATGGCATTCAGAAAATTGATTTTCTTTTCTTTTTGCACATCAAGCAAAAAAGCAATTGCTGCGCTCTCCATGAGCACCCTTCCCGTTAGGAACTACATTATTATTATTTTTTTAAAGAAAACCATCCTGTAAGGCCTGAATTTTCATTCCTGATTCAAAGCAAAGGGTCCTTATTTACATGATTCTATTTGTCCTGCAATATCATAGGGCTGTGGAGATTACATATAGAGCTGGTCCTCGACGTGCAACAATTCGTTTAGTGACCATTCAGAGTTACAACGGCAGTGAAAAAAAGCAACTTATGATCATTTTTTCACACTTATGACCATTGCAGTGTTCCCAGGGGCACGTGATCAAAATTCACACGCTTGGCAATTGACTCACACTTATGACCCTTGCAAAACTCACTTGGCACATGTTTCACTTAGCAGCATACATTTTGGGCTCAATTGTAATCGTACGTCAAGGACTACCTGTACTTTATAGAATCAAAGAGTTTGAAGGCACCTCCAAAGTAATGTAGGACAAATTCCACGTATTTTACAACTGGCGGGAAAACAGACCTACACTCAACAGTGGAATATTTCATTTATGCAGAATTGCATTTGTAGTATAAAATATTTATTTTTAAATATTTGTGCCTTTATTAAACAGAGCAGAGAAAATAAGAATAAGAAATAAGAAAAGAAAAAAAGGTAAAACAACAAATTAGACCTCTGAGAGTTTCCTATATAAGTTTGTGTGCATGTACGTGTTTTTTTGTTGTTTGTATATAGAGAAAAAAAATACGTAGATGTACATGCATGCACCCCCACAAAGACTCACTCACTCTCTCTCTCTCTCTCTCTCTCTCTCTCTCTCTCTCTCTTGCAAAAGTGACAACTAAATGGCTTTTTTTGGGGTGGCTGAGTGGATGACATGGGACAGCTTTTCTGAGTTCAAGACAAACAGAGACAAATGTGCTCCTGTTGTAGCGTCTTCCAACGCCAGTTAAAAACCATTGTGTTCTTTGTTATCCAGGAAATATCAGCTTAAATCCGAATGGAAAGAGAAGGCTGGTATAGTGATAGTTCAAAATTGCCTATTTTTCCTTTCAGTTCCTCTGGCCAGATTTGAGTGGCTCGATTCAAAGTTCTCTCTAATACTGTGTCAAAAGCTCTCCTCCAGTTCTTCCTGTCTTCTCCTGCTGTTTTTACTCCACCCTTCTCAGAGCATGGCAATTTCTTTAGCTGATTAAAAAGAAAAAAAAAAAACAAAGAACACAAAGCACTGACATCATTGTTGGGAAGTGGCGGGAGATGCTACTGTGGTCTCTCTCTCTCTCTCTCTCTCTCTCTCTCTCTCTCTCTCTCCCCACTGCCATCATTAATTCATTTCTCCGTTGCTCTGCAGCCCCACGGCTGGCCTAACTTTCTGATCTGAAAAGACACTGGAGGCTTTTAAGAAGAAATTGGACAACTATTTGTCTGAAATGGTATAGAGTCTCCTGTTTGAGCAGGGAATTGGACTAAAAGACCTCCAAGTTTCCTTCCAACTTTATTATTCTGTAATTTCTTTGATGGGTTTACTCTCCATCACAATATTCAGCTTCCAAACAGAAAGACCCGTTTGATGGTGGAACCAGCTACTGAAGGAAGTAATGGACTTCTTTTTGTCAGATGTTTCAGGAAGAAAATTCTCTCTCTCTCTCTCTCTCTCCCTCTCTCTCTCTCTCTCCCCCACTGCCATCATTAATTCATTTCTCCATTGCTCTGCAGCCCCACGGCTGGCCTAAGTTTCTGATCTGAAAAGACACATAGGAGGCGGTCTCTCTTGGTCTTTTGGGAACCTAGTCAAGACAACCGTCAGAGAGATAATTCTACCACAAAAGACATCCATCTCCTTTGTCAACTTGACTGTCGAGATTATTACAAGAGTATCCTCCTCCACTCTTGAAAATTTTTTATCGCTTGTTCCTCCTTTAAAATAAAAACAAAGCATCATTTATTCTCCATCAGCTTGAATGTTGGGGTTGATGAAAGGTAAGATATTTTTAGCATGATGCTAAATTATTCTGGCTTTGTTTAGGAGCTCAAGATGGCATATACAGCATTCCTTCCTCTAATTATTCCTCCCAGATCAATAACTTGGTTCTATCCCAGCCCTTTGGGGACAACTTAGACAACGTTCAAGAGATCTTTTTAAAGTGAACCTTCTTCTCTCCTAGAGTCATCACAAGCAGCTGGATGCCTTCTGTTGAGTCCAACGTATATCATTACTCTGACTCTGTCCATCTCATCTCCTCACGGTGTCGGGGAATGCAGTTCCCCGCCCTCCCCCCCAAAAAATATGGAGCCACCTGAATAGAATCAGGACAGGACAGGACAGAACTAAGGCAAAGCAAGGAATGGCCAAGAGCCCACAATGCTATTGTGATGCTCTTGAACAAACTATTTCACATATAGTTCAAGAATGTCCCCTCAGAAAATTTCAAGGCACTTGGGATGATCTCACCGCGACCACATCAGAAGCAGTTAGATGGCTAGCTTCCTTACGTATCGAATGATAACATCTATCCCATTGCAATTCTATAGCTCCATATTGTGATTTTATTACGGTTTTATCTTAATTTAATATATTATCTCCTGTATTGTATTGTAAACAAATTATACACATATATACATATCTGTAAATGAAAGAAATAAAACACGATCACCAGGAGGATTTAAAGTAAGAATACTTTACTAAAAATATACTATACTTATGCTAAAAAGTTGCCAAGCTTTCGCTGGGGGAAACTCCCCAACATCGTCAGGGCTAAAAAGGCCACTTCAACAAAGGTGGTTTAAGTAGGTTCAAGTAACGTCTGCGCATGGCTCCTAGACCGCGTCACTAGCCCTGATTGGCCAGCTGATAAACTTTAAACCCTCCCGGTGATCGTGTTTTATTTCCTTCATCTATAATTATGCCCGGGAGTCGCATTTTTACCAATATTCTTGAATATCAGTAAATCTGTATATCAGTGATTGCATGACCTCTGTAGATGCCATATGATAGATAGATAGGTAGGTAGATAGATAGATAGATAGATAGATAGATAGATAGATAGATAGATAGATAGATAGATAGATAGATTCCCTTAGGAAAGACAGAGCTGGTGCACACTTATGTGTGTTATGGATTGAAGTCTTACTGCATTCTCCACCAATGTGTATGAAGTCAATGGCCCAAAATCAACTCCTCTGATGCAACTGGAATTTATCTGATGCCAGAACATAGTCGTGGAATGCTGAAATCTGAAGTTCACCTTTGAGAACAAATCTACTTCATTTGGTTGGCAGGTAGCTGCTAAATACTAGTTCCATCTCACCAAATCTTCTTATACTCTCCAAACATCTTTTGCGTTATGATTGTATCTTATGATTTATGATCTATGGTTTATGACTTGGTTCCTTGCAGGTACACTGAAAGCTTATGCATCGGAGACAAATTCCTTGTGTGCCCAATTACACTTGGCCAATAAAGAATATTCCAGTTCTAATATTCCAAATCAAATCTTAGCATGTCTTCATCACTTCCTGTACCATCTTTCAATGTCCAGTGCTAGTGTCAATGCTGCTAACATCAGGTGTTTTTGCATTGACAACAGGTGGGAATGTAGCCATCTTTTACCTTTTTCTTTTAGAGTTAGATGATGCTGGGAGGGGGATGTGAACGAGAGTCCAGCTAGACATAACAACACCAGACCTAGAGTGAGAAACAAGGTTATTGTAACCAGAGCTGATAAGGAATTGGCGGGCTGGAGAGCTGGAGGGGACGCCCACATTTCAAGCTAATTGGGGAGAGTGATTTATGACTGTTAATTGGAGGAGGGAATTGTGCTTTGATACTATGTGCTCAGGGGAGGGGAATTCAGTTTTTGGCTTCAGTTATGCAGTGCCAATATTATGCTACTCCAAATAAAGATTCTTTAAGGTAAACAATGCCTCGAAGTTCTTCTGAAGAACTTCAGAACCATGACTGCTAGGGTTTAAGATGCAATATGACGGTAGCCAGAAACTGTTCCTCATCAAAAAATCCGCAAAGAGTAATTTTTAAAAGAATTTGTGGCTACAGGCAAAGGAAGAAGATTATAGAAAAAGATATTAAGAAGACGTTATTACCCTCCTGCCTTACATGCAGATAAAATCAGAGACAGTGATTATGATTGTAGATAGGACTCTTCCTTTAGCTGAGAAAAAAACTGACTAGAAATGCAGGGCCAACAGTTTGCACACTACCAAGGATTGTTAATGGAGTTATTTATAACATTCATGCCATAATAAAAATGATTATAGCAGCAATTAATTCCTGTTAATGTTAAGCAGAGCTAATGACATACCTCTGGCAAAATATTAAGCTCACTCATATTAATTTGCATCCTATACAGCTTTGCCAAGTAGCCCTACAACAGCTGTTATTATTCTTATTATTATTGTACTCATTTGTAATAATGCTGTAAGAAAAGTCTGTCTCTAGAGATGGACAGGCATCTCTCTAGAAGATCCATAGGTACCTTCATTTATGTCACTTTTAAAGTTTTAGAATAGATTGCACAGCAGCTAATTAGCTGATCTGTTAGTCATCAGAAAAAGATAAGCATGTGAGTCACTGGGTTAGGCATGTATTAAGGAAAGGAAAAATATAAGCTCATTTGTCCCTCCTTTAAAAAATGGCCCCTTCTTTTATTATCCTGGTTTGTTGTTGTTGTTGTTAGTTGCAAAGTCATGTCTGACCCATCGCGACTCCATGGACAATGTTCCTCCAGGCCTTCCTGTCTAGTTCTCTATGTCAATTTTTATTTATTTATTTTCATTAGCATCTATTAAGAGATCAAATTCAGATCAGGACTAGGGCACTTAAAGAACAGAGACTGATTCTGTTCCCCTGAACTGTTTCTTAGCCCAAAAAACATTTTTATTCTCATGAACGATTGAATTGCTTGCAGGAGAAAACCATAAAAGTATCATACAACAGTTGAATGCATCTAACTTTCTCCATCGCTGTAGCCTTAATGCCATATCTTACTTGGCTTTGAAACACCTGAATAGCCTGATTCAAGATTGTAATCTTCTCTAGGTAGGATTTTGCCCTGTGTTTAGTTCCAGAAATAAAAGAGTTAGATACGTCAATCTGTAGCACCACCCAAAGTCACTGGTTGAGATGAGTGGTTATGCAAATTGAAATAATAAATGGATAGGTCAAGAATGCAACAAGATGGGTAGGTAGAGGCATACAGCAGTGTGTCATAAAAGTCCACTCTGTAAGGGAAAGAGAGGAGGAAGAGGAAGAGGAAGGAGGAGAAGGCAGGAAGAAGAAGAAGAAGAAGAAGAAGAAGAAGAAGAAGAAGAAGAAGAAGAAGAAGAAGAAGAAGAAGAAGAAGAAGAAGAAGAAGAAGAAGAAGAGGAGGAGGAGGAGGAGGAGGATGAGGAGGAGGAGGAGGAGGAGGAGGAGGAGGAGGAGGAGGAGGAGGAGAAAGGAGAAGGAGAAGGAAAAGGAGAAGAAGAAGAAGAGGAAGAGGAAGAGGAAGAGGAAGAAGAAGAAGAAGAAGAAGAAGAAGAAGAAGAAGAAGAAGAAGAAGAAGAAGAAGAAGAAGAAGAAGAAGGAAGAAGAAGAAGAAGAAGAAGAAGAAGAAGAAGAAGAAGAAGAAGAAGAAGAAGAAGAAGAAGAAGAAGAAGAAGAAGAAGAAGAAGAAGAAGAAGAAGAAGAGGAGGCAGCCTCCCATTTTCCTCTTCACCTGCAGGGGTTTATTGACATCTCCCTATTATGCGTGCTTCACAGGCGCCAAACATAGATTCTGGCAGCCTAATGATTATTAATTTTATAGATCAGAGGCTGACAATAACCCTAATCCTGCAGAGAGCACAGTAGGACAAAATCCTGGTTGGCCGGAATGCAACCAACTCGTTGTTTGAAAGGGAATTCATTCTGATGTGTGCAAACTGTATCTTTTGGACAGGGAAAGATGCAAGATGGCATTTGGAAACGATGGTCAGCAGTTCCCAGGGACCTTCAGGGATGGAGATATATGCAAATGTGGGTGAGTTGTATCTAGAATGCCATGTGCAACCACCAGTGAATATACCGAGAATACTCATCTACCCAGCCTATTTTTTAATCCTTTTTCAAACCAAAGGGACAAAATAACTCCTGGCTTTGATTAGCAATGATCTTATCAACCAATATCTATTTCCAAACTATTCATTTAGTGCCACCCCTGCCCTGTGCCTTGCTTTCCAGGCAAACTGGCTTGGTGGTAAATGTCAGTCCATCTCTTCCATCTCTCTTTGCTTTCTTATAAACCCCTGCAGATAAATGGATAAATGGTCATTGAGACCAACTCCTGCAAGAAATCTAAATGAAAATATTACTGACAAATAGCAGAGAGTGGGAGAGAGAGAGAGAGAGAGAGAGAGAGAGAGAGAGAGAGAGAGAGAGAGAGAGAGAGAATTTTCTTCCTGAAACATCTGACAAAAAGAAGTCCATTACTTCCTTCAGTAGCTGGTTCCACTATCAAACGGGTCTTTCTGTTTGGAAGCTGGATATTGTGATGGAGAGTAAAGCCATCAAAGAAATAACAGAATAATAAAGTTGGAAGGAAACCTGGAGGTCTTTTAGTCCAATTCCCTGCTCAAACAGGAGACTCTATACCATTTCAGACAAATAGCTGTCCAATTTCTTCTTAAAAGCCTCCAGTGATAGGGCAAAATCACTGGAAAATAGGAAAGATGGGTCCATTTACCCAGGTATCCCCATCTACTTTTGTTGGTGGAACTCTCGGAGGGCTTCCTTCCACTAGTCTATTTTGAGTTTATTGAATGGAGATGTTTCTACATTTAATTCCCACCCATAGAATTGAGAGTTGATCTTTTCCATCCTTGCCAGCTGCTTTATTTCCAGTTCAGCCTCGTTTTGTATCTTGTCATCCTTACTAGTGATTGAAGCGTCCAACTTCACAAGCTGGACAAAAGGGAGGGAAGAATAAGGTGGTTGTACTTCTCCTGACAGACATCTAAATGTCCTTGAATTCGGCCTGTGGACAGGCTTAAGCAGAGGAATTAAATGACTTTTTTTTCCTTCCATCTTGACTTTCTCTAACTTTCCCTGTGTCAATTTTATGTGACAAATTCTTTGGATCAGAGATCTGTCCTTTCCAACGCGGATGAGATTTAATGCTTTGGCATGTAAATTTTCCTAATGTTTAAATTATCCTATCCTTTGGGTCAAGCTTGACTGATCATGATTGCATTTGTACGTCGATACAGTTTTCTTGGCAACATTACAGGGGTTTGACATTTCCTTTCGGATTACTTTTTTTTTTTTCACTTTCCAGGCTAGCCTATAGCCCTGGCCTTCTTTAGGCATTTTTCGTTCAAACACTAGCCCAGCCCAACTCTGAACTTCTAAGCTTATATTCAGTCAGCCAAGTATTTTTAAATGCAACTCCAGTCTCTCTTTTAAAAGATTACTGCCACAATTGTACATAACTTTCACTAGGGTCTTGTAGGAGATGACCAGGCTGAGCTGGAGGGAGGAGTCAAATGTGTCATAAGTCTCGAGTCCTTGCGCACCCACAAAAGATCCAAGTTCAGCTCACCTTGAATTTATTTGACCTTTTATCTGCTGCCAATTTGTTTGGACCGTTAGTAGTTCAGATTCTTGTAGCGAGCTTAAGCTTGCAATAAATCTTTATACTCACTTGAACTGCCTGGATCTCCTGATTTCCCTGGCATTTGACAGGTTTCTTTATTTCAGACACTCCTTTTGCAGAATTGTGATCAGGGAAAGACACAATTGCCAGTGGATCTTACTGCGAAGTGGAGTGGAAGTCAAATCGTTCAATCCACATTGGGTACAATACATTTACAATCTTATTTTTAAATCTCATACAAAGCAAATCTCATTGATAGCACTCTATCCCTAGTGAATTGCTTCCAGGTCAGAATGATCAGATAATTACTGGTCCCAGTTTAGAGTTGGGAGTGGGGAGAAAAACAAACCCGTCTTTCCAAAGTTCTTCTAATTTTAAATTAACTCCTAGCCACATCGGTGTGAGGAGAACATTTTGTCAGGGACAAATATAATGAAAATAAAGGCTCAGAGATCAAAACATTATGGGATGGGGATAATCCTCTTTGGCTGCTGGCACTGGAATGGAGAGTTCCATTCAATCACTTTAAATTATATTGATTTCCCTAGCCCGCTCTCTCAGCTTTCTGCCTTAAATTGATTTTTCATCTCTGGAAATCGTTACTATGGATCTCTTGATGTGGAAAGGTGGGGGGACGGGCTTGCTGAGATGTGGAGCAGATGACAAAAGAAACTGAGATCATTTCACTTGGGCTTCTTGCTTTGATGGTCCTAAAAACCGACCAGATATTTTGGGCTTTTCTTTAGCCCATATTTTTGCAAGAGAAACAGAATCAACCAGAGGCAGATGTCAGAAGAACCAGCTGTCAACAGGGCTGTAATTGGAGCGATAGATTCATCCCCAGATAGGTGCAACTTTTATTTTCAAAGATTAACATTCTAAGAAAGTACTCAAAAATACTAAGTGTTCTGAGCTTGTTCTGAGTGACTTCTTTTGAGCTTGGAACACAATGCTCTTGCTTTGTCCAGAGCTTTAGACTCCAAAATTGCCTGTTTGAGTTGCATTCTTTGAGAGTTTGGTGCTGTTCTGGTGTTTAAGACCGATGGTTCCATTATTTCTTTTCCAGTCTATCCAGTCAAGACACAAAGACCAATAGCACTAGCAATAGTATTTAGGCTTATATACCACTTCACAGTGCTTTTCCAGAGTCAGCATATTGCCCCAACTATTTAGGTCCTCATTTTACTGACCTCAGAAGGATGGAAGGCTAAGTCAGCCTTGAGCCAGTCAGGATCGAACTCATGGCTGTGGGCAGAGTCAGCTTGCAATACTCCATTCTAACCACTGAGCCACCACAGTTCACTACCAGTTGTGGTCCATGTGGCTACTCATTTGGATTGGACAGTATGATAGGGAGAGACAGGACGTTATGCAGTTCTGGCGCAAGGCATCAGTCACCAAGCACATGGCTTAGGTCTGAAGCATCTTTGCACTGGGCTCTGGGGTTGCTTTTCAGTAGATGTAGGAAGACCATTTGTAGCTTTACGGCTGCCTCCCTGATAGGAAGGTTACAGTGGATGGCTTGCAGGTGCTGTGTGTAGCTTGCAAAAGGTTCATTTTGGCAAGTAAAAGAAAAGACTGCAGAGCAGGCAAAAGACTTGTGTGTGTCTCTGCATTGTCTGCAAGGTATTGCTAATGCTGCAAGTTTTAAGAGGTAAATGCAAAAACCACCTTTTGGGACACATTGTTTGATGGACTTGGTTTGATGTCTTTTCACCCTGTACATTCTTAGGTGGCTGGCTGATGTTGAGCCTGAAAGTACATTTAGAATTATAAAAACAACTATCTAAAGCTACAATATACTGACCGACTCAATGTTGATTCAGCCTTCCATCCTTCCGAGGTCAGTAAAATGAGGACCCAGGTTGTTGGGGGCAAGATGCTGATTCTGTAAACTGCTTAGAGAGGGCTGCCAAGCACTATGAAGCAGTATATAAGTCTAAGTGCTACTGCTATTGCTATACTCTGTAAACTGTTAGGGAGGAACTGTCTTCACCCTCTTTCTCTGACACATAACATCCAGGCTGAGTTGCCTGTTGCTCCTCTTGAATGTACCCCCTCCTTCCTGGGAATCCAGCTTCTGACTACATTCCATCATGTTCCTACATACCATTACATGGCGTGATTTAAGGTCTTCCAGCTTGTTATGTGCATTATGCCCATGACATACGTAAGTGGGTGGTGCTCCATGGCCACTGTCTTCACATTTTTGATCCCCAGCCCAAGGATATCTCTATTCTGCAGGATCCAATCTGGGTCGGACACCGGGACCAGAGGTTTTCACTTCCAAGCTTCCAGACTTGGAAGCTGGAGCCCAACCTTGAGGACCATCTGTCTAGCAGAGTGTGTCTGAACATACTCCCTGAAGATGGGCTCCAGCACGAGTCCAAAAGCTCATAAGACAGAACCCCTGGTCCTGGTGACCAACCCAGATTGGATCTTGCAATGTTATCCTGGGACTTGTATAGTCACCTTCCTACCTCTATCCTCCACATTGTCCTAAGGCTTTAAATCTTCACTGCCACTTTTCAAAAATAGTGCTCCTTCTTTCGTACGCTACCTTTAAAGTATTTTGCCTGAAATGACACAGATTCAAGATGAAAGCAATCAATTCCACTGGGGGTCTGTTGTACCTGAAGGAAGACTGTGTATGTACATTTTTGACAAGCAGCTTATTTGCTTAACGGGATGGCTAAGTAATTCTCAGATTCTCTGCTTTCGTAGGATGATATTTAATTATGCCTGTTGCAAAAACTGCCCAAAATGTGCAAAGGGGGAGGGAAAAAGTGGCTTATTTTTCTACGCCTTGATTGAGTAACGGGCGAAGCAAACCCAGAGGCTCAACATTCATTACAGAAATGGAAAATGTAATCTCTGGTTTCTTTTTACATGGTCCAGTGGGAAATGTAGAAAAGAACTACTTGTCTTATTGCACTCATTGATTTTTCCCATATTATCACAAAAGGAGCCTTTGAGTTTTCCTCTTGGGGGGGGAAAGAAAGGGAGAAGTCTTAGTGGAGAAAAACTAGTCCATGAAATCACCGAGAATTCGATTCAATAGCATAGCTTTGACTTCAGCTTTTGGATGATAAATAAGTTACAACGGCACCAGAAGACAAGACAAGAAACAATGGATGGAAACTAATCAAGGAGAGAAGCAACCTAGAACAAAGGAGAAATTTCCTAACAATGAGAACAATTTACCTGTGGAAGGGCTTGACTTCAGAAGTTGTGGGTGCTCCATCACTGGAGGCTTTTAAGAAGTGACTGGACAGCCACTTGTCCGGAATGGGTCTCCTGCTTCAGCAGAGGGATAGACTAGAGGATCTTCTGGTCCCTTCCAACTGTGTTATTCTGACCCACCAAAACTCCATGGGTTGAGCTAAAAAAGAAGTGTAAATATAGTGCAGTGATTTTCAAATAATAAAAATGTAGTTAATCCAAAAATTACTTGCTGGTGTATAGCAATGGATGAGTTTCTTACTTTTTTGCAGGTTTAATTTAAATTGAGTTAAACATTTTGCAACTCAACTTTTCTCATCCCCGATACATAGGGACCAGATCTTCCCAGAATTCCCATGCTGCCTAGGGAATCTTTGAAGGGTTCCTTCAAACAGCTGCGTCATGTGCTTTCCTCCAATCGTTAGGTTGGAAGGAAGAGGTGTTGATATACATGTCCTCATAGTCTGTGTTTACTATGATTTAGGAATGGGGATAGGCTCTGCTGTTGTCCAAACAAGGTTAGCATGGAACATTGCATGGAGAGTAGTGAGTGGCCTTCTTGGCTGCACTTCCACCCTTGGCTCATGTCATCAAACCAATTAAGAAGGCTGCCACCGATACATATAGCAGCATTGGGACTCTGCTAAACTAATGTTTTAGCTGCAAGATAACTATTATTATATTAACTGTGGCGCTCCTTTGTTTGGTAGGGTAGAATAATTGCTAAAGATCCTAACAAATCAATGTCTTTGGGGTAGAGTCTCTTTTTTTCCATTGGGAAGCTCCTGTTGAGGACAGTTGTAATCTACCTTTACTTTTAAGTGGAAAACGTATCTGAAACCCCATATTGAAACATGGGGTAGTCAACCTTCAATGCAAACTCCTATTTCCCTGCCCTCTGGAACCCTTTCTCACCTCAGTTGCTGGAAATCGGTGAAAGCTTCCTGTGTTAAAAGAAACTGCAGTGTAATCCTAAAAATAGGCATAACAGATTTTTTTTTTTTTTAGGAAAACAGAAATTAACACTTTCTCCTGCCCTGCGTCAGAACGAATGAAAAATGTGGCTTCTGTCAACGTGCATGATGATAGCAACAGAAATAGCACTTAGTTGTATGCCATTCCACAGTGCTTTACAGACCTCTCTAAGCGGTTTACAGAGTCAGCCTATTGCCCCCAACAATCTGGGTCCTCATTTTATTGACCTCGGAAGGATGGAAGGCTGAGCCAACCTTGAGTTGGTCAGGATCAAACTCCTGGCAGTGGGCAGAGTCAGCCTGCAATACTGCACTCTAACCACTGTGCCACCACAGTTCACCACCAGTTGTGTCCATGTGGCTAACTCATTTGGACTGGACAGTATGATAGAGAGAGGCAGTATGATATGCAGTGCTGAGTTAGCCTGCAATATTGAATTCTAACCACTGCATCATCACAGCTCCTCCTCCTTTATTTCTTTGTCCCACCCCCTTGCACCCACCCCATGTCCAGTGTGGCTCTTGTTTGCTGAGATAGCAGCAGCAATATGTGATGTGTGCATACAACAGCAGACTAGAGAGAACTTAAGATCTGACACTTCATGGGTGTGTGGATAGCGTATACAGCTTTCTGAGCTCTGCTGTTAATTAATGGATTGCCTTTCTAATTAATAAAAGAATTTATCTGGTTTAAGGAAAGCTACACTTCATTCTTGAGAAGTTTCTTCAAAGTCCTGTTAATTGTCAGCAGTGTCCTTGGGGAACCTCAAGTCTTGAGGCTGCTTTAAAATAAAATGACTCTCTTTTTTTTTTCCCCCTCCGAGAATGCAAATTATATACAAAGGAGAGATGAGAAAGGAATGCGAAAGCTTTGTTTGGAATAGGCTGTGCATTTTAAAGACCTCCCTGTTAATCAGAGCAATTACTAGAGGCGACGGCAATAGGGAAGGTGGCTTTGGGGCTGGTCTTCTGTGGTGCATCTGTCAAAACTATTTAGCAGGTTCCACTTCACACAAAGTGACACCTTTCTTGGGAGTTGAACAATAATGGGCAGTCAGTTGGCAGCAGATTAACTTGCTCTACTGAAGGGAACAATAGCAGAAGCTGGCAGTTCAACCCTGAAAATGTTTCTGTCTTTGTGCACTTAATGCTGGTGGACAAATGTTTGAGTCACAAATGCTGGCTCCCTTCACAACGAAGGAGCTTGGGTGAGTATCGCTCTTAAATTCCCTTGCTTCCCAGCTTTCTCCCATTATTCATTCTTGGACAGCCTCGTTGATGTCCCGGATCCTCCTCCATGAAGATGTTGGCTGGGGTTTAAGGGCAGATTGTTTTGTGTAACTTACAGGTTTCATGTTGACTTCTGGAAGAATAACAGAGTTGGGAAGGGACCTTGGAGTTCTTCTAGTCCAACCCCCTGCTCAGGCAGGAAACCCTGGCCTATACCATTTCAGACAAATGGTTGTCCAATCTCTTCTTTAAAACTCCAGTGTTGGACCACCTACAACTCCGGGAGTCAAATCATTCCACTGGTTAATTGTTTTAGTTGTCAGGAAATTTCTCCTTAGTTCTAGGTTGCTTGTCTCTTTGGTTAGTTTCCATCCATTGCTCCTTGTCCTGCCTTCAGGCGCTTTGGGGAATAGCTTGACTCCCTCTTCTTTGGGGCAGCTCTTGAAATATTGGAGCATTGCTATTATGTCACCCCATCCTTCTTTTCATTAAACTAGACATACCCAATTTCTAGAAGAAGCTCAGAAAACCCTCCTCTCTAGGAGTCAGCACCAAAGAATGATCAATATTCTTCTTGCTTTATGAGAGTCTCAGGACAATGGTTAGAAGACACAACACTACTTGTTTTGCTCACTCACTTCTCCCATTCCCTCTTATAAGTATACAAATATATGTCCTTCCTTCCTTCCTTCCTTCCTTCCTTCCTTCCTTCCTTCCTTCCTTCCTTCCTTCCTTCCTGCCTGCCTGCCTTCCTTCCTTCCTTCCTTCCTTCCTTCCTTCCTTCCTTCCTTCCTTCCTTCCTTCCTTCCTTCCTTCCTTCCTTCTTTTCTTCCCAGCCATGCCTCTTTCTCTGCCATTTTGCAATTAACAGCAGGAAAAACTGAAAATCTAGGGGGAAAGCTAAAGATTGCTTCTTGTACTTTCTTGTTCTTCCCCATTGTCCAGTTGATTAGCTGGTAAGATAACTATCTGGGAAGAAGCAGATTAAAATGTATAATACATGCTGAACCTTCAGTGGATTGTTTCGATGCAGGATTTAATAGATTTACAGGGAATCTCATTCAGAAGGCAATGCATATTATTAAGTGGCAGGCAGAAAAGTGCCATGGATACCTGGTCCCCATTGAAGCTGATGAAAGAGAATTTGATTTTTTTTTTTTTTAACTTCAGTGAAATTCTCATAGGTAGATGGTTGTTACAGCACGTATTTAAGGATAAGACAGCCTAGGAAAATTATTCTTTCCAGCAGTCTAAAGCTCCCTGGCCACTGGTACTTCTATTAAATCCCAAAGAAAAGTGTCAAGATATGGTTCCTTCCATGGGACTTGTTAAATTGGAATGAATGAAAAGGCAAAGAGGCCTCAACTTGATGGTAAGAGACGTTGCAAGAAGTAACCATCATGACAGCAGCAGCAGCAGCACTGTCCACCTCGTCCAATATTTAAGAAAACTCAAAGACACCATCAAGAGAATTGAGAAGACATTCTTAAGTCCCTGGAGGATTAGGCAGAAAAACAGACACTTCTGTTGCTGGAAAGGCACAATATTAGCATTCACTGGTTTACTTCAACAGGTGGTGTGGCAGCTCTGCTATATTTGGGGGACATCTGATTCATTGTGCCCTTGAAGAATTGCCAAGATTTGCTTTATTCTGCAGCCAGCTTTGTGTTTTAGGCATTCCTCTACTA
Organism: Crotalus tigris; assembly: GCF_016545835.1. Lineage (NCBI taxonomy): Eukaryota > Metazoa > Chordata > Lepidosauria > Squamata > Viperidae > Crotalus > Crotalus tigris. The sequence continues at coordinate 3,443,277 of NW_024097358.1, forward strand.
CCTTCCACCCTAATCACCTGGGGAGTAGGAAGATGGGTAAGAATCAACCAGAAGTAGAGGTTGGATCAGGGGTCTTCAGACTTGGCCCTTTTATGACTTGTGGACTTCAACTCCACAACTCATAAAAAGGGCTAAGTTTGAAGACCCCTGGGTTGGATCCATGATCATCAAGGACCTGGGATGCAGCTGGCTTTGGTTGTCTTCCCAAGAATAAGTTACATTTCAGTTTAACTGAATCTTATGGTTTAGGCATTCATGAAAATCCAGAAGTTACCCACATAAGCTGAGTTTGCACAATACATGAATTTTAGGCTATACACGTAACCCCAGTGGTCCAACCCAAGAGCTGGATTCGCACATTGTGCTAACCTTACTTAGCTAATATATTGTGTGAACTCATCCAATTCAGGTTGTCACTAAATCATAAATAAAGAAAACCTAGATTAACACCAACACGTAATATCTTGAAGATAAGACCATCCTAAGACTCCTCCCCTTTCTTGTTTCTTGTATTCAACCTCTAGAACAGGGGTCTTCAAACCTGGCAGTTTTAAGACTTGTGGATTTGTTGAGCTGGCTGAGGAATTCTGGGAGTTGAAGTCCACAAGTCTTAAAATTGCCAAGTTTGAAGACTCCTGCTCTAGAAGAGTTCTCCAAAATATCTGTAGGAAGGTGTTACTCGGGTGAGGAACTCCCATTCTCTTAACCCCGCTGGCTAATATTTCAGGAGGGGTTTTTGGCAGGGGAGGGGCAGCCATCATTAATCTGGGCACCTCCAGATGTGTGGTCTTGGACTTCCAGCATTTTCAGCAATGGCCATGTTTACGGAGAATTCTAGAAGTCCATGCATCTGGAGGATAAACCCATTGGAGATAACTGAAGCCACCTTGCTCAACGAAGTTCTGAAAAAGCAGCTATATGGTGTCTATTGAATATAATTTTTTTCTCCTTAAAAACCTTTTAGTATTCTTGCTGGTGGCTCACTCACCATCTGGATCATGTATTTCTCATGAGTTTCATCAAAAGAAACTCTGCCAAATCACGCCAATAGTTTAGAAAAGAAGAATAGGTAATCCACATGCATTATGTGTAAAATGTCAACTTCAAAAGCATGGGTTTTTTTGCTGGTGTGACCATTATTGCTTTTCAGCTTGCCAACAAACTCAGGGGGAGGGAAAGGGATTGGAATGCAGACTTCAAAGATCAAGAAAGCAGACCGTGAGAACCAAGGACAGTTCACCAGGTACCTAACCAGACTCAGAAGCACCTTCTCATAACAATATTTTTGCACTTAATTAGGCAACGTGACCTGATCAAGAAGGAGAAGGGGGAATTCCTACTATATGGGCTAGGGTGGGGTTTTGCCAGAGCTGGTTTTGCTTGCATACATGACGAAATGATGTACTCAACAAAGAGATTGAAACGTCTTGAAGGTGTTTACTTGGTTGGTTTGTCAATTGGAACCTTGACACATAATCTAGACACATGACCTCTTGGTTCTTTACAGGCAGAAGTGGTAGTACCATCCTCAACACAGCTAAGGAGTTGAGATAACAAAGATATTGGCAGCAGTTAACCACAGTTCCTCACCATGAAGAATAGGTGTGAACAAAGCGGTCCATAAATTCCATGAAAAGCAACGGTCAGTCATTCATTGGAGTTCTTGCTTAGAGTCTTCAAAGAGGATTTCATCCACTTTCATATCAGTTTCAGACACAGGGACCATACTGCACATTTGTTCTTGGAAAGCTAAGGCAATTGTGTACGGTTTTCCTTTCGGATGCTGCTGGCATCGTTGGAGGAAGGTATCATAATACCCTTTTCCTCTTCCCAGCCTGTTCCCCGTTTGGTCAAAACCAAGTCCCGGCATCAGGATGAGATCCAGACCATCTGTGGACGAGAGGAAATATCTGGGGTGAAATGACATCAAACTAACTTTTCATTTTTCAATTTTGTTTTCTTCCTGATTTGTCCAAGAAGTGAGGTGTGTGTGTTTCCCCCCACCCCAGTTTTGACTTTTAAAAGCTGGCTAAGTTGGATTTCCAGGTCACAGCAATGCAACCTGTCAGAGACAGGGGGTCTTCAAACTTGGCCCTTTTATGACTTGTGGACTTCAACTCCCAGAATTCCTCAGCCAGCGTGCTAAAACTCCTCTGTGCACAAAGCAAGACTGAGCAGCACTAGAAAGACTCCTAAGCAATTTTCTCTGGGAAGGCATTTTACAAAAGCAACAGAAGCTGTGAAAAGCTCTTTTTCTTTCAGACTTTTATTGTATTAAAACTCACATACCAAAGGTTATTAAGGCAAGTGGCTAAATATATGCAGACATATAACCGATAACTGCAATAAACAAACACCAACAGATTGCTGCTATTATATTATTATTATTATTATTATTATTATTATTGTTCCTCACACAGATGTCTAGATTTGATTTGGCATTTTTATCTACTTATCAAGCTTTCCTAGTATACTAGCTTCAATGCATCTTCTTCACTGTCCTTTAAAACTAATAATAATAATAATAATGATGATGATGATAAAGTTGGAAGGGACCTTGGAGGTCATCTAGTCCAACCCCCTGCTCAGGCAGGAAACCCTATACCATTTTGGACAAATGGCTGTCCAATTTCTTCTTAAAAACTTCCAGTGTTGGAGCATTCACCGCTTCTGGAGGCAGGTTGTTTCACTGGTTAATTGTTCTAACTGTCAGGAAGTTTCTCCTTAGTTCCAGGTTGCTTCTCTCTTTGGTTAGTTTTCATCCGTTGCTTCTTGTCCTGCCTTCAGGCGCTTTGGAGAATAGCTTGACTCCCTCCCCTGAGATATTGGAAGACTGCTATCATGTCCCCCCTCGTCCTTCTCTTCCTTAAACTAGACATAACCAGTTCCAGCAATCGTTCCTTATATGTTTTAGCCTCCAGTCCCCTAATCATCTTTGTTGCTCTTCTCTGTACTCTTTCTAGAGTCTCAACATCTGTTTTATATCATGGTGACCAAAACTGGATGCAGTATTCCAAGTGTGGCCTTACCAAGGCCTTGTAAAGTGGTATTAATACTTCACGTGATCTTGATTCTATCCCTCTGTTAATGCAGTCCAGCACTGTGTTGTCTTTTTTGGCAGCTGCAGCAGAGCTGCACATGAACAACTAAGAGCCCCTTGCATATAGTAACAACTAAATATCATTATAAAACTATTTTTTTCACATTTTGCTCTAATTTCTTTTTTTGTTTTTGTTTTTGCACTCCACTGCACAAAGAAGATGTCCCTCTTGTTTGCCCTTTTTCGGGGTTTAATTCGTCTAAATAATTTTCTCATCTCTAATACTGAAGGGTTTTTGAAGAGGAGGGGCTTGGCTAAGTGGGATAGCTGCAACAGTGAGCAATTTATCTCCTCCTCCAAGTTTTTTTTTTTCACGGTAATAATTCTGCAATTGATCTACTGCATGTTCCATAAGATAAAACCTCAGTGTGTGCACTTTATATTTGCTTTTTTCCTGGGGGAAATGGGGTTGGCAAAAGGAAAGGAGCGGCTACAATTACTGAAGCATTTGTTTGGATGTCAGATAAAAATGGAATGAAGATTTAATTGCAGATCAGACCCCTGGTTGAGAAACATCAAGCTCTCAGCATGGACCTGTCAGTATTATCAAGGGCCTTCTGGATGGAACCCTGAAATTACAATTTAAACTGGTGGATTTTTTTCCCAGCCCATAGGACTGGTTTCTTTCCCCCCCCCCTCCCAATTACACACTTGAAAGCAGATAGCTTGTTAAAAGACTGTTCTTGTATGTAGTTTGTTATGAGGAGGCCAGAGAATGTGTGTAAAAATGTCTCTCCAATAATCTTCAGATTCCTTGGTTTCTACAATACTTCCTTTCATTTAATACTAATGCGGAAAAAATTAAAGGGGGTGTTTTCAATGGAAGATGAATTTTAGGCAGCCAAGGAAAGTTTACAGTGTTGGAAAGATACTGTCAAAGGTACTGTCATTTTGTCAAAGCAAGAATATTCAATAGCAGCAGCGTTGACAGATACTGTAGGAGAGGGAGGGGTCAAACACATCATAAGTCTTGAGTCCAGTGGTGGGATTCAAATACTTGAACAACCGGTTCTCTTATTGGATGCAGGCCTAGGCCTCCGAGGCCTAGAACGGACTTCCAGAAGTGGCATCCACGCACTTCTGGCAGGCCATTCTAGGCCTGGGAGGCCTCCTCCAAACCTCCAAGGCCTAGACTGGACTTCCAGAAGCAGTGTGCATTAAGTCGGTTCTCCGAACTCAGCAAAATTTACAGTAGCTACCGGTTCTACTGAACCGGTACGAACTGGCTGAATCCCATCACTGCTCAAGTCCTTTTGCACCCACAAGAGATCTAAGCCCAGCCCACTTTGAATTCCATTGAATCTTATCTACCACCAATTTGCTTTGAACATTAGTCTTTCAGATTCTTGTAGACAGCTTTATCATACAATAAACCTATATTCACTGGTGACGCAGTGGTTAGAATGCAGTATTGCAGGCAAACTCTGCCCACAGCCTAGAGTTTGATCCTGATGGGGCTCAAGATTGACTCAGCCTTCCATCCTTCCACGGTCAATAAAATGAGGACTTAGATTACTGGGGACAAGATGCTGACACTGTAAACCACACAGAGAGCTCTGGAAAGCACCGTGGTGCAGGATATAAGTCTAACTGCAATTGCTATTGCTCTTCATTTGAACTATCTGGATTCCTGATTTCCTGGGCATACTGTAAGTTATAGTAAACACTGCCACCAGATCAGCCCCCCTCCAGCACTTTCAATAAGAAAAGTCAACTAGGCCACCCAAGGGAAATTTCAAAAAAATTCTCTGGCTCCTTGAGAATAAAGTAGGAAAGCAGACGTTTCTTGCATGGGAAGAGAAATTTGGAAAAAATCCAACTCAGTGGTGATGTTCCTGCCATCCTGCCCTCAAACCCACACAAGAGACCGGCTTTTGCTGCCGTTCCATCTGCTTTCAGAATTGATGCAGTTCCTTTGCCAGGAATTGCGAAGGAACCAGGCAGGCATCCCGAAGCCTCTGCTGCATTTAAAGGCAACTCTACGTAGATCTTTTTTTTTTTTCTCAACACGGAGGAGGATTTGCCAAGGGGACATTTGAAACAAATGAGGCAGCACAAGTTAAGAGTTGGGACAGACTCATCATCTTGCTGGGATTTTTTTTTTCTTCTTGTTTAAACTTTTGCAGCAGAGAAAAACTTTTGGAGCGAGAAAAGCAGAACACGTCCAAGCAAAACGGCCGTCAGGGATGTAGAAATGCAAGCTGAATGTATCAAAAATAATGTGGAGTGTAGGAAAAGATCTGGGTATTTGGTCCAAAGAGGATGAAGGGGGAGGCCCACCTCAGCTTATTTTTTGGGAGGGAGGAAATGGACTCAAACGAGAAAGGCTATTTTTTTTTTCTTTACTGAAAGAAGTATTGGGAGAATTTGCTACTTTCTTGTGTTTTTAACCTGGATTAAAGTTATTTTAGAACTTCCTCTGAAATAATTTGTTTTGCTTTTTCTACCTCAGAATGGCAAAAAAAAAACAACCAAAAACACAATTCTGTGTATTTGTTTATTTATATGCCAATGTTGCGATTTGGTTTGGAAGTTTCAAATAAAATAAAATGCGAATTGAAAATAAAAATGGAGTCTATCTATAAATACAGGAAAACTGAAATATAAATGAAGTAATGGTCTTGGCAGTAGCATCCCTTAAAGTTTAATACAATCCAGATTCCTGTGGATTTCAGGGGTTTCTCTCCATGTATCTTTTTTGTTTGTTTGTTTTTTCATTTGAAGACAAGAATATATATATCTTCTCCCTTAACATTTTCAATATTAACAAATAGTTCAAAGTCACACTTTAAAATGAAAGACAAGTTTCTTGCCCCTTGCAATGGCAATGGGAAGGAAAAGTGTAGTTAACGCATGGCCAAGACTGCAAAAACTCTTTCAATATTGGAATACCAATGTGTTTATTTCATACAACCAGGTCCATGGTGGCACAGTGAGAATGCAGTATTTGCAGGCAAACTCTGCCCACAAACTGAAGTTCGATTCTGACGGGGCTCAAAGTTGACTCAGCCTTCCAGCCTTCCAAGGTTAGTAAAATGAGGACCCAGATTGTTGATGGAAATATGTTGACTCTGTAAACCACCTAGACAGGCTGTAAAGTACTAGGACAGTGGTGGCGAACCTATGGCACAAGTGCCAGAGGCGGCACTCAAGAGCCCTCTCTGTGGGCACGCGTGCCGTCGCCCCACTCCTAGGCCTTCAGCTGGGTTTTATAAAATCTTTTCGCTTTAAGCCTCCGCCGCCGTGTGCAAAAAAAAAAAAAAAGGTTCAATCAGTCAATTTCAACTTCTCGCGGGAAAAAAAAGATCTTGCAAAGTTGGAATTGATTGATTGAACTTTTTAGTCCCACCCAGTCTGCTGTGACCACTGAAGCCACGCCCACCCAATGGGCCACATCCAGCCGATGGGCCACACCCACCCAGCACTCGACGATGCATTAGCGGGTTTTGGGTTACAGTTTGGGTACTCGGTCTCTAAATGGTTTGCTATCACTGTACTAGGAAGTGGTATATAAGTGCTAAGTTTATCGCAGGCTAACTCTGCCCACTGACAGGAGTTCGATCCTGACCGGCTCAAGGTTGACTCAGCCTTTCATCCTTCCGAGGTTGGTAAAAAAGAGGACCCAGATTGTTGGGGCCAAGATGCTGACTCTGTAAACCGCTTAGAGAGGGCTGTAAAGCACTATGAAGCGGTATATAAGTCCAAGTGCTATTGCTATTGAATGCAGATGCAAAGATGGCACTGGTAGCAAATTTCTACTGCATGCCCAACCACGGCAAGCAATTCATACAACAGCTCTATGCGAGTGATTAAAACTCTGAAAAATTACGGTTGCACCTGAATGGCTTCTTTTAATGCTCACATTGATGAGAAGTGGTCCCTGGATGTGCTCTCCATCAACTCAGCACATGATTTGACACCATCATAAAGAGGAGACAGCAGGTGGCATACTTATTTCTACCCACAGCTCTTCTCTTATTACGCAACCTTTTTAGCTTAACATCTCCAGCCTGGAACTAAATTGCTTCCTCTCGTTTAATTATTTCTGTTTCTGGCTGGGAGCTGCAATTTATTTGCATATTGGTATCAATGCACTTGGATGGGTATTCTATATGTAATTACTGTCAGGGCGTTTTCACAGCTTCTGTCAGGGCTCTTCTGTTGAATTGATTAGAAAGAAAGAAAAACTGAAATGAATTATTTGTGAGAAAAAGGACGACAGCCAATCTACTCCTCCTTTGACTAATGGGGACTAGACGCACCCAAATGTTGGGTGCTGGTCTTTTACCTAATAGAGGCGATTTGGCTGTTCAGTTCAGGGACGTGACTTGAAAGCAATTTGACTGAATCCTCAAATTAAGTCAGATTTCCAAATCAAAGCAGAAAATTATTGGAACTATTGAATTAAATTGGGAATAACTTTCCCCATAATTATAGTTCCCTCCCCCCTTCTGAGGCCAAAGCACAGCTAACTGCAGGTTATCCTCAGACAGCAAAATGTTGTGTTGAGTTGTGGCCTGGCTTTGGAAAGGAACACTTCTGCTAGCCTGCAAATACCTTGACAGACACACAACGCAGATACTATTAAGGAAAACTCCACTGGTTTCAGTGGAGCTTATTCCCAGGTAATTATGCGTGGCGTCGCATTCTGATTAAACCACATTTTGCACAGAGGCTCCTCCACTGAGCTCCAACCTACTTTCAACTACTAGGAGTATAAATAGATAATAACTGATCAAGGGAATAACCTTATTTGATGAGTTTCTGTAATGAGGGCTGAGAAATGCTCCTGCATTGTTGTTGTTGTTGTTTCCCGATTCTCCCTCAGTTTGGCGAAGTCGTTCATTTTCAAGACGTCTTTTAATTCTGTCATTTATTTTCAAGATGTCTTTTATTCTGTCTTTTATTTTCAAGATGTCTTTTACTATGTCATTTATTTTCAGAATGTCTTTTAACCCTTTCGGAGGAATGCCCATGGTGCTGGGAGCAGGGTGGTGTGCGTGGTTAGGGTTAGAGTGCTGGGATGAAGATTAGCCAGATCATGTTTGAGACCCGAGTGCAGTCTTGGGAGGAGAGGGAGCTCCCATCTTTTGCTCCAGCTGGTGCTGAAGACATAAAAGGAGCCCCCAACTGGGCATGCCCCAGGCAATGGTGACGTCACTGGCTAATTCTTTCAACCCGGAAGCGCTTCGGGGCTTCTGTTGTTGTTGTTCGTTGCAAAGTCCTGTCCGACCCATCACAACCCCAAGGACAACGTTCCTCCAGGCATTCCTGTCCTCTACCATCTTCTGGAGTCCATTTAAGCTCAGGCCTCCTGCTTCAGTGACTCCATCCAGCCACCTCATTCTCTGTCGTCCCCTTCTTCTATTGCCCTCCATCTTTCTCAGCATCAGGCTCTTCTCCAGTGAGTCCTTCCTTCTCATTAGGTGGCCAAACTACTTGAGTTTCAACTTCAGGATCTGGCCTTCTAAAAAGCAGTCGGGGTTGATCTCTTCTAGGAGTGACCGGTTGGATCGCCTTGCAGTCCAGGGGACTCGCAGGAGTCTTCTCCAGCACCATAGTTCAAAGGCCTCAGTTCTTTGGCGCTCAGCCTTTCTTATAGTCCAACTTTCGCAGCCATACATTGCAACTGGGAAAACCATAGCCTTGACTATATGCACTTTTGTTGGCAGGGTGATGTCTCTGCTTTTTAGTAAGCTGTCTAGATTTTTTTTTCTCAGAATGTCTCTGAGCATCCCATCTTTTACTGCACAAACATCTCCCTATTGATCTGCCCCCTTCCCAACTTCTCCTGCTCCCATAAGGCCCCAGGGGAAGGTGTCACAAAAGAACACAGGGCTGGAGAAATTACCGAGTGTGCTCAACTCACAATAGTTCACTTAGTAACCTTTTGAAGCTACAATGGCACTGAAAAAAGTGACTTACGATTGCTTTTCACACAACCGTTATAGCGTCCCCACGGTCACGTGATCAAAATCTGGACACTTGGCAACTTGATTAGTCAAGTGTGATTGAACACACAAGTAATTTGTCTCCGGTGCAGAAATTCTCAGTATACATACAAACAACAAAGTAATGTAATCATAAGATACCATTACGAAAAAGTAATATTTTAAGATATTTAGGGCATGGGAGTTTTTGTTTTTGTTTTTCTTAAAATGTGAAGTGGTCCCTTCTCCAGATGGCTTTTCAGAGCCAGAAATAAATTCTTTCCAGGGAGAAAGGTTGTAACTATATCATACCTAGACAAGGATGGGCGGTGGGGGGGGGGGGGAGTGGAGAGAGAAAGTGTCATTCCGGCTCCTTTCTTAATGCATTCTACCCCATCTGCTGGTCCTAGGACGTATTTACTCAACTCTTTCTGTAAGGAGGGAGAACTGCAACTACCGTAGTTTGTAAAGCTCAGTTAAGTGGCCTGTGTGTCCCAGTAAGAACTGGCCAATTTTACCCTGCCACTTATTCCACAATATTCCACCAACTTTGCAGATTTTAATCTCCAAGTCAGCATCTTCATGATATAACCACACAATCCATTACTCACAAAGTAGCTTATCACATTTCAGCCCGGGGAAGAAGATAGCGTAAGCAGGGCCGTTGCTGGATCAGACCACTAGACCACTCTCTCCCATTCATTGACAGTTCAGTGTATCAAATGAGTCTAGAAACAAGGGTTAATTTCATAAACCACGTTTCAGTTTGAGTTAGGATGGTTACTCAACGTGTGTTCATTGCAGAGGGACAAAAAGATGTTGAGACTCTAGAAAGAGTGCAGAAAAGAGCAACAAAGATAATCAGGGGACTGGAGGCTAATGCATATAAGTTAGTAACACAGTGATTAAGTGACTCTGGCTTCCCCATATACTTTTGTTCGTCAAAAAGTTGCAAAAGGGGAACAAAGGATTCTAGGACACCATCATAAATATAAGTCAGTTGACAAGAGACTGAATTTTTATCAAGTGACTATGGAGGATGCTGCAATGGTCGTAAGCATGAGAAATGGTCATGCGCCACTTTTTTCAGTGCTGTTGTAACTTCAAATGGTCACTGAATGAACTGCTTTAAGCCGAGAACTACCTGTATTTCTAAGAGGGTGTGTCAATGCTGTGAACGAATTTGGCTGAAGCCATTTCCACTTTGGTTTTGGTTGCCAGAGAACTGGGAGGGGGGAATGAGTATTTTTAAGTTTAGACAAAACAATAAATTGTCCCGTGGGAACCAAGGTCATTGCTGACTGTGTTTTGGCAGGCTACAGCTTCCGTTAGAAAGCCCACCAAAGTAGTTTATTGGAAAATGTGATTTATGACATATTACTGGGGTGGGAAATTCAACTTTGTAACATTGTAACCTTTGGGAGGGAACTTCAGTCTTGATTTCACTTTTGATCGTGAAAATACTTTGTAGCCAATAAATAATGTTCTTTAAGGAAACCTCTTGCCTCGGAATTCTGTTTTTACTGGTCTCATCTATCGGAACCATGACAGGGTGAAGACTTAGTGCACACAAATTGATGCCTGCTTTGGTCTCTCTTATGTCAGGCTATAAGCCACGTCCTACCGGTATCGTAATTCCTTATCACAATTCCAAACTTACCTGCCACAGCCAATGCATCTTCCCGCACGTCACCTTCAGCTGGTTGATGGATATTCCAGGATGTCAGAGGAAGCGAGGCAATTTCTTCATAGGAAGCGAGCTTGACCATGTCCATGTGGCTGCTTTGGGGCTTGTACCATGGAATGAAACATGCTTTGCCTTTTTGAAAAACATCTTTGATGATTTCATTGGTCTGGACCTCATCCGGCATGCTCAAGAAGACTGCAATGCGCTGGGAAGCAAGGTAGCGAGGATGGGCCATCACCTGCTTTGAGAAAAGGAGGACCTGTGATCAGATTGACTGAATGTCAAGTCAACGTTTATTACAAAGACCAGAACAAGTTGAAAAAACACTCAAGAAATTGAGATGGTCCTTGACTTATGACCATAATTGCATAGAAGAGCAACAAAATTGATTACACGACTGCAGGCTAAAACATAAAAAACAGTTGCTGTTATGTCTAACTTAATAAAAAGAAGGACTAGGGGTGACATGATAGCAGTGTTCCGGTATCTCAGGGGCTGCCATAAAGAAGAGGGAGTCAAACTATTCTCCAAAGCACCTGAAAGCAGGACAAGAAACAACGGATGGAAAATGATCAAGGAGAGAAGCAACCTAGAACTAAGGAGAAACTTCTTGAGAGTTAGAACAATTAATCAGTGGAACGGCTTGCCTTCAGAAGTTGTGGATGCTCCAACACTGGAAGTTTTTAAGAAGAGACTGGACAACCATTTGTGTGAAATGGTATAGGGTTTCCCGCTTGAGCGGAAACACCTCCAAAGTCCTTCCAACTCTTTTATTCTATTCTACTCTGCTCTGCTCTGCTCTGCTCTACTCCACTCCACTCCACTCCACCCCATCCCATCCCTCTCCACTCCATTCTTATTCTTTTCCAATTATTATTCTATTCTATTCTATTATTTCAAACAATAACAACCCATTACATAAGGAGCTTTGTCAGGGCATGGAATGCATTCTTCTGGGTTTTCATCTAGCCCCCATTCTCCTAACATTCATGAAATCTCTAAATTCTTCTTGAATGAAATTTTAGCATTGATGTTGTTAGGTTTTGGTATGTTTTTAATTTTCTGAGCTACTTTGAAAGCTCCTTTGAGCAGGACAGTGGGGAGCAAATCAAATAAATACTTCATTCTGAGCAAAGTGAAAGTTCATAAAATTTCTTATAATGCATACTACTTCCAAGTGCGCTGCCCAAAAGGTGTTTATATGTACTGTAGAGCTATCAATCATCATGATAAAATAGATTAAAATATGCTGGAAAATTATCCAACCACTGAAATGGTAGGACATTGACTATCCTTCAGATTATTGTTCTTTCATTCCCACAATTGCTGTTGCTGATTGAAGCAGAACAAACTTTGCTGACCTGTGATTCCTTGCCGGAAACATAGGTTGGATGAATTGGCTCTTCCTACTAGCATGATCTGCTTGGCACTTGCCTATCTTAGTCAATTTCACATCTACTGGTAGTCTTATCGGAAAGCCGAAGCTTCTCAATTTCATATCCCCTTAATTAGTTTCTCAATGAAAAAAAAAATTCCCAGATTTTCATTTTCAGAATGATGGATGAATTTTCCCTTAGCATCACTTCTCAGATGAAACTAATTGCATGGCAAGTTTGAAATCAACTGAATTCAGCCGTGCACAGAATTATCGAATCATAGCGCTGGAAAGAAGCACGTTCTTCTAGTCCAGTGGTTCTCCACCTGTGGGTCGGGACCCCATTTGGGGTCGAACGACCATTTCACGGGGGTCGCCAAACAACGCAGTCTGCCATTTTCTTTTCCCCTTTTCCTTAGCTGTGCTACTCCCTTTTATTCTATTGGCTTTTGAAAGCCAATAGAATAGACTCTCTTGAATAGAGTCTAATTCTATTGGCTTTCAAAAGCCTATAGGAATTGTCCAGGCTGTCTCTGCCCTGCTGAGCCTGCCAAAAGTCCCATTCTGAAAACGGTGCTGCACCAGTTGAGTAGTCCTCGACTTACGACCGGTTGAGTAGTCCTTGACTTACGCCCGGTTGGGGATCGCGGCATTAAAAAGGTTGAGAACCACTGTTCTAGTCCAACTCTAGACTAGTCCAAGACAGAAGACTTTCTACCACTCCAGTTAAACGTGGTCCAGTTTATTTTTGAAAATTTTCACTGATGGAGCACCCACATCTCCAGGAGGCAAACTGTTCCACTGAATAATTGTTCTCACTGTCAGGAAATTTCTCCTTAGTTCTAGGCTGCTTCTCTCTTTAATGATCTACCACCCCTTAGTATTTCTTGTCCTGCCCTCTGGTGCTTTGGAGAATGAGTCAATCTCCTCTGCGACAGCCCTTCGAGTATTGGAAGGCAGTTCTCATGTCTCCCTTATCCCATGCCTTCAATAGGCCAAATACACCTAGCTTCCTCAATCAGTCCGCATGCAATTTAGGCTATGGAGCCGTTATCATCTTTGGTTTTCATCTGTTAGGGCCCCAAAAACGCTTGAGTCACTCAGGGCTATGTTTCATATATATACATATATATATATATATATATATATATATATATATATATATATATATATATATATATATATATATATATATATATAATATATATATATATATATATATATATATATATATATGCATATGCATATGCATATGCACACACACACACACACACACACACACACACACACACACAATGCAGACAGTAACAGCACAGGCTGGATTCCTTTCACTTCTCAAAGCTAGATTGTGGTTTATTCAAGGCGAGCGCAGTGGGCGTTGGGGACACCACCTCGGGCAGATTCTCACGACCCACTTCCAGTCCGTGACTTCCCAAGCCCGTTTCAGCTTCCCTCTTTCCCTTCACCGCGAAGCACTTTGGCTCCAAGCCTACTCTTTACGTCTAGAGGAGGAGCTGGCAATTCTGACCCAGAGCCAGGTCTTCGCCCTGAATACTGTATATCCGCTCCGGAAGGCAGAAAGGCTTCCGTCCGTCCCGTCCCCCCAGACCCGCGAGCGCAGTGCTTGGCTGCCTTCCACCGCTGCCAAGCCCCCTCCGCGCCCACCCGCTGCCCTTTTCCGAATCCCCTCCCTTGGAAGGCCAGGCCCTAGTGACGTTATGGGGGCGGGGGGGGCGAGGATTCTCAGCCGGGGGGGGGGAAATCCCCGGCTCTGCGAAGTTCTTCGGGCACCGCTTCGAGGCGCGCGCGTGGGCGCACGGTTTTTCCCAAGAGCGCGCTTGGAGAGGTCCGCGGGACAGCGCCGGGGACTTCCTCGCGTTCTGCGGGCTCGGCGGCGTGGCCACTGGAAAGGGGAGGGTGGCTCCGTCCGGAGAAAGCCAGCATCCGTTCTCCCACCGAGCCCCCTACCCACCCACCCACCTTGCCGGCCAGCAGGCGCGACTGGCGCAGCTTCTCGGCTTGGCTCAGTTCTTTCAGGCGGCGCTTCAGCTCCGCGCGCAGAGCGCGCTTGGCTGCGTTTAGGGCAGCCATGTCGGCCGGGCTTGCAGCGACTCCTCCCTCCTCCGGGCTCTCCATGGGACTTGTCAGAGCAGCCGCCGCTTCTGCCGACCTCGGGGAGGCGCCCCGGATCCGGAGGAAGGACGGAGCGGAGCCCTGGGGGTCTTTCCCGAGGTCCCTGAGCCCCCGGGAAGGCGGGCAGGAGAAGCGGCCGCTCGCTCCCCTTGACTTGGAGAGGTGCCAAAGTAAAGCGACGGCTCCAAAGTCCAAAGATGAGCGATCGTTGATTTGTAACGTGTGAGTGAGTTGCGTGGGTTGTTTTTCTTTAAAGGATTATTTATTAAACCGACATGTATCGATCCCCCCCCCCTTTTTTTTTTTTTTTGTTTTAGACAAGCCTCTGCCAGATTTGTGCAGGGTGCAAGGAAGCACGCTTGCAGTTCTGAATGTGATTGATAAAACGGAAAGGAATAAAAGACGTGGTTTCAAAGGTGATGCACTTCCTTGCAGCAACTGCCGTGCGCCCGGTTCGGTTTGTGCATCCCACTTCTGCAGCTTTCATTTTGGGTGGGGGGGCAGCTCGCCGCAAGTTCTTTGGGAATGCCCGCCCAGCTGCTGAGAACACGAACTCCCTTCCTAGCCAACGATGGGTGGTGCCACTTAATTTGTACTAGGGTGCTGTTTTTTGTAGATTGTTTTGAATTGATTTAGCTTAGTGCAGGGGTAGGCAACCTCGGCTCTTTTATGACTCATGGACTCATGCTGACTCGGGAATTCTGGGAGTCGAAATCCATGAGTCATAAAAGAGCAGAAGTTGCCTACCCCTGGCTTAGTGTATTGTGTCCACCCATCCTTTGTAGGTTGTATAGTTTATGCTAGGGTGGCCCACCTTTTCACAGCTGGAGGTTATATGTAAGATTTTGGCGGGTGTTGGGATGGTGGTAGATAAAATGATTGTGGGGGGGAAAGAAGTTGGACAAGGAGGTGCAAACTTTGTGGCATGGAACATGCTATTTCCCCCCAAAACATTCCATTTTCCCTCTGGAACAGGGTGATCCAGTTGCTCACGGATCCGACTGTTCATTCCCATCTGGAACATGGCAACCAACTTGCTATTCTGGGAGATTTACTTTATAGAATGGCCAGAGTGTCCCATTCAGAGAAAAATACAGAATGTTCCATGCTTAGAATGAAGAGTTTTGCACGATATCCTGGATGATGGTCAAAACAGGCTCCTGGACTACACTCGGCCCTAACTTCTAGCTCTGTAAGATCAGTTCTGCTGTATTCTGTATCCCTATTTCCTGAACAAGATGGATAGTATTTAATATTTATTTGCTATGTATATGTAGGGATGTGGGTCTATACATATGTTGTTCATAGTATGTTTAGGTGTGTGTCATGTATGTGTTTCGCTTTGAGAGCGGGCAACTAAATTTCATTTTTGATGTGTGCTGTTGTGCCCACGGTAAAAAATGACAATAAAAGGTTATCTTATCTTATCTTATCTTATCTTATCTTACCTTACCTTACCTTACCTTACCTTATCTTATCTTATCTTATCTTATCTTATTTTCTTATCCAGACAGCTTCTTGGACTGTGTTTGGTTTAGATTTCCTAACCAAAGGGTCCGTCAATGAAGCAGCTAGCCAGTTTTCAGGAAAGAAGGATCCCTCTCTGGCTACTTTTGTGTAACACACCAACATAACACAGCTCCATGCTGCTTAGAGACGGCTTGTACCATAGCTTGTATCACCTATGGTAGCCCCACCATTCTCAGAAATCTTGAACATCACCCTTGACAAGATAGAAGTAATGTCTATGTTGAGTTGCTAAAAGATTTGTTTTATTGCACACTAGCATCTGCACGCATTTCCACAGAAGGAAAAATATATATTATAAATAACATATAAATAAAGTTTGAAATATAGTATTCTTCCCCCCCCCCCTTCCCACTTGAGCTCAATAAACATTCTCAGTCTTTTGCTAAGAGGGAATGTTTCTGGAAGTCATCCCAGGGAATATTCTCAAGAACGCATTGACCAGGTTTATGAGTGATATTGATTGAAGAGGGAAAAAACAGCCAAGAGCTTTGTCTTCAAAGTGGACAAGGATATCCAAGAGCTTTTATCCTCAAATTTGGTAATAAAGCCATTGTCCTGTCAAACAAAGAGAAAAGGATGATGAGAACCAGTTTTGACTAATGGGCCAACACAGTGCTGGGCTGCATTAACAGAGGGATAGAATCAAGATCAAGTGAAGTATTAATACCACTTTACAAGGCCTTGGTAAGGCCACACTTGGAATACTGCATCCAGTTTCGGTCACCACGATGTAAAAAAGATGTTGAGACTCTAGAAAGAGTGCAGAGAAGAGCAACAAAGAGGATTAGGGGACTGGAGGCTAAAACATATAAGGAACGGTTGCTGGAATTGGGTATGTCTAGTTTAACGAAGAGAAGGACAAGGGGGAACATGATAGCAGTCTTCCAATCTCTCAGGGGCTGCCCCAAAGAAGAGGGAGTCAAGCTATTCTCCAAAGCGCCTGAAGGCAGGACAAGAAGCAACGGATGAAAACTAACCAAAGAGAGAAGCAACCTAGAACTAAGGAGAAACTTCCTGACAGAACAATTAACCAGTTGAACAACCTGCCTCCAGAAGTGGTGAATGCTCCAACACTGGAAGTTTTTAAGAAGAGACTGGACAGCCGTTTGTCTGAAATGGTATAGAGTTTCCTGCCTGAGCAGGGGGTTGGACTAGATGACCTCCAAGATCCCTTCCAACTTTATTGTTGTTGTTGTTATTAATTATTATTAAGGCACCTGGCCAGAAACCAGGAGTTGGCAAATTCTAGCCAGGCATAAAAGTCAGCTGGGTGACTTTGAGCCAATCATAGAAGACTCTGAGTTCTAGTCCCACCTTAGGCAGGAAAGCCAGCTAGGTGACTTTGAGCCAGCCCCTCTATCTGCCTTGAGTTACTTGTACAAAAAATAAAGGCGGGATATACATAAGTAAATAATGACATAGTTGTTGAGATCTGAAGGGGTGTTCATAGTGTATAAAGCCACGTTTGGCCTTCTCCTAGTGTTTGTGTGAACCCAGCTGTTGTGGCTTGGATCTCCTTGCTAAGCATTTTATGTCTTCTAGTATGGTGCTGGGGCCTTCCTGGGACAATAATAACTTTAAATATTTCATATGAACAGTAAAAAAAAATGAGTCAGATCTGATGAGATCTCTTTTGACAAGAGTTCAAGTCACTTTTCCTTAAGTGTTAATTATGTCATTTTTAAACATGGCAGTGTTTTATTTTGATTTTGGAGACTTATTGCTGCCGTCTAGTGGATTTGGGGGTATTACAGTGCCCTTAAGAGTGGAAGGAAATTTTTGAACAGACTTAAAGAAAAAGAAAAAAAAACAAGCTTGCAATTTTTAAAAAACGCATACGTGCATCACAGCTACATGTGTATAATTATGTTTTAAGGTTTCAGATAATTCCAATATTTTTATTCCAGCAAGAAGAATCTGAGAGAGTCACAGAAGCTGCTGGAAGAATCAGAAAAAGGCAACTGCCTGTGTTCATAGAACATAGAATAACAGACTTGGAAGGGACCTTGGAGGTCTTCTAGTCCAACCCCCTACTCGAGCAGAAGTCGCTATACCATTTCAGACAAGTGACTGTCCAGTCTCTTCTTAGAAGTCTCCAGTGATGGAGCTCCCACAACTTCTGAAGGCAAGCCCTTCCACTGGTTCATTGTTCTCACTGTTAGGAAAATTCTCCTTAGTTCTAGGTTGCTTCTCTCCTTGATTAATTTTCATGTATTGCTTCTTGTTCTGCCCTCAAGTAATTTGGAGAATAGGTTGATTCCCTCTTCTTTTGGGGCAGCCCCTTAGATATTGGAACATTGCTGTCATGTCCCCCCCTCATCCTTCTCTTCTTTAAACTAGACATTCCCAATTCCTGCAACCGTTCTTCATATGTTTTAGCCTCCAGTCCCCTGATTATCTTTGTTGCTCTTCTCTGTACTCTTTCCAGAGTCTCAGCATCTTTTTTATATTGTGGTGCCCAGAACTGCATGCAGTATTCCAAGCGTGGTCTTACTAAGGTTTGGTAAAGGAGTACAAGAACTTCACATGATCTTGATTCTATCCCTTTATTAATACAGCCTAGGACTGCAGTGGCTTTTCTGGCATACTATTCACACATTACGCTGTCCAGATCAACTAAAAACCAACCTGATGTCACATTGCATAGTAAACCTTGTTAGCATTGAATGTGGTTAAGTCTTATTTGGGCCTTAATAGTATAGGTTCTTTTGCCCCGTTCTTTTGCTTATTATTTTGGACCTTAATAGTATACGTTCTTTTGCCCCATTCTTTTGCTTATTATTTTGGACTTTAATTATTTTTTGCTTTTTGCTTTTTGCTTATTATTTTGCTTTTTGCTTTTTGCTTATTATTTTGCTTTTTGCTTTTTGCTTATTATTTTGCTTTTTGCCCCATTCTTTTGCTTATTATTTTGGACTTTAATTATTTTTTGCTTTTTGCTTTTTGCTTATTATTTTGGACCTTAATAGTATACATTCTTTTGCCCCATTCTTTTGCTTATTATTTTGGACTTTAATAATATAAGTTCTTTTGGTTATTATTTTGGACCTTAATAGTGTAGGTTCTTTTGCCCAGTTCTTTTGCTTATTATTTTGAACCTTAATAGTATACGTTCTTTTGACGTTCTCTTGCTTATTATTTTGGACCTTAATAGTATAAGTTCTTTTGGTTATTATTTTGGACCTTAATAGTATAAGTTCTTTTGGTTATTATTTTGGACCTTAATAGTATAAGTTCTTTTGCCCCGTTCTTTTGCTTATTATTTTGGACCTTAATAGTATAAGTTCTTTTGCCCCGTTCTTTTGCTTATTATTTTGGCTCAGTACATTGCCTGACGTCAAGCTGATCACAATAAACAAGGTGCAATTTATGACAGTGTTGCTGAAATGATTTGAGAGAGATTTGCCTTCTGTTACAGGAGCCTGGTTCTATTTGGTAGAAATTGAATGGAAACTCTAAGGGAAAAGCACAGTACACTTTAGATGTAAATGTCGCTCTCATATACACCCACTCAGACATCTCAGTACAGACCAAGATTAATAGGGGAACAGTCATATACAGGAATGGAGAATTTTTACAATTTCCTGAAAGAAAGATTAGGGGTTTCCCCCAAACATCAAAGTGAAAAGGCCATTTTAGATTCGCAGAGAATACAGCAAGGGGTCTGTTTCTGTTTGAGTCACTTTTGGGGAATTCTGGTTTTTTTTAAATGCAGGATCATTTTTTTCTTTTTCTTGACTACAGTGTGTCCATGAAATGACAGGACAGAGAAAGTCCTGTCTGAAAGATCCCAGCAAGGCTGCTGTTAATTGAGAGTCAACATTTTCAGGTTTGCACTGTACTTTGCCAACATTGTACCCTTTGCCATGTTTCATGGGAACATAAAAAAAAAACAAACCAGGCATTTTGCAAGTTCCTGTTCCTTTGAGGAAGAAGAATATGCTACTGTGTGTTTTCTTTCTTCTGCTATGGAAAGTTTCTTTTGCTGTGTTTCAAAGCAAATAATTAGCAAACATAAAACCTCAACGTAGACAAGCCAAAGTTTTATTTAATATGTAACTTGTGGCCTATTAGCTGCCTAGAAGATTCTATTTAAAAGAAATTTGTGTGTGTGTGTGTGTGTGTGTGTGTGTGTGTGTGTGTGTGTAGGTAGGTAGGTAGGGAGAGAGAGAGAGAAAGAGAGAGAGAGAGAGAGAGAGAGAGAGAGAGAGAGATACACATACACATATACACACACAGAGAGAGAATTTTAATAAATGCCAATTACCCATTCAGAAACAACATTCCAATGAGTTGCACAGTATTATTACCACACTATTGAATTTTTCTGACCGTTAGGAATAATCTTACCCATATTGCATAGAAGTAAACTCTTTGAACTCTCTGGGGTTGCATTTTAGATAGTATTCTATTGGCTTGTGCTATCGAGTTGTACTTTATAAGACAAGATTTACTAGAATATTCATTCAAACCCCTAGTCACTAATGCAGTTTTCCATTTTAATATGTGAGTAGATTTACAGATGTCTTTATATTTATCCCGAGTTTATTTATGGACACAGTATTCAAGACTGCTGTTATAAGGTAATGTTTAAGCAAACAATGCAGTACCCTAGACGCTGTGAGATCAATGGAAAAATTCAGTATTGTTAACTTAATAAAAGATGCACCAGTATGCTTTACGCAGTTATGATTGTGTTAAATTAATATCATTCCTGTGAGCTTTTCGCCTCGCGTTCTGCATGAAAAATTAGTGAAGCTAAAAGGCCAAACATTGAAGTCCAAAGGAGAAGGGGCTGGAGAGGATGAGATGTTAGTTAGTGTCATTGACACAATGGACTTGAGTTTGGGCAGAGTCAGAGAGACAGTGAAGGACAGGGGCTGGCATGCTGTGGTCCATGGGGTCACGAAGAACCAGACACAACTTAGCAACTTGAACAACAAAAAGACAAACTTGGGCTGAGGACTTACCCATCCTCCATTGTCACTGATCCACTTTCCTTTGGTGCCCATGATATAGTCTGTGATGAAATAAGACATCTGTTTCAAGTTTTCTTTGGCCAAAGGCCCTTGCAGTTTTTTGGCCAGGATTCCGCCAAACAGGAATATTGTCAGAATGCGTCCCCAGTTAATTGTCCCATCTGCAAATTCGTTTTCCATCACTTGATTGAAAATGTCATTGGCTTCCTCTACAGAATGAATCTCCAGTGAGTCCACATAAGGTCTCAGGTTGCTTTCAACTTCTTTCTGAGCAGAAGATCCAGCTTTACGTAGGACTTCAGCAACTCTGTTTGGGGCTGCTGCCAGTTGAGCTTCTTGGCAAATGTATTTCAAGTAATCGTGCACCAAGGTGTTCACATAAAGGAAATTGTAACTTTCCATTTGAAAAAAAAAAAAACTGCAGAGAAGAAGGAAGAAGGACTTGGTTCGTTGCAGCGCTCTCGAGAATGTGTGGTCCGTTGCTGGATCATTCACGAAACGACTTCAGCTTTTTCCATCCAAGGGTGGAATTTTCCTTTTTCAAAGCCTTGTCAATAGCCATCTGTACGTATAAAATATCCATATGTAAATTAATATAGCACATGTGATTAGGAAGTGAAAGTTTGCGATCTGAGGGAGGGGAAAAATACAGCAGCTGTGTAGCTGAGCCTTCTAACATGATTTATTCTCGAAATGCAATAAGAGGGAGTGTTGTAACCCTCCTATATCAAATAAAACATAAAATAAAATCTGGTTTAAGGTTACCAACTCCAGAAAGCTTATACTGGTATAGTACCACGTGTTGGATAATATTTAGACATTTCACTAACATACTTGGAACATGGCAATCCACACTCTGTTTCTATGTTTTTTGTTTCTTGTACGTCAAGATTTTAATTTCCTTGGGACCGGGATCTTTCTCTGCCAAACACGACGGAGAGCATATGTGGCTCTTGTAATTATTGCTATTACTCAGTACATAGCCGTATGATAGTTATTTAAGAATGGGAAATGGGTAGTTCCCCAAATCATGGAATACCAACTCAGACAAACTGTCAAACAATAAACAACAGCCTAATCTAGGAACGACCAAGAAAGAACTCTCCCATCAACAACTGACGGGGCAGAGAGCACACGTCTTCTAGCATTGATGACGGTACCTAGTCGGGTGATGAAATGTCTGCAAGAAAACAGCCATGCTCAGAGAGAGCAGCAAGGACCCCTCAGTTCAATCTGAGCTACAAATATTATTTTTTATTGGTATTTCCTCTCTACTCCGCTAGTTTTTTTTCTTCTGTGCTCTTTTTTTTCCAATTAGGGCTTCCGTATTTGGGCTGAAAAAAACCAGGCATCCATCAGATGGTAGCAAAGATTTCCATATCTCTCGGCTGATATCTAGCAATCGTTCTAGATCAGCAGTCCCCAAACCCCGGTCTGTGGACCGGTACTGGGCTGCGGCATGCCAGCAATTGGTCCGCACAAACAAGCAAAGCCCCATACAGGCAGCATACAAAACCACACATTCTCTGGTCTGTGGAAAAACCTCTCTCCATGGCAGTGGTCCCTGATGCCCCAAAGGTTGGAGACCTCTGTTCTAGATCCCGGTAGCCTTCTTTCCTATCCCCTTTTTACTTCTTCCTAACAGGGAGAGATAGAGAGCTTTTACCCAAGGCTGGGATAACTCTGTAGAACATCTTTGGAAATTTGGGGAAAGGCTGCTTTTTTTTCTTTGAGCTCCTTGGAACCACGTTGGGCTAAGGCCCCAAAACAATGCACATCTGTCTTTGTGAAAAGTGAATCGAGGTGCCCGCATATAAAGGATTGCCCCTTTAAATCCTATCCAGCATCTTTTAATTTTTGCCCAAGAGGCAATGGAACTTTTTGTTCTTTCTCATTTTGACACGACCAAACCAAAACACCCTTCCTAGAACATATAATGTGATGATTTATTGCCATCAGGGAAGTCCCAGCTTGTCAGAGAGGTAATAGAATAAATTTATGACAATGGTTCTGCATGCATTAGATAAGTGGGTTGCATCCTGTGCTGGAAAAAAAAAAGCTGAAATAAC
This sequence comes from Crotalus tigris, assembly GCF_016545835.1. Classification (NCBI taxonomy): domain Eukaryota; kingdom Metazoa; phylum Chordata; class Lepidosauria; order Squamata; family Viperidae; genus Crotalus; species Crotalus tigris. The sequence goes on from NW_024097358.1 coordinate 3,466,080, forward strand.
AAGAAGTTGGAATTTCCCAGTCTTCCTATTTCATATCTGCTGTTCCGTAAGCAACTCCTACTGCTGATTAAAACTTAGATCCCCATCCCTCTGTTTGCTGAAATGATCTAATTCAGTGATTCTCAACCTTTTTAATGCCATGACCCCCAACCGGTTGTAAGTCGAGGACTACTCAACCGGTCGTAAGTTGAGGACTACTCAACTGGTGCAGCACCGTTTGCAGAAGGGGACTTTTGGCGGGCTCAGCAGGGCAGAGACAGCCTGGACAATTCCTATTGGCTTTTGAAAGCCAATAGAATTAGACTCTATTCAAGAGAGTCTACTCTATTGGCTTTCCAAAGCCAGTAGAATAAAAGGGAGTAGCACAGCTAAGGAAAAGGGGGAAAAAATGGCGGACTGCGTTGTTTGGTGACCCCCGTGAAATGGTCGTTCAACCCCAAATGGGGTCCCGACCCACAGGATGAGAACCATTGATCTAATTGAATTGTATTGACTAAACCAATAAGCTGCTGCTCCTGCTGAATTAAGTCTTCCTCCCAACCCACAAAAATTTAAGAAAACCATTACAGAGGGCCAAAACCCAAGGGCCATGTTCAGAGAGGGTTATGATGTTACCCAGATAGTGACTCTGTAAACTGCTTAGAGAGGGCTGTAAAGGACTTTGAAGCTGTATATATGTCCTAGTGCTATTGTCACTTAGTTATAAGTCACTATCTAAGAGCATGGTTGTGCAGTGGTTAGAATGCACTATTGCAGATTAACTCTGTCCACTGCCAGGAGTTTGATCCTGACCAGCTCAAGGTTGACTCAGCCTTGCACCCTTCTGAGGTGGGTAAAATGAGGAGATTGTTGGGGGCAAGATGCTGACTCTGTAAACTGCTTAGAGAGGACTGTAAAGGACTTTGAAGCTGTATATAAGTGCTAGTGCTATTGTACCATAGGTCCGGGGATCGCTCAGTTTAGAATAAACACAAAGTAATAAATATTTCTAACTAAATAAGGGACCCTAAAGGACCATTAAGTTCAGAGCTTAGAGTTATTAACTGCCTTTCCAGTTACGCTCTAGCTTTCCAACTGCCTTCAGGTTTAGCAAAGTACCTGTAAGGTTTACAAAGTACAATCAAAGTACAATCAACCATTGCACAGAGGTGTAATATTGTGGTGCTGCTTTTTTTGTTTTGTTGTTTTTTGGTGGGGAACATAATTACTGTCTCATTATTGAATATTGTGCATTTTCAGCTAAATGGCACAGTTTACAGCTTAATAGGAACCCAGTTGTGCTTTGGTCTACACATCCCAATTAAGCAAAACCAGGTCGTTGAATACTGCATTTGTGATTAAATTTTGGTTCAAGCATACGCTTACCATAATAATGACATGGAGGAAAGCATCTGTAATTACTTAAATATGTGCATCGTTCATACCTTGGCTTTGCAGGATCAAAGCTGCTCTTGCATTCATAGAATATACAGTATGTCTGATACATATTTCAAGCGAATAGGAATTTGGGCAGCCCTGTCCTGGTTATGCTGCAGGAGACTGCCACCTAGCAGCAAATGACAGATTTTCAGGCCAGCAAGAGATGTCTCCTCTAAGAGTAACAAATGTCATTTTTAAAAACAGGGTAGGACGCGGTGATAAATCCATATTTAAGGAGAAAGCAAACACAGTTTTGCAAACCATGGAGGTCTTGCCATATGTTTTATTAGTGCTTAAGAAACAAGGTAAGCAACTCACAGTACAAACTGATTTATCACCCAGAAGGGCTATCTCCAGCCCCCCCCCCCCAATCCCTTCAGTTTGCACGAGAAACAAGGATTGAGAGTCACCAGTTACAGAGAGAGCAGAGATGGCTTACGTTCAGCGGCCATGAAGATTAAGAAGCGGTGGATTCATTGTAATTGCATTGCTTTAGTATAGATTAAAGCTGCCGTTAAGGGGAATCAGGAATGAACCATTCTATCAAGATCTGCATTTAGCAACATATATTCTGCAGTGGTGAGATTCAAATAGGTGAACAACAATTCTCTGTGTGGATGTTGCTTCCGGAAGTCCGTTCTGGGCCTGGGCAACAAAAAAAATTAGCTACCGGTTCTGCCAAACTGGTGCAAACCGGCTGAATCCCACCACTGATATTCTGGCAACGTTAATGGCCACCCCGTCGCTAGCTCCTCAGAGTCTCGTGCACAGAGCATTTTGCCTTAGTGATCCTATCTGGATTCCACTTTTTTAAAAAGAAGAAGCAATTGCCATATAAAACGGACTCTATACTGGGATTCTCATGTAACAGTGAAGCAAGCTGGGTACGCCGAGTCTCCTCTTCCATTCAGACAAGCATTTCACAAAAAAGCTGTTGATTTTGGAGAGATGAAATCAGCAAGCAGAGAACCCAACAGGCTGAGTTCCGCCAATGTGTCGAAACATAGTTTGTTTAACTAGTGTTTACTGAATAAATGTTATGATGTTTAAACCCCTGGTCAAGCTGCACAATATTCTATAATAAGACAGTAGTTATGTTCCCAACAAAAAAACAAAAACAAAAGGCAGCACCACAATATTACACCTCTGTGCAATGGCTGGTTGTACTTGGTAAACCTTAAAGCTACTTGACTAACCCTGAAGGCAGTTGGAAAGCTAGAGCGTAACTGGAAAGGCAGCTAATAACTCTAAGCTCTCAACTTAATAATCCTTTAGGGTCCCTTATTTAGTTAGAAATATTTATTAATTTGCATTGACCACCAGATCTGAAAGGGAGGGTATACTTTTGGTCTGGTCTATTAAACCATATCATTTGTTGTTGTTGTTGTTAATTGCGAAGTCGTGTCTGACCCATCGCTACCCCATGGACAACGTTCCTCCAGGCCTTCCTGTCCTCTACCATCTTCTGGAGTCCATTGAAGCTCACGCCTCCTGCTTCAGGGACTCCATCCAGCCACCTCGTTCTCTGTCGTCCCCTTCTTCTCTTGCCCTCCGTCTTTCCCAGCATCAGACTCTTTTCTAGTGAGTCCTTCCTTCTCATTAGGTGGCCAAAGTACTTGAGTTTCAACTTCAGGATCTGGCCTTCTAAAGAGCAGTCAGGGTTGATCTCCTCTAGGACTGACCGGTTGAATCGCCTTGCAGTCCAGGGGATTTGCAGGAGTCTTCCCCAGCACCATAGTTCAAAGGCCTCAATTTTTCTGCACTCAACCTTTCTTATGATCCAACTTTCACAGCCATACATTGCAACTGGGAAAACCATGGCCTTGACTATACACACTTTTGTTGGCAGGGTGATGTCTCTGCTTTTTAGTATGCTGTCTAGATTTGCCATAGCTTTCCTCCCCAGGAGCAAGCATCTTTTAATTTCTTGGCTGCAGTCCCCATCACCGAACTGTGTTTTCACTGTTGCAGGGCCTGTCCTATAGATTCAGAAGACCTTCTCTGGGTCAGTCTGGATCCTTGCACCGGGGCAGAAGATGAACTCAGCCGTCTGAATGTCCACTCCTTATTAGAGTAACAGTGCATCGTCACAATACAACACCAACAACTGATGTATTGTTGCTTTTCTGGAACAATATACTTCCTTCTCGGTTTCCCAACAGTGTTATGACACCACTAGGGATCAACAACACTCTATGGATGACAGTGTGGCAAAGGTACACTGACTCACCCTCCAGCAACTTAAGCAAGATCAGGGCTTACTACTTATTCACACCTCCCACATTTCACGGATCCTGAAGTGACTAGCCAGGATGGCTCTCTTTGCATTTTTTTTAGGAGAGTGGGTGGATCACCTGTTTTTCAATTCACTTTGAGCCACGCAAGTGTCTTGTGGACATTGTGTCTTTTCCAATAGCTTCGGTAGTGGCCAGAAACCAATTCTTCCTTCACAGATGGATGCTTTGTTGGCTTTTTTTCTTTTAAGGAATATGATGAGATCCTATCTTTGGGGCGTTTTACAATCTCCTTCTTTAGAGAAATGTCTTTTTTCAGGCTTGATAGCAAACCAAATGTTCAGCAGAGATATCTGGAATTCATTTTATGAGTGTGTGTTTAGAGTGGTGGGATTCAGCCGCTTCACAGAACCGGGAGCTAATTTTTGGTTGCCAGAGCCCTGAATGGACTTCCGGAAGCGGCATCCACACAGAGAACCGGTTGTTCACATATTTGAATCCCACCACTGTGTGTACTTGCTCATTCAAAGGAGAAAAAGAAAAGTTTAAAGGACAGAAAGGCCTGGAGGAAAGTTGCCCATGGGGTCATGATGGGTCGGACACGATTTCACAACTAACAACAATAACAATGGAGAGGGGTGGTGGTGACCGGGTGGGAAAGTCCATCAGATATGAACCAATGAATGGTGATGATTCAGTGACAGTTTCCCATGCTCAGCTGTTTACTAGGAGGAACAGACTCTCAATCAGCTGTTGTTTCTCTGTAGGCTTGGGAGATCTGCAAGCTGTCAAATCCCATCAATCCAGCCATGCTCTCAAGCAGAAGTGGAAGAGCTGGGTGACCAAAAGGCTTGCTGTCTAAAAGCACCCATGGAAACTGCTTCTCACAAGACCCATTTTATGACATAATGCCAGAGCAGTAGAGCCTCCAAAGAACTTGATGCCCTTGTACGTTTCACACCTCTGTTCAGTAGGCTTTATTGTGTAACCATCTCCTTGAATATAGTCTGTTGTTCGTCCATCGATTTCGACGAAGACCTTGACATCTTGTGGGTTATGGGCCATCAACGATGTGTCCGTAGGTGGCTAATAAGACCGATGTTAGCACGGAATGTTCTGCCACATACTGAACAAAGAAATGTAGACACTGTTAATTCAGCATTTGCAGCTCTGGCTTTGCGGAGTGCTCGCTTTTCTTGTGCCAAGATTGTCCTTCTGTGTTCATATGTCTGGCAACCCTGGTACACCAAGGTGCGCCATGTCGGTCGATCATGCGCCAGAAGTTCCCAAGAGATGGTGTTAATATCCAGGGACTTAAGAGAAGCTATATAGTCTATCTTAGCTTCCAATAACAAACAGTTGGGTCTCTTAGGAAAGCTGGCATATTGCCAGCTATGAAATCAACAGCCTGTAATGGGTGTGTGTGCATGAAGTCACTATTGTGCAAATCTAAGTGCACAATAACTATTGTGCAAATCTAGTCTAAGTGCAAATGTCTAGCTATAAGGGTATGTACTAAGGTCATATCTGAGTTATCTGAGAACCCACCCAGAATATAAAAAGTATTCAAATTATACTAGCCAGGCTGCTGATGCAGGTGTAATGTAATAATAAATGGAGAAGATAACAACATATAAAGACCTGCAAATAGAAATGGAATGACTGTGACAAAAGAAAGCAAAGGTAGCACCAATAGTAGTAGGCACCTTGGGGGTAATCCCAAATCAACTGGACCACCACTTGAACACCATCGGCATTGACAAATTCACCATCGGTCAATTGCAAAAGGCAGCTCTACTTGAAACAGCTTGCATCCTGTGAGGATATCTGTAACATCATCAAACAATGACATCTGCCTATTTGGTTATTAAATTCACAAGGTGACAAGATCCTTGGGAAGAACTCGATAGGTGGACAAAAATGCCAAATCCAGTCTGAACATCTGGCTGACTGCGCAATGAACAATGATAATAAAAACAACTGGATTTCAAGCCAGGGACCCAGAGAAAAAAATTGTACAACTGGAATTAATCTATCCTAACAGATTAATGTTGCCTTTTCTGTCTCCTTTTGGCAATTAAGCTATTTCATTTCTGATTTTACTCTTATTTTTAATTGTCTTAGTTGTATTTCTGTGTATTACATTTGACTGGTTAATAACCACACATAAATCTCTGCGTTCACTTTTTCAAATCAAGCTTGGTGAACTTTAGCTCTGAAGGACAATAAATTGCAGGAAGGTGTCATAAAGTCCTAAATTATAGAATTAGAATGTATTGCAATTATCAGGAGCAAAATTTTATGCACAAGGTCTATAAAGTATCTGCATTATGCCAAAATGGACCTATGAGACTGACACACATCAGTGCTTATTTACCTAACACAATCCTTGACCCAGCCTGAATCCTTATGATGGCAGTAATCAGGATCTGTATTGGGTTCTTTCTGAGGTGGACTGTTTTCTGCAGATGTTTCCTAAGCAGGCTATATGATAATATCAGTGCACAGGGGAATGCGGTTTGCTGGCTATTCATGGTCAGTGCATGCACTGTTGTTACACAGCCTGGTGACCAAACACCTCCAGAAAACCAGCCCCAGTTCAAGAAACACCAAGAAGCCAACTCTCTGGGGTTAAGCATCAACCCCGAGTAACATATATACCAGTGATGGCAAACCTTTTAGAGATCGAGTGCCCAAGAACTGCCCTGCCCCCTGCCCTGCCTACCTGCAGGGCCACCCACCACCTCCATGGCCCACCGCAGATCGCCCAGGTGACCCAGCAGCACCATGGCAGCCATGCCCCCCGCCTGCGCCCCACAGCATCATCTGTGCATGACGGAGCGTGAAGGTGGAGTCTTGTCCCCACTGCCCGGCTGCTATGCCCTTGGCTACGCTGCTCTGGGCGGGCCACACCCAGGGGTGACTCTCCTGCAGGGGGGCTGCTGGTGAGGAGGGGGCCGTGGGGCGACAGCACGCATGCCCACAGAGAAGGCTCTGAGTGCCACCTCTGGCATGCGTGCCATAGGTTCGCCACCACTGATATATACTCTCCGGTAGGATCCATAGACCTCTACCCTTGCAAACATCTGAAAACGGTTTCTAGAGAAAAAGCATTCCCCTCTGCTTTTGTTAAGAGATGACCACCCATTGAAGTCATAAAGCTCTTGTTGACATCATCGCCCTGCTGCTTGAAAGGACATTTGTTCACAAGGCAGCACCAGGAAGGCCAAGAACATAAAGCTGTCCCGAGGGTAGAAAGATGAAGAGGGAGAAGGGGCGAGGTCATAAGAGGGGGCGTTCTAAAAGTTTGATGTCCTCAGATGCCTGACAAACCCTTTCTGCCGTCAGTTGTACCGTTTGCTCTTAGGTTCTTTTGTTTTGTTTTGTTTTTTCTTCCACATTTCGGCAAGTGTGATGTTAAGGATCAACAATGCCATCTCCATCCATCTAAGTCCTCTCCTCTATGTTCCCTGTATGTTTAACTACAAAGTCCTGCCTGCCATGTCTTGTGAATGGTTGATGTCAGAAAGGTGAGTGTTTTTCATACAGAGACCAGAGGTTCTCTTTGTAGAAAGGAAAGGTTCACACACAGGTTAAGCTCTGGTGGTGGACTGCTAGCTTGGGCCTTGGTATGTTGTGGGAACTCAGTGGTTATGGCTTGTGAGTTAAACGTTTCATAAGGGAGAATATTTGTAGCCCAGGGTTGGTACGAGGGGTCCTTGGTGCTCTCTGAGCTTACTTGTTTTCCTGCAGACGTTTCCTTACCCAACTAGGTAACATCATCAGTGCTAGAAGGGCGTGGGGTTTGTGGAGGAGAAAGAGAAAGGAGTAGAAGGAGGAGGACTGTGGGGTCCTTGGTGCTCTCTGAGCTTGCTTGTTTCCTTGCAGACGTTTCATTACCCAAACTAGGTAACATCATCAGTCGTGCCAGGCCTGAGCCTCACATTAACGTAGGAAAATTCATTACACAAGGTCAGTCAGTTTGGCCTGCCCTCTGCTTGAGAAGTTCCCTTCAAAATCTCAACCACGGGAAACTGGAGCAATCCAACCGCTTTTTTTTTTCTACGTACACCTAGTCCTCGCTTAGCGGCTCTTCACTTTGTGACCAGTCTTTGCATGGACAATCTTTGCAGGTCTGCAAAGCAAAGGAAAGCTGACACAAGATCATCAGCCCAGTTGCGGTTTTTCTTAGCCATCGCTTTGCTTAATGACCAAATGGCTGGTTTTCGACTGTGGTTACTAACCGAGGAACACACGTAGGGAGAAATGCTGTGGCACACGTGGAACGGTGTCTAAAGTGAGGGATGCCAGATCCTCTCCCTTCAGAGAGCCCAGTGGTTGAGAGACTTAAAAATACCAATGGGGGAAAAAAAAAGCGCCTTGTTTACAATGAAGTGGCCAACTATTAAACCACAACCACAACTAGTAATTTGCAAGGGATTACACTGTAATCCTGTACATCTCTATTCAGAAGTAGGTCTCATCCAATCCAAGGGCTCGTCCGCCAGCAAGTTAAAAGGCCTCATTAACTGAATCAAATCCAAATGCTTAAAAACAAGCCTCTAAAGGATTGCTATCAAGCGCTATCACCAGAGAAGGCAGCTTAAATGTTTGATTACCGAGGTCGTATCAGCGGCAAAAAAACACACCATCGATATTCTGCTCGGTTGCCTTAAGTGTAGACCTGCCAACCCGAGTTTGGGATTTTTGGTTTGTAAACAAATGCAACATCCTAAAAACAACTTGGGAAACAATGCATAACTTTGGCCAACTCTGCCTGCAAATACATTAATGTAAGGGTCCCCAACCTTGGCCCCTTTAAGACCTGTGGACTTCAACTCCCATGGCTGGCTGGGGAATTCTGGGAGTTGAAATCCACAGGTCTTAAAGGGGCCAAGGTTGGGGACCCCTGACTTAAGCTATTCGCTTGGGCTGGCTGTGTATTGCGTGAACCAAGCCATTTGTGATGTGTAAACGGTGAGGAATAGCTTTGTGCATCGCTCGTTTTAACAACGATGTGAGATCCCAAAGGTGCATTTTTCCACGAGGCAACTGGATTTTTTTTTGCTGTTCTTTGAAGACGTTTCGCTTCTCACCCAAGTAGCTTCTTCAGCTCTGACGGGATGGTGGGGAAGCGGTACGACCCCAGCTTCCTTCTCCCCTCTCTGCAACGTTCAGCTTTTCCCCAGACTGGGTAGGACTACAACTCCCATCGTCTTACACCAGTGGGGATGCTGTCGGTCGCAGCCCAACGCATCCGAAGCGCAACAGCCCTGTCCTACCTCGCGGGGTGGTCGTGCACAGCCCTCCCACCCTTGCAAGTGTCCCCCACGACCGTGCTGGGGCATCCCCTTCAGCCCGTTCCTATGGGCATCCAGAATCTAGAATAGAACAGAGCTGGAAGGGACCTTGGAGGTCTTCTAGTCCAGCCCCCTGCTCAAGCAGGAGGACCTTTACCATCTGATGCTTCCCCCCCCCAGCCCCCGTTTTGCAATTCCCGGAGGAGGGAGGGGGGAAGAAAAAAAAGAAGAAGAAAAAGAAGAAGAAAAAAAAAAAAGCGGAGGGAGACCAGGAGGCGACGGCGCCGCCTTTTCCCGGGGCGGCACGTGTCCGCTTTCGCCCGCCCGCTCGACTCCCGCCAATCAGCGCCCGCCCGCGTCGCTTTTTCTTTTCTTTTTTTTTTCGGGCGGGGCGGGGCTGAGGAGGCAGGAAGGGAAAAAGGAAGAGCTGCGCGGCGGGGGGCGGAGAATTGAGCGGAGACGCGGAAAAGAGCGGCGGCGGCGGCGGCGGCGGCTCCTCCGGCGCGAGACCACCAGCCCTTCCTACCTCCTTCCCTCCCTCCCTCCGCGGCGGCGTCAGGTGAGCGAAGTGCGCCTGCGTGGAGCCAGGTTTTTCCTTGCTGGCTTGCTTTCTGCTCTCTTGCCTTCTTTCCCCCCCCCCCCGTCGTTCCAAGAAGGGCCTTGGGAACCTCCGTTTCCCACTTCCTTTCACTTTCTCCTTGTCACAGCCCCCCCTTTCCAACACGCCCCTCCTCCCGCACGCCCCTCCCCCTTGCATGCACGAGCCCGGACATCCCTGCAGCCGCGGATTCTCCTACACGTGTGCATGCCCAAACCTAGACCCAACTCTTCTCCCCTCCCCCCTTCCTGTACCCCGCTCATTTGCAGGAGGTAAGGAAGGTTTGGGGGGCGGCGGGGGCGGAGAAAAGAGGGGGGGAAACCTAAGGAGGGAAACCCAGGCTCCTGCTCCCCACTTGTACCCCATAAATGCAACTAAATCTGGAGCCGGGCAAGCGGCGTTTATTAGGACCTCGCCTAAATCCGTGCTGAGCCGCTTGGCTAGAGATGGTATTTTCGGCGCAAGCAAGAGTGAGTTGAAACGATTTGGGCTGGGGAGGGGGGGAAATCTTTCTTACAGTGCAGTAAACTCTTTGTAACTGAATAGACCCTTGGTGTATTTCGGTTTTGTGCATCCAGAAGCAAGGAGAAACGGTCTGAAATGGTCTAGACTGGCTTTCCTGCCTGAGCAGGGGGTTGGACTAGAGGACCTCCAAGGTCCCCTAATCCAACCCTGTTATTCCATTCTATTCTAATGCAACAGTTGGGATCGCTTAAGGGGGCGTCGCGTGAAGGCAGGCGCAGTGGGGTTAGTGTAAGGTGGTGTTAATACAGCTTGTGAAGTAGTAAAAAAAAGTATGGACTCTTGGGCTTGAGGAAGTTTGTGAATTCTCAGCCTTTAGAAACTTGTGCAAAGAGGGAGATCAGCTGCCTACAGAGATGTCAGATTCCAGGCAGGGAAAGATAAGGGGATAGGTTGTTGTTATAGTTGGGCCTGCACACATCACAAACAAAGAAAATGTTTATATGAGGAGGGGTTGCGTTGGATTGAGCTGTTGTTTTTTTAGAGTCTTCTTGGAAGGAAGATCAGAGGAGAGAAAAAGGATGGCTGGTGCCAAGGTCACTTTTTAAACATGAAGGGCCAAGTGAGGTGTTTCTCCCCCCCCCATCAAAACCTGAGTCTGAAGGAAGTGGGAAGGGGAGGGGAGGAGTTCCAACTGCAAAGTTCACCCACGCCGTGGGATGAGTTGCCTTTGCCTCAGTTTCTCTGGACGAAGAAGTTATCCTCAGAGTTCAGTTCTAATAAATAGCCTTCTTTAAGAAGCTGGAGGACAAGATGTAAAGTGGAGGATGACATGGGGAAACCAAGCAAAGGGGCGAACTCTTCCCATCCCTTCCCAGCTTCTTGGAGGGCTAGGAAGAGACATCATTGAACTTTGAGGACTGGGGAAAACCAACTAAGGGGCAAGGAGGGCTAGAACCAATTTCTCCCCTCTTTTGCAGCCAGAAAAATAACGTGTGTTTGGAGAGGCATAAACGCATCACACACCTGTAAGGAAGGCTCAGACTGAGAAAAGATACAGAAGGGAGGTCAGAGTTATTTTCACAAGAGAGATTCACTTAGACCCAGCAAAAGCCTAAGTGGACCTCAGTAAAGTAAGGTTGGGTGTAAGGACCAGGTTCCCCCCTCCAATGTTCTGGAGCAAAGTGATAATGAATCTAAATGGATGGGGGTGTTTCTTCCCCCTTCATTATTCCCCCCCCCCAAATTCCTTAGCCTTTTATTCTCAGTCTTTTAAGATCGACCTTTCAGTGGTTGTTTCCTCCATTGTTTTCAGAGGTTGCCAATCTCTATAATAAGGGATGGTCACTTTCATTAGGTTGAAAGGAGAAGCACAGGATGGCAGCCTGCTCTCCGATGAGGCAGCAGGTTGCCATCCTTAGTTTCTCCTTTCAACCTTATGAAAGTGGCCATCCCTTATTACAGAGGTCCCCAACCTTTTGGACACCAGGGACCGGTTCCGTGGAGAGAGGTTTTTCTGCAGACCGGAGGGTGCATGGTTTTGAGCCCTGCCTGCATCTCGTGGATGGGGCTTTGCTTTGCTGACATGCCGCAGCCCGCTACTGGTCCACGGACTGGGGGTGGGGGACCTGTGCCTTATTACAAAGGTGGGTAAGGAAGAACTTTCTTTTAAGGACAGTAATTCAGGTCTGATCTGGGAAGCAGCAAAGGATGCTGCTGTCGGTCCCCAACTAATAAACAAGGTGACGGAAGTGAACTTAATCTTAAATAAGTTGTTGTTGTCCTCAGGTGCCCTGCCCTGGGAGCAGATGAGTCAGTCAGGTGACTAACATCCGTGAAGCACTTAGCCATGGACCTACTAGAGAGTTTTGTTTGCAGCAAGCAACCTCAGCTCTCCTGGGCAGGGCGAGCGATTCCTAAGTTTTTAGGCCCTACTGTAGTTTCTTTTCATTCTCTTCCATAGAAGTCTAGAACCAGAAGAGGTTCATCAAGTTTCACCTCCTGTTCCTTGCAAGAATCCAAACAGAAATGAGGGCTATCTTCTAGACGCCTCTTGAACAGGTCCAAGGAAAGGAAGGCCCACTACGGGTGGTCCTTGACTTACAACAGTTCATTTAGTGACTCTTCGAAGTTACAACGGCATTGAAAAAAGTGACTTATTATGACTGTTTTTTCATACTTGCAACCGTCGCCGTATCCCCGTGGTCACATGATCAGAATTCGGATGCTTGGCAACTGACTCATATTTACGCCGGATGTAGGGTCCCGGGGTCAGGTGATCCCCTTTTGCGACCTTCTTACACGTAAAGTCAATGGGGAATCCAGATTCACTTAACAGCGGTGTTACTGATTCACTTAACAACTGTAGCACCAAAGGTTGTAAAATGGGGCAAAATGCATTTAACAAATTGCTTCACTTGTAGCAAAAATTGCGGGCTCAATTGTAAGTCACAGGTTACCTGCATCTAACTGTGCAGGTTAACTCTGCCCACAGCCAGCAGTTCGAGTCTCATCGGCTCAAGGTTGACTCAGCTTTCCATCCTTCCGAGGTCGGTAAAATGAGGACCCAGATTGTTGGGGGCAATATATGTTGATTCTGTAAACTGCTTAGAGAGGGCTGTAAAGCACTGTGAAGCGGTATATAAGTCTAAGTGCTGTTGCTATTTCTATCTGGGCCAAGCTGAAGGTTTTTCTAACTCTTGAGATTCTGACATTGATTGCTCTCTATCTCTTCTCATCCAACATGTGGGACCTTGGTTAACCTGCTTATGATTGCACGTATAATAGTCCTTGACTTAGGGCAATGATTGGAACCAGAATTTTCATTGCTAAGAGGCAAGTTGTTAAGTGAATCACACCCTATTTTATGACCTTTTTTCACCCCACTGAATCACTGCGGTTGTTAAATGAAGCTAGAGTTTCTTCAGCAAAGCTGGCTTCCCCTATTGACTTGCTTGTCAGAAGCCAGCTGGAAAAGGTGCAAAATGGCAGTTATGAGATCCTGCAGCTGTTGTAAACATGGCCCGAATTTTGATCACGTGACCATGGGGGGGTCCTGTGTTTGTAAGTGTGAGAACCACTTGTAAGTTTTTTTCAGTGCCGTTGTAACTTTGAACAATCGCTAAACTAATAGTGGTAAATTGAGGATTACCTGTGTTATAATCAATTACACTTGGTTATGCCCATTTCAGTGGGATTGCTTCCTCATGTCTGCTCTCTTATTTTATTTTTTATGTATTTTTATTTTGATGTATACCTGGGATTGCAGACTCCACATCCAGAATTATGTCTCTGTTATTTTTTTGAATCATATCTTGAGAAGTTTATTTTTGCTGTTGCAAGCCTCTGGATTATATGGAGATGATTATGATAGTCTTTTGCAACGATAAGGTTCTGAGGTACCTTAAAAACACGCTAATTTATATTTGCATAAGCATTTGTAGGCCATCAGGTAATATGCAAAGCCTATGTTGTTGTTGTTTTCTCTGCGGGACTGTAGCCCCAGTGTTAACAGTAGACAATGTTTCAATTCACACATTGCACTAATTCTGTAATGCGTTTGATTTAGGCTTAGCATAGTGTATGAATCCAGCCATTGTGGGTGGCGAAGTAAAATTTACAGCTTGCGCAAAGTAACCAATTGTGTCTTATCAGCAAAGGATAAATACATTTACAAATGGAGCATTGCCGTTTTATTGTTAAAAAGTGTTATTGTTTGATAGTTTGTCCTCAGGCTGAAAGGGTTGGGTGTATAATGCTTTGGATTTTATTCTGGACAAGTGTGTTGAAGCATAGAGAAATCTTCCAAGGACCCCACAAGTCATAAAAAGGCCAAGTTTGAAGACCCCCCTACTCTTGACAGTTGGAGGCTTAATTGTGTTACGCTATTCAGCACTATGCCTGCCATTTTTGCAGTCGTGATAAATGGCTTGTTCAAGGGTTTGTGTTTTGTTTTGGAGTTCTTTTTGTTCCTGGAAACTTAATTTGATTTGTTAAAAATCCTCAGATACTTTTAGACTGTGCTGTTCCCATGTCTTTGTTGACAGAAGCACCGATGGTTGGCAACCATCCTTCTAAAGTTCACAGGTATGCCAGACCTTTTTGCTTTGAGCTATGCCTGGACTTGTTTTGGACAGTATCCTTACTCGGAGGTGTGTAAGCTGATAAAACACTCCCGTGCTGGGTATTACAAGAAGTCCTTGACTTACAGCCACCACGGAGCCCAACATTTCTGTCGTTAAGTGAGACATTTAAGTGAGTTTTGCCCCATTCTTACGACCTTTATTGCCACAGTTGTTAAGTGAATCACTGCAGTTGATAAGTTAGTAACCCGGTTGTTAAGTGAATCTGCCTTCCCCATGTGATCCCCCATTGATCAGAAGGGGATCACATGATCCTGGGACACAGCAATGGTCATAAATATGAAGCAGTGGCCAAGTGTCCTGAACTTTGATCACACGATCATGGGGATCCTGCAAAGGTTGTAACGGTGAAAAATGGTCATAAGTCACATTTTTCAGTGCTGTTGTGACTTTTATCGGTCACTCAGTGAACGGTTGTAAGTCAAAGTCTACCTGTAGTTTGCTTCACGAAGGATATCGGGAAAACATTGTGTCCTTAACTGATTTCCATTTCATGTGTGTGTGTGGATTAAATCTTACCGGTGATAAGTTAGGACATTGCAACTTTTACAGTTGTACTGAAACTGTGGAGTGCAAAAGATTGCTTACTTATTGCAAAAACTGTGCAAAAAAAATGTATCTCTATAGCTTTGTCCCTTTCTTGGCTGTGCTTATTTCTAATCAAATCTTAAAATTGTCGGTATGGGTGTCTGTGCATGTTTTAAAGATGAGTTGCAGTTCTAGGTTTGGTAACTATTCCTCAGGATCTCTTTGCTTTCAACTTTGTTGGGAAATTCGATGGCTGTCTCATTTGTTGATTTTTTTTTAAGACCTTGATATATCCCAAAGTCTGAAACTGTTTTTGGCATGCAAAATAAATACATTACAAACCGAATATTGACGGGTGGGGCATAAATGGAAAACATATCCTGGTATGGAGGACTGTAAATGAGTGCACGTTCCAGAGAAGAATATCTTGTGGTGCAATGTGATGCTAAGCTTATTTGTTCCAAAGCCAGTTTTATTGATCCAAGTGGATCTTATTGCATAATATATTGTGTTGAGGATTATGGGCTTGAGCTCCGGCAACCAACAAATAAACTGACTTATGGTAGATTGTGAAGTAATACATTTCTTATAATGATTATTGATTAGCCATTAGGCCATATCAGGATACAAAATACAGAACAATACAACCGTCATAAATATGAGTCAGTTGCCAAGCCTCCAAATTTTGATCAGAAGATCCTGGTGATGCTGCAAAGGTTATAACTTTGACAAACGGTCAAAGTTATAACGGCATTTTTCAGTGCCGTTGTAACTTTGAACAGTCAGTAAACAAGCCGTCGTGAGCCTAGGACTACCTATGCTAAGATCAGGTGTAGCAGAGTTCAGTAAAAGACAGAACTAAAAAAAAAATGTGAATTATATTTGTGTTATGCCTACAATTTATGCCCATCAAATCCACCCGTGCAATTCTCAATTGTACTGTTTTGTTCAGATAAAGGACTGTGCTTTATATATAATATTTGGGTTTTGACCACAGATGAAGTATGTTGTTTTAATAGATGGATCCCAGCAAGCTGTTCATCTAATGTGCAGTCCAAACATGATCCATATTTATCATATTTTCGTGGGGGTTAGGACTATCTTTCAATACTATTCTCAGGTCATCTGTGTCAGGATGCATTGTAGATGTTTGTATTGCTTTACTGGGTCTTTCTTTCTTTTAAAGAGGTGTTTACTTGGATTTTTGCCACCTTTTATCTTAGCTTGGCAAAGGAGCACATGTTTATGAAAAAGGAACACTTCAAAGATCTCATGTTGCGATGCCACATCAGTAGTATATGACCCATTACTTAATTAAAACAATCAGCTGGATTCAGACCTCAGTTACTCCTGTGTTGACAAAATAACAACATAATGAGATTATTTTATTATTATTTTGAAGTGGCTTAATAAACTGCTTTGTTATTTGATAGCGGGGTTTTGTGCATCTTGGGGAAACAGTTTTATTTCTATTCTGTTTTATGGGTCACAGTGATCTTGCTCGTTCTATGGCTCTTTCAGTGACTGAAAAAACTAGCAAATTGGAAGTCAAAGCGAACAAAAGAGAGGTGCGTTATTTCATTTCTGGATTTTTATTTAATGCAGTCATTGGTTTGAGAAAGCAGGTAAATGTTTTCTTTCCATTTATTTTTCTTCCGGGTAAGACACCAGTTTGGGGATGAGGAAATGAGAGGATGGGACTAATGGAGAATTGTTTTCCACCAAATTATGTTTATGTCCTCTTTTTTAAAGTTTAAGAAAACAGTTCCGATTTGTTTTTGCATCCCCCTGACTCAAAAGTCAAGAAAATTTCAGGGGGATGATATCTACCTTGTAAAAAGACCCAAGTGTTGGTGAGGCTGGAAACCAGAACTAGGTTTGAAAATAAATCTCCCAGACAGACTTTTAAGAATGTTTCAAAGGCTTTTCAGTGAGAGTCCTAAGAATGTTCAGATGTTCCTTTGACCGTCCATTTGCAGCCGGGAGGGCAGAATTGAGAATTGTGTCTAGTTTAATGAAAAGAAGGACTAGGGGTTGATATGATAGCAATATTCCAGTCTCTGAGGGACTGCCAGAAAGGAGAGGGAGTCAAACTATTCTCCAAAGTGCCTGAAGGTAGGACAAAAAGCAATGGATGGAAACGAATCAAGGAGAAAAGCATCCTGGAACTAAGGAGGAATTTCCTGATGGTGAGAACAATTAATCAGTGGAACAGGCTTGCCTTCAGAGGTTGTGGGTGCTCCATCACTGGAGACTTTTAAGAAGAGATTGGGCAACCATTTGTCCAGAATGGTATAGGATCTCCTACTTGAGTAGGGGGTTGGACTAGAAGACCTCCAATGTCCCCTCCAACTTTGTTCTGTGTTCTCTGAGGCTGGCCATCAACTGTGTTTTAGCTATATTGACTTAAAGTGGTCTTTAAGAATAGTAGGGACGCATCCTCCTTTTGTCTTTTTATCAGCTGTGAATTTGTAGGTGGTTGTTTATTTGTGGAGAAAAAGGAGCTACCTTTTTGATGCTGTGTAGGCAGTTTTAGCAGTTGTATTACTCTTAAATTACTTAGGCCTAGAAAACTGTCTGTTCAGTTTGAACTCCGGCCAGCATGTCAGTGTGTTCTTATTTACCCAGTCAGATTTTGGCATGGCCATCTTAAATCTCCTTTTCCTTAGTCTGTACGATACTAGAGGTCAGTTTGGGAAATGTCCCTTAATTAATTTATCATTCAGCTGCCACAGCCACTTGGGCACCTTCATTCTTGAGCCAAGGAAAGGAGCAGCTGAGTTAAGCAAAGGAGAGATCCTCAACACAACAGCCAAGGAAGGAAAGAATGATATCTGTGTCACAATTTGGGAGAAAGCAGCTGCTGTTGCTGCTTATCATACTTCTGAGAATTAACTAGCTAATGAAGTTAAAGAGCAAACAGAGTCATTTCTTTGCCTGGCTGATTTCTGTTAACTGACAAGAGTTTTAGTTATTGTTTTGAAAACAGAAGTTAGAGCTGTGGTACCAAACGGTCTGGTATTTTTCCATAGCAGAGAAACTAACTACAAGGGGTCCTTGGTGCTCTCTGAACTTGCTTGTTTTCTTGCAGACATTTCATTACTCAAACTAGGTAGTATCGTCAGTGGAAACCTTACTCCCGTGGTGGCGAATCTTTGGCACGCTTACCACAGGTGGCACGCAGAGCCCTCTCTGTGGGCACGTGTGCCATCACCTTAGTCCTAGGCCTTCAGCTGGGTTTTATAAAACCTTTCTGCTTTAGGCGTCCGCTGCCATGTACAAAAAAAAAGATTCAATCAATCAATTTCAACCTCGCGGGAAAAAAAAGATCTCGCAAAGTTGGAATTGATTGATTGAACATTTTAGTCCCACCCAGTCTGCCGTTAGCACCGCAGCCACGCCCTTCCAATGGGCCACATTCACCCAATTGGGCACATCCACCCAATGAGCCACGCCCACCCGGCACCTGACGATACATAAGTGGGTTTTGGGTTGCAGTTTGGGCACTCGGTCTCTAAACGGTTCGCCATCACTGCCCTGCTCCCTTAGCTCTGAGGATGATACCTAGTGTGGTAATGAAATGCCTGCAAGAAAACAAGCAAGCTCAGAGAGCACCAAGGACCTGCCATATCAATCCTGAGCTACAGATATTCTCCTTTATTGAAACTAACCTACCTTCTTCATCTGTGCAATGGTCAAGTTATGCGTAAGTGTCATAAGTCACTTTTCTTAGTGCTGTCATAACTTTGAGCAGTCGAAAAACAGATGGTTGTAAGTCGAGAACCATATAGTCTGATGTTACGTCTTCTGCTGACAAGGGAAAACCATATTAATTTTAGACCAGACAAATATAGTCGAAGGATTTTTTTTAGGAAATATCATTATTGAGTTATCTGAATTGTTGTTCCTGCCTTCCTTTTCAACCATATTACTGTGCTGATTTCAAAAGTTTTAGAAAAAGTTATTTTTCTTAAAAAGTCAAGTGTTTAAAAGTTAAGTTTTAAAAGCTGCTGGGCCAAAGTAAAAAAAGAAAGGGTTCCCCCCCCTTGTGAAACAGTCATTGTAAGACTCTACATGGAATAATCTTCTTTTATTAAAATCTGGGACAGATGAGAACCTTGCCACCTGTGAGCCTAGCCTGGCCCACTAGATAGCCTGTCTTGCTCCCCTCCCAAATCACAGCGTGGGGGGGGAATGTCCTATTCCTAGTGGCTCCTTATCAGAAATTATTTATCCCTTCCTTGCTGCTGATTTGGCACACCTTTCCCAAATGGAGGAAGAAAAAAAGCCAGATTAACTGCTTTTGTGTGACCTGCATGAAAGAAGAAAATAAAAGCCATAATAACAGGGTGTGGCATGCTGATATTATTCAGCCCACCAGGAGAGGTGAGAGGTTGATCTCAGCCTGTACCAGATCCAGTTCCCCCTCCTACTTTAGTTTGTACAGTTAGTTATTTTTTATGCAGTTGAAAAATAAGGAGTTCACCACAAAAGTGGGATTGAGCTACCCAAATTATTGTTCCCGGAACAGCAAGAACAAAATTGCCAAATGCACAAAAGGATACATTTGAATAAATAAACTGTCCTTAATTCACAACGTCAGGAACCTTTGGCTACTGGAATTGTGCAATGAATGTCAGATTTCTAGATATCTTTAGTGTACAGTACTGCAGAATTTCCTGAAAGCTCAGTCATATTTTCCTATAAAAATATAATGGTTGAAGAAGACGACCCTGAATTTAAGACAAACCATGGTAATGGAGGCCAATGAAAAACAAAACAAAAAAAACAAAAAAACAAAATCTGCTTGCATTACTGGAGTTTCAGTCAATTTAAGATGATTGTATTTAAAGGTAAATTATGTGCAGGGAAAATTGGATCATTTTCAGATAAATGCGGTATCTTTGTAGAAATATATAAAGCATGTTAAAATACCATTATTGAAGAAATTCAGTCCATTTAAATGTTTACCTTCCCATGCTGTCAAATCAATCTTCCTAACCCAAATTGTCTCATTTTTTGGTCTTTTTCTCCAATTTGTTGCTGCAAAACTCCCAAGCTTAATTTTGTTTCTTAGGCATTTCCACCCCCCCAAAAAAAAACTTTAGATGCGATTCATGGCCATTCATCATGTCCTAAGCAATAAAAATAGACAAAAGTCCATACTTCTGAAAGCTGCACAAATAAGGCATTGCTTTTGAGACTAGCAAGGTGCATGTGGAGCCAATTAAAATATTGCCAGATTCACTTCGCAACTGTGTGACTCACTTTAACAAGCGCAGTGATTCACTTAACAACCGAGGCAAGGACGGTCGTAAAATGGGCAAAGCTCACTTAACAACCCTCTCACTTAGCGACAGAAACGTCGGGCTCCCTTGTGGCCGTGCTTGTTTTACCATCTGATGCCCATGAGAGATCCTGGTGGATTGTATTGTTTTCCTCCGCCGTCGGGGAAAATACAACTTGAAATATTGTATTGTTGTTGTTGTTTTTAGTGGGAGGGCACCACCCCCTTGTTGGCTGACTTGAAAACCGCGTGGGTGGCGCTTCACCATTTTGCAAGTGGGAAGGTGGATCTTGTCTTTGAAAACAAACACGAGCCAAGGTGCCCACGTAAATCTCAATTGCCTTCCACTTTTTTTTTTTTGCAACTTGCCAAGTTTTTGCTCGACAACCAGCTTAATCACATCAGGCTGACCTCAAATGTCACCCACGTTTTTTTTTTTTTCTTCCTTCAGGTGACTTCACCTCGCTCGGCCCTTGCTGTGCTCCTTGACAGGCCCGTAACGTGACAAGTTTCCCAAATATAATTAACTTGTTTTCTCAAGCCGGCCCACTGGATGGGTGGGTGTTGCGCCAGGACCCCTGCCTCCCCAAAAATTGCCTTTTGCCTGCCTGCACTGTAACTTTAAGAAACCCAGCCTGCTCAGCATTGCCTTAACCTGCTGAACCTATCTTGCTAGCAAGGAAAAAGTTCTTTAAATAATAGATATTAGCCTTTACCAATTAGGATTATAAGCTTTGCAAACAGGGTGGAGTTTTCCCAGTCTGGCCAGTCATTTTGCAGAAAGGTGGAGCTTCGTGCAAAGGATAGGCTGCACTGGACTCCAGCTTCCAGTGAAGTTAATCTGGGGTGAAGCAAAAAAAGGAAAAAAAAATTGTGCAGAATTTGTTGGTAGGCTTCTTTTTGTTGTTCGATTGCTTCTTCGGCTGCTGCTCAGGATCTAAGGCAGCGGGGATGGGGTGGGGGGGAGGGAAAGGGGGCCACTTCTAGCTAACTGTAGCTTTGTTCCTTTTCTGAGGTTGTCGAGCTGTTAAAATTCGTAGGGAGAAGCAGAACAAAAGGGATTTTTTTTTTTGGAACAGGAAATCAGGGTGCCCAGAAACAAACTTTGTTTCCCCCCCCCTCGTGGAAAAACTTCCTTAAAAAGGGATCAGGGAGATGCTGCGAGGGTAGTTTTTTTTTTATTATTATTTCAGTGCTGCAAACTAACAGGTCTGTTTTGGGATGACACGGCAGCTCTGCCCCCATCGCCTGGCTGTGTGTGCACTTTTTTGTTTGTTTGTTTGTTTAACCTTTTCACTTCTTGGGATCTGATTTTCTTTGGGGGGGGGCTTTCTTTTGATAGGGGTTTGAAGTTGTAAAGTGAAAGTCTTCTTTGAGGCGAGGAGGTGTTGTTGTTGTTGTTGTTGTTGTTGTTGTAGCTGGCCCCGGGGACAGCTTTGCGCAAAGAATGCGAGTAACAAAATTTGTAGAGGCTTTTTTTTTTCCTTCCCAAGAAAGAGGGGAATACAGCTGAGCTGGTGTCAGTTCTTGTTTCAAGACTTGATTTCTTTATATTCTATTCTAAGTCTCCGTCAGAGCTGGAAGGGACCTTGGAGGTCTTCTAGTCTAGCCCCTTGCTCCAGCAGGAGACCCTATACTGTTTCAGCAGGAGACCCCCACTGTTTCAGACAAATGGCTGTCCAGTCTCTTCTTAAAAACTTCCAATGACGAAGCACCTACAACTTCTGGAGGCAAGGAGTTCCACTGATTAATTGTTCTAACTGTCAGGAAATTTCTTAGTTCTAGGTTGCTTCTCTCCTTGGTTAGTTTCCATCCATTGCTTCTTGTCCTGCCGTCAGGTGCTCTGGAAAATAACTTGACCCCCTCCTCTTTGTGGCAGCCCCTCAGATACTGGAATACTGCTATCATGTTACCCCAGGTCTTTCTTTTCTTTGGACTAGCCAAACCCAAATCCTGCAACTGTTCTTAATAAGCGACCCACCGTTGTTCCGGTGTCATTTGGGGTGTTGCCTTGAAATCTGTGCAGGAGTGAGCTCATGAGAATAGCAGGAAACTTCAGGGGGGAAAGAGCGTGCTCTTACTTTGGAGGTGGGAATGTGCAACTTGGTGGCTGGGCTTAGCTGGAGATAAATACCTTCTGCTTGGAAATACCTGTCCTTTACAGGTAGTCCTCGACTTACAACTGTACATTTAGCGATCCTTCAAAGTTACAACAGAAAAAGTGACTTTTGACCGGTTGTCATGGTTACAACCGTTGCAGCGTGCCCATGGTCACCCGATCAAAATTCAAGCATGCATTTATGAGAGTTAAGCTATTGTGGGGGTCATGTGACCCCCGTCTGTAACTTTCCCAGTTGGCTTTTGACAAGTAAACTCAATTGGGGGGGGGGGGAGCCAGGTTGACTTAATGAGCACATAATTCACTGAACAACTGTTAGTGGCAAAAAAAGATCGTAAAATAGGGCAACCCCCCCTTTAACAACTGCTTTGTTTAGCAACGGAAACGTTGAGCTCATTTGCGGTCGTTATAATTGAGGACTAGCATTGTGTCAAGCTCCCTATTTGGGAGGGCACGTGCACCTCTGGGTGTAAGAGGATCTCCTTCGTGCGGGAAGGAAGTTTGCCAGTTGCCGGCTTTTGTATTATTGAACAAATGTGTGTGTCTTTGCGTTCTAACCGAATGCCCTACCCTTCAGCTTGTATCAGCCTTGACTTATCTGGACGAAAGTCAGCGATTTGGGCAAGGAGGAAGCGGGTGTCAGCTGTTTAGAGCAAATGTTTTGGATCTGGGACGGTATCTGGAAGCCACGAAAAGGACCAGCTGTCTTTCAGTTGTCCGCCCCAAGGTAGGGGAAGAAAGGGTGTTGGTGGCAACAGGACGTGTTGACAATCAGATCTGAAGAGGGTGGGGCCATCGGCCAGTCCTTTCCGCTCTCTAAAAGGACTTCCAGTGAAGCCACTGCAGATCCCAAAGATATTCCTTTAATTCAGAGGTCTCCAACCTTTTGGGCAACAAGGATTGGTTACGTGGAGAGAGGTTTTTCCATGGACCGGTTTTGTGTGCTGCCGCAGATGGGGCTTTGCTTGTTTGTGCGGCCCGGTGGCTGGCATGCCGTGGCTCGGTACTGCTCTACAGAGCAGGGTTGGGGACCCCTGTGTTAATTGATGTGATTTATTATTTGACAGATTTGCTATGTATGGTAAACTTCTTTCTCTCTCTGCAAAAGCAGGGTCTGGAAAGATAAACAAGCAGCAGAGCTCAAAAACTTTCCCTCCAGGCACGGTTGTCTTTATCCCACAAATTGGACCGAATAGAAATTGGCTGAGTTTCTTCCATTCCAGCATACCTTTCTTTTAGAATCAACATTTTAAATCTCCCATGCCCTGGTGAAATGTTTTTTTTTTTGTTTTTTTGTTCTGATGAGGAATTTCTCTGTATGTTTTTAATGCACATGTTTGAACAGTTCAGGTTTTATTTGTAGAGATGCCAAGCGGTAGCAATAATAATAATAATGATACACTTTGGCAGTTGGTGAATGTGTGAAATTGCATGTAGGGGTATTTTGCCCCCCCCCCCAGGACATACTTAGGGTGGATTCTTTTGAGTAGGCTCTACACTAGCTAACAAAGATCTCATTCTTGCAAGCATTGGATGAAGCTTCAGCTAGGATGGTCACATTTCCCCAATTGAAACTATGGTTAAAACTGTCCAGATGTTGTGAAATTAAAGAATTTTCATCGTGTCTTCTGACTGCTAGTTGGTGTCCATGGATGCCTCCTGCCAGTCTTCTACCTGTTTGTCCCACATAGTGGTTGCTGCATTCTTACAGTGTATATGGTAGATGGCCCCTGTTTTTTCTTCTGAGGTTGTTGGGTCTTTGGGTTTGATTAGGATGTTTTGAAGGGCTATAGTTGTCTTGTGTGTCATGCTGATTCCATATGATTGTAGTAGTTTATTTGTGGTTTTTGAGATATTCTTGATGTATGGCAGTATAATTCTTTTTAGGGTTTCTATTGCTTGGGCAGTATTGAGTTGAGTGGTCAAGGACTATTTGATAAAGTTGCATGGATATTCCATTTGGTTGGAATGTGTTGTATAGATCAGACATGTCAAACACAAGGCGGAGGGGGGGGCGCGGATATGGCCTGCGAAGTGGTTTCATGCGGCCCGCGAAGCCATCCTGGAAACAGTGAGGGAACGCCCCCGCTGCCTTGGCCCTGGCCCAGGCCAGCCGGGAGCCAGTGTACAATTTTGTGGTGGCCATCTATGCTGAAATGCATTCAATCTTAGCTCCACAAGGCCGTCTGGAAACAGCAAGGAACCAGCCCCTGTCATGTCAGCCCCGTCCCCTGGGTGCATGCTGGGGAGGTGTCACCTTTGTGAGGAATGAAGAAATGGACCATACCTTGGCGCTTGCCCAGGTCCCACCCTCTTCTGCCAGAGACCCTCAGATCTGTCCCACTCCTGCCCAGGCCCCCACAGGCACCCTTGACATGAACGATGTAGAGCTGGCCATGCCCACCCAGTAGGCCACACCCACTCGAATCCACACCCAGCCAGTAGGCCGCACCCACCCTGACCACACATCCCCACCCCCCCAAGGGCAACCGCAATGCTGATGCGGCCCTCAATGAAATTGAGTTTGATACCCCTGGTATAGATGTTCCATTTCCGTTTTCTCCTGTCTGGGTTGCTGCAGCGTGCTTGGGTTGTCGCTTTGATAGCAGAGTACCTGGTTAGTATGGGTGGATTTTATTTGTTTGTTTGTTTGTTTGTTTGTTTGTTTGGTAGACTTGCGTTTCTACTTTGCCATTATGGTCTCTGCTGATCAGGATGTCCAGGAAGGGTGATGCATTTATCCTTGGATTTTATTTGCTGAAGAAGAGAGATTCAAATGCTCCAAGTTTTTAAGAGTAGTTTAGACCTAGCCAAACAGTTGGGACTTAGAGAAGGTAAATGCAAATAGGCTTTGCTATCTTATCCCAGCCATTCAGATGCATGCATGGAAAATGAAGATTGCTGACACTGGGACCGTCACTTAGCATGTTGGCATTTGGCCATTGTGGTTTTCAAACCATAGCTTGTGGCTTAGCCTTTCAACAAACTGGATTGTGTTTTGTTCAGGAAACAAGTAAACCCAGTTTGATTTGTGTATCCAGTAAACCACAATGAAATGGTAGCTTAGAGCAATGTGTGAAGCTTGTCATTTTTTTGTGTTCTAGAGTCTTCTTGTTGTTCAAAATACGTATAACTGAAGACACATACAGTATATACAAAACTGGGCAAGCAATCATCAGCTCAGTTTGTAGAGTTTTTTCCAGCCCTCTATCTGTGAAACCAATGCAATCCTGTGTCCCATGTTGGTCAGACCCAATCATATTCCAATTCGTTTAATAACTACAAAATAGTTGTTACAGAGGGACTGTCTTTCAAGGTCATGGCTGAGAAATAATCTCAACAAGTCATTGCCTCCTTCTTAGTAGAACCCTTTAAAGCAGTGGTTCTCAACCTTTTTGATGCCGTGACCCCCCATCCGGTCGTAAGTCGAGGACTACTCAACTGGTCGTAAGTCGAGGACTACTCAACTGGTGCATCACCATTTGCAGAATGGGACTTTTGGCGGGCTCAACAGGGCAGAGACAGCCTGGACAATTTTGAAAGCCAATAGAATTAGACTCTATTCAAGAGAGTCTATTCTATTGGCTTTCAAAAGCCAATAGAATAAAAGGGAGTAGCACAGCTAAGGAAAAGGGGGAAAAAATGGCGGACTGCGTTGTTTGGCGACCCCCGTGAAATGGTCGTTCGACCCAAATGGGGTCCCAACCCACAGGTTGAGAACCACTGCTTTAAAGCAAGCTGTTCTTTTGTTCCTCTGCTTAATTTCCCCAAACTTTACTGATTTCAAATGGAAGGAAACTGTCAAGTTTCTGATTTGTAGCCCTGATACTTTCCTGCAATCCATACAGACCACAAAGTTTATCTTGTCCTCAGAATAACAGAACAGAATAACAGAGTTGGAAGGGATCTTGGAGGTCTTCTAGTCCAACCCCATGCTCAAGTAGGAGATCCTATACCAATGGTTCTCAACCTATGGGTCGGGACCCCATTTGGGGTCGAATGACCATTTCACGGGGGTCGCCAAACCACACTGTCCGCCATTTTTTTCCCCTTTTCCCTAGCTGTGCTACTCCCTCTTATTGGTGGCCACACCCACTTGGGGGTCATCACAACATGGGGAACTGTATTATGGGGTCATGGCATTAGAAAGGTTGAGAACCACTGTCCTATACCATTCTGGACAAATGGTCGCCCAATCTTCTTAAAAGCTTCCAGTGTTGGAGCCTTCACCACTTCTGGAGGCAGGTTGTTCCACTGGTTCATTGTTCACACCGTTAGGAAGTTTCTCCTTAGTTCTAGGTTGCTTCTCTCCTTGATTACTTTTCATCCATTGCTTCTACTGGTGCTTTGGAAAATAGGTTAACCCCCTTTTCTTTGTGGCAGCCCCTTAGATATTGGAACACTGCTACCATGTCACCCCTAGTCCTCCTTTTCACCAGACTAGACATACCCAATTCCTGCAATCGTTCTTCATACGTTTTAGTCTCCAGCCCCCTTAATCAACTTTGCTGCTGTTTTCTGCACTCCTTCCAGAGTCTCTACATCTTTTTTATAATATGGCAACCAAAACTGGATGCAGTTTTATCTCAAAGTGGATGCAAGTAGTCTCAGTTTACAGCAGTTTATTTAGTGACCGTCCGAAGTTACAGCGGCGCTGAAAAATGTGACTTAGGACCGTCTTTCACACTTACAACCCCATGGGTGCATGATCACAATTTAGACAGTTGGCAGCTGACTCATATTTATGACGGTTGCATGATCCCCTTCTGACGTGCAAATTCAGCGGGGAAGGCAGAGTTGCCGTTTTCCTATCTTACTAATCATGTTACTAACTTAACAACTGCACAGCGATTCACTTAACAACCTTGGACAAGCCGCGGTAAGAAAAGTCACAAAACGGGGGGCAACATTCACTTTATCAAATGTCTCCGAATTTTGATCACATGACCCTGGGGACACTGCGACGGTGATTAAGTGTGGAAAAATGGTAATTTTTCCCACTGCCGTTGTAACTTCAAACAGGCACTAAATGAATGATTGTAAGTCGAGGATTTACCAGTACAGAATAACAGTTGGAAGGGACCTTGGAGGTCATCTAGTCCGACCCCTGCTCAAGTAGGAAGACCCCCTGTCAATTCCATGTGACTTGCTTGAAGAATTTCAAGGGAATTTTTTTTAAAAAAAAAAAAATTATATTGTGAATCATTGCTTTCCCATTTTTTATTCCCTTTATTACCTAAAACTGCTTATCAGAAACTCCCTTTTTCCCCACTTATCTCATGTACTAAAATCCCACTAAAATCCAATGTACTAAAAAAAAAAGGCAAATGTGGATGTTGACATGCGTCTTTAATCTTTAATCATTGCTCTGAATTGTTGATTACCTGTACTCTTTTATCTTGGCATTCCAACAGAAAGCCACAAGAGCATCTTTTTTTGCTTTTCCATATTTCTCATTATACATTACTTATGTTGAGGGCAGTTTCCAGACTGGGTCACCCTCTCTGTCTATTGCAAAAATGCAACAAAGAGTTTTGCTGCTGTTTTAAAAGCTAGCACGCTGATTATGGCATGGGCTTTCATTGTTCTATCCTGGGAAAAGAGAGGCGGTCTTTTGTAGAAATCAGCAGCTAATTGAATTTCCCAGGGGATCATCGCAGTTCACATATGCCAGAAAGCAGGAGTTGGGTTTTGGATTTCAGCCTACAAATTGGGATTTTCTTCCTGTGGAGGTATTGGGAGAGTCTATCCAAAATTATACAAGCTGTGCGCCAAGGATACCCACTTGTATGCATTAGTTAAGCAAATTAAGCCGGTATGCACACATAATCTTACAGATAAATAGTCTTCAAAGAGCTAAGATGTTTCTTTGGTTGAAATTTCATATCCTGCTGCACTCCAAGGGCTCCAAGCAGCTGAGAGCAGTTTTCTAAATATTGACAGATGGTTCTCTGGAGGCTTGCAATAGCAAAATAAAGTAGTCTAAGAGCATAAAAAAGAAGGCAGTGCTAAACCTGTAAAATATGGGAATCCGTTAAGAAATAGTGATTTTAAAAACCTGAAGTCTATATTCCACTATCTGCCCCCTAAAACTACAAAGACAGTGTCCCAAAGGTGCTTTTTCAGGAGGCAACTGGACTTTCTTTGTTTTTCCTTGAAGACGTTTCGCTTCTCATCCAAGAAGCTTCTTTAGTTCTGACTTCAGAACAGAAGAAGCTTCTTGGATGAGACGTGAATAGCCTTCAAGGAAAAACAAAGAAAGTCCAGTTGCCTTTGAAAAAGCACCTTTGGCACAACCATGACCTGGATGACTGACAGTCTTCATAAACATAAAAGAGGTGATCTTTGTTGAACCACTGTACTTTTAGCTGACCTTGGCTAGTTTGAAGAAAGCGAAGCAGTGTCAGATCTGGCTGGTACTTGGATGGGAGACCAGGAAATTCCAGAATTAGAGGCTCAAATGGCTGGTTGAAAAGACCTTTTGGAAGAAGGCCTTAGCCATTCATATCTGAATGATTACTAAGGAAAACCACATGTCCATGTCCAGGTAGCCTTCGGAGTCAAGGAGAATCTTTTATCGGTGGAATGCTCTTTTCTTTTAAAAATGTTAGAGCTGAGTGAGAAGTATAGCTCAGTTCCAAATAGCACTAGCCCTTATACTTATACACCGCTTCACAGTGCTTTACAGCTCTCTCTAAGGGGTTTACAGAGTCAGCATATTTTCCCCCAACAATCTGAGTCCTCATTTTACTGACCTTGGAAAGATGGAAGGCTGAGTCAACCTAGAGCCCTTCGGGATCGAACTCCGGGCTGTGGGCAGAGTTATCCTGCAATTGCAGTAGCACTTAGAGTTATATACCGCTTCACAGTGCTTTACATCCCTGTCTGAGCGGTTTACAAAATCAGCCTATTGCCCCCAACAACCTGGGTCCTCATTTTACCGACCTCGGAAGGATGGAAGGCTGAGTCAACCTTGAGCGGTAAGGATCAAACTCCTGGCAGTAAACAATGAGCTAGCCTGCAAATACTGCATTCTAACCACTGCGCCACATGGCAGATGTGGTAATGACCATTTGTTTTGCTGACACAGCAGATGCCCATTGAGACTGAGGGTAGAGCACGGTTCAAGTTCTGCTTCAGTCCCAATAGTTCTGCGTTTTCCGGACTGTGCTTAGATCAGCGACTGATTTTTTTTCCAGCTTCGCTTCCCACCTGCGAAATGGGGATTCATGACAGTCATCGTGGGATGGCGAAAGGAAATAATGGTTTGAGAGTTTCTCTGCCTATGGAGACTGCTGGAGATGGTGTTTGAAGAGTTGCAAAACGCTGTAACCTGTAAGCAGAAGAACGAGTCAGGAGGCAGTTGCAGCTCAGAATGTGCAAGAGTTTGGGACTATTGCCAATGGATGATTGGGCGGTCACAGCGCCCTGCATGGAAATTATTTCCTTTCACATCTCAGAGATTAGCCCAAGGTTGCCGAAGATGGCTCAACAAAAGACCACATTTTAAATTCTTAATAGGAGCCCCAACTTTTCAGGAGGATGAGTTTCAAATTTTGTTGCTGGAATTTGCCAGGGAGGTTGCATGTCTGCTTAATTGAAGGCGATTATAGCTTCCCTCTCCAAAGCTTATCACAGCATGTGATAAAAGTTTCATCAACAGCCTGTAAGAAATAAAATCGAGCTGGACTCAAATCCTTCCTCGTGAAATATCATGTTCGGTAGCCGTACACATTTTCTGCTAGAAGTCTGTGACTGCTTTGACTTTCTAAAACCAAGATCAAGCTTTGTCTGTAGGAATTCCAATCCTACTTTTAGGGCAATCCGTTTTTTAATTAGATCCGAGCAGCCCCCTTTTCCCTACAATGTGTGGATGGAGAAAGGTGGCGATGCAGTTTCGTTTGCTTCTCCTATCGGGCAGACCTTGCTTATCTTGTTTCTCCAGAATTTTGCAGGCTTAAAAATGCAGAAGCAAAAGTCTCTTTGGCTGGTGCCTTGCAAAAAAAAAGTAGAAGTGGATTCTTCCTCCACCCCCTTTGGCTTTGGACTGTCTTTGCCGAGCCTTTAAAATCATGAACTTTGTAGGCTGATCAAAGCACAAGGATTTGGGGAGTTGCTAGGAGAAAGATCAGGCCTCTTGGAGTGTGGCTGTACTTTTGCCAAAACAAATTCACAGACTAAAGCAAAGTGCCATTGCTAGAAGAAATGTCTAGGTGGCTTTCAATGGTGAGAACTGAACTATATGAAGGGGCGTGGTAGCCTAGTGGTTAAGATGCTGGGCATGCCCACCAGAAGGTTGGCAGTTGAAGACCCAAACACTGCAACCTAATAATTCGAAAGCATGAAAATGCAAGTAGATAAATAGGTACCCACTTTGATAAGAAAATAACAGTGTTTTCAGAAGATAGTCAACTGTGGCCTTTTGAAATGCTATAGGCGTGGTAAAGCTACATCGTTGAAGGATTAGTGATACTGAGAATAGACAAAAAAGAACTACTTAGATATTATGCAATGTAACCTCTGTCTGGACGCATGATTTGGCTGAGTAAGTTTGTTCCCGTCTTGTTAACAATTTGAAACGCTCAGATCAACACCAGCAAGCTCTTCATTAAAATTCAAGCATTCTGAAATCTGATTCAGAGCCGTGGTGGCATAGTGGTTAGAATGCTAACTCACTGCTCACTGCCAGCAGTTCGATCCTGACCTGCTCAAGGTTGACTCAGCCTTCCATCCTTGCAAGGTCAGTAAAATGAGCAGTCAGATTGTTGGGGGACAAGATGCTGACTCTGTAAACTAGGGGTCTTCGAACTTGGCCCTTTTATGACTTGTGGACTTCAACTCCCAGAATTCCTCAGCCAGCGTGCCTGGCTGAGGAATTCTGGGAGTTGAAGTCCACAAGTCATAAAAGGGCCAAGTTTAAAGACCCCCTCCTGTAAACCTCTTAAAGAGGGGTGTAAAGCACTATGAAGCGATATATAAGTCTAAGCGCTTTTATTAGTGCTATTGCTATTTATCTAAAGGGCAGGTGTGGTTTTTTTGGGGGGGGGGGTTTAAAAGGTAGGACTAACAACGAAAGAAGTTTATGGGAAAGTCCATTAATTCCAGCTTAATTTTCCAAATTAAGTAGATTCCTGTTTCAGGATTTTGATTGGGGGTAAGTAAAGAGTTGCCCATATAATTAGAGACAATTCCTGAATTTAAGGAATATTCAGCGTTAACCATTGATATTATTGTTGTTGATCACTAGCCTTAACATTTATTGGGATAAACATGCTTTTTACTGAATTCTGTGTATAATTATTCACCTATAAATGTGAGATTGAGTATTAGATATCCCAAAAGTCATATTTTGGATGGTAAATTGAAAATGTCACTCTCTTTCTGGCTTAGAGAAACATTTTCCAGGGGGACTGTTTAGCTGCTTCAGGAGCAGAAAAAGAAAGAGAGAAAAAACCCTGCTGAATTTCTTTTTTGTGGTCATTGTTTTTATTGAACTATATCATTAACAAACATTATCAGACGTATAGGGGAAAAAATATAATATAAAAAGGCCACTAAACAGTAAGTAAAGAGACAGGTACTGTTCATGTATGTATTTATCAGAGTTGTAAAATATTGCTACTGAGGCAAATCATGAAATCCATCCATATTTGATAAAATTACACTTCCAGCCTCTGATATCTCATTATTTCATGTTGTTGTTTTTTCCTAATGTGGCAATTAAAGAGGTAGTAACATTGTTGAGTTATTGTTGGGTTATTCTTGTTTCATTTAAAAAAAACATTGGTGGAAATAATCTTTACAATGTATAAGGAGACAAAATAAATCACTAACATTTGTTTCAGTTTTTTTGTTTTCGTTTGACCTCTCTATTACGTTTGAGAAGCTTCCAGGATAGCTTTCTGCACTGCAAGTTCACATAATACAATACTTTTTTTTTAATTCGATGTGGCGCTTTACAAATATGTTCCATGTAACTACAAATGTATGTTTGTTTGGTTTGTTGGCTGCCCAGTTGCCAGGTCCTCAAGGCAGCTTACAGAAAGGGTGCAACACACATCATGATAATGAGCAATAATAATAATAATAATGAACCAGCAATGCTGAGGAGGATGGAGTGGAGTGGGGTAGAGTGGAATGGAATGGAATGAGAATAGAATAGAATAGAATAGAATAGAATAGAATAGAATAGAATAGAATAGAATAGAATAGAATAGAATAGAATAGACAGATTGTAGAATAGAATAGAATAGACAGATTGTAGAATAGAATAGAATAGAATAGAATAGAATAGAATAGAATAGACAGATTGTAGGATAGGATAGGATAGAATAGAATAGACAGATTGTAGAATAGAATAGAATAGAGTAGAATAGACAGATTGTAGAATAGAATAGAATAGAATAGAATAGAATAGAATAGAATAGAATAGAATAGAATAGAATAGACAGATTGTAGGATAGGATGGGATAGGATAGGATAGAATAGAATAGAATAGACAGATTGTAGAATAGAATAGAATAGAATAGAATAGACAGATTGTAGAATAGAATAGAATAGAATAGAATAGACAGATTGTAGAATAGAATAGAATAGAATAGAATAGCTTTATTGTCACTTTAAATGTACATTAATACATTAAAATGAGATTTTGTAAATTTTCATAATTTCATAACTCAAAACCCACATTGCTGTGGGCAGAAATTAAGGTGCTAGGTTATAAAATTAGTTTGCCCTTAAAAAAGTTGAATTGAATTAAATTACTCCTTAACAGGTTTTACATTTTCCAGTTTTATGGTATCAGGAAGCGAATTTCTTTCTTTGATCCTACTGTCCCTTTTACTACAGTAGTAACTTCTCTGTTTCCTTGTAGTCTGACGTGGCATCTTGCCGTGTTTTTCTTTTTTCCTGCAGTGACTAATTTGATGTTCTGCCAAGTCATGTAAAGCCTTTGACCTAGTTCAGCTGCATCTTACTTGGTGTCATCGAATCAAAATCTTAATTTTGTTTTTATTGGCAGAGGTGCTATCTTCCTTCATCATTAAGTATCTATCTGTCAGTCCAAGTCTTGTCAATAACCTATAATTAAGTATTGGTTGGATCCTGTTTACTAGATGATTGATCTTGGAGTAAATCCATATTACATTATTTAAATTATTGTTCATCTTTGGATTGTTATACCATGCTTTGAGGGTTAACATTAAAGGCTGATTAAAATAAGTCTACTTGTTTGGAGTGA
Organism: Crotalus tigris; assembly: GCF_016545835.1. Taxonomy (NCBI): domain Eukaryota; kingdom Metazoa; phylum Chordata; class Lepidosauria; order Squamata; family Viperidae; genus Crotalus; species Crotalus tigris. The sequence continues at coordinate 3,499,408 of NW_024097358.1, forward strand.
TTACTAGCATGAAGCTTGAACTTAGATTGACTTGAAACAAGCTAGCTTTCAGTCATAATGGCTAAGTGATTTTGTTAGCATTTTTTTTTGGGGGGGGGGGAGAAAATTATTGATTCATTTAATCAGAAAACACCACATCTTTTTCCTTGTACTGGCTTGGTCAATGTTGAAAGCTTTGTTTTTGTTTCTTTAATATTACAAGAGCTTGGGATATAGTTGCAATTACAGTTTTTTGTTTGCTTTTTAGTGTATCTCCTTGTGTCATTTGTTTCCTTTTGTTTTAGTGTATGGGCAAATTGTTCATGTTTATTTTTGTTTTATGTTAATCTTGTTTTTGCTTGAAAATGTGTTAATAAGAACCATCTGTTAAAAACAGATTGTGATTTATGCAGCTGACTTGCTCTCAAGTGGTTATTTGGTCTTTTGTTTGCTTTTTTCTCCATTAATGTATTCTTTTTTTCTCCATTAATGTATTAATAAGCATGTAAACTCTAATGGCTATAATACGTTTTCCTCCTCAGAATATTTCTCCACAAATACTTCCATGTCAGGAGTTAACTTTGTTTTGACTTTTGTAAATGAGAAGGTGAAATTCAAAGAACTTAATAGCAATTGGACTTTTTTTTTTATCTCCGTATGTTCTTGTTTTGCTCTCTAGAATACTGTAGTGCAGAGGTGAGGATGCAGATCGATTGAAACTTGAAACAAATTGCTTTCTTAATTGGTAATGGTTCTTTACAAAGACTGTGTTGCAACTTTGGGATATCTTAGAATAATATCACAGAGCTGATAAGAAGGCAACTAAAATCCATGATTGTGAGCCATATCGTACTTCCTTTGATACACAACACCTTTCCTGCCCCACCTGGATTTTTTTTTTTATCAACTGTTGGTCACTACATGGGCATGTTCCTGCAACTAATATGGAAATGGCTTATCATTTCTTTCAGATTTCACCTAGGCCAGTGGTTCTCAACCTGTGGGTCGGGACCCCATTTGGGGTCAAACGACCATTTCACGGAGGTCGCCAAACAACGCAGTCCGCCATTTTTTTTCCCCTTTTCCTTAGCTGTGCTACTCCCTTTTATTCTATTGGCTTTTGAAAGCCAATAGAATAGACTCTCTTGAATAGAGTCTAATTCTATTGGCTTTCAAAAGCCAATAGGAATTGTCCAGGCTGTCTCTGCCCTGCTGAGCCCGTCAAAAGTCCCATTCTGCAAACAGTGCTGCACCAGTTGAGTAGTCCTCGACTTACGACCGGTTGAGTAGTCCTCGACTTACGACCGGTTGGGGGTCGCGGCATTAGAAAGGTTGAGAACCACTGACCTAGGCAGTCCTTAAGGTCTATGGAAATTCTCAAGTCATCCAGGTCACGATTGTCCCAAAAGTGCTTTTTCAAAAGGCAACTGGACTTTATTTTTCCTTGAAGACATTTCACTTCTCATCCAAGAAGCTTCTTGAGTTCTGAAGAAGGATTTTACCCAAGAATCAAGGGGCTGTCCAGATTAAGGACAACCCTTAGATATGGATGGGCTACCTATTACTAAAAGTGGACAGCATTGTCCTTCCTCAAGCTGATGAACCACTGAAGTTGCGCAACGCTTTCAGGAACCTCTGAAGCCAAACATTTTTAATGTACAGAGGTCCCTTGGTACTCAACTGCTTTGAAACTCATCGGATGTGGTACTCAGTGCATTTTGATGTCAAAATTTTGTTCCGGTACTCATCATTTGTTTGATACTCAACACCACAAGCTACAGCTTGTCAGCGTCAGCTGCCTTGTGACTCACTACATTATTCCTTATGGGAAAAATGTGTTTGGTACTCATCGTTTTTGATACTCATCGCACCTCCCAAAATCAATAAAGGATGAATACTGAGGTACCACTGTAGAGCTGGTTTTCAGAGGTTGCTGAAAGCATTGTGCAACTTCAGCAGTTCATCAGCTTGAGGAAGGACAATGCCATCCGCCATTTTTAGTATTAGGCAGTTCATTTTTTTAAGTATGAGTAACAATTTAAATAGAAATTCGAGTTAAAAATTTGAGTTGCCAAATTAGGGAATAGAACATATTCTTATCCTAGGGACTGCCTCTAGCCCAATTCGGTTTAGCTTCCAAGATCTAACTAAGATGGCTAGATGCTACCATTTGGTGAAACTAAGGGAAGATAAATGAAGCCATGCTAATTTTAGCATGTTCTGCAAGGGGCAAAAATGCCTATTTCTTAGGGCTAATCACTTCATTAGCATTAGCATATTTTAGTTTGGACTGGCATTGGAACACTTCTGGTTTCTTGATGTGACTGGGATTTGATCCATTATGTCATTTATTTTCTCCGATGAGACCATTTAAAAAATCCAAGAAAAATAAGCAATTCATGACATGTTTTTATTGCATCAGCTCCTGCAGAGATTTACACTAGCTGTTGGATGTTTGGATGGAGAGATGAGGTCTAATTCCAAAATGTTTTTCCAAGTTTCTTGGAAACTTAGCATTCATGTTTAGATTCTTGCTTGTAAGCATGGCTGCATTTGGCAGGGCCGTATAATATTTGATATGACAGTACTTTTACAAATCCTGAATTGCACTGGTGTGGTGTACAAATGCCTTGATACCAAAATCTTAGCTACACTTGTGGAACTACTGAGGCTTTAAGTAGTTCAATTTTGGCTGCTGAAAAATATTCTGTGCTAGAGAAGCTGTTTGCTACTTACCACAAGGTCAAAAGTCAAAAGTCCAAGGTGAAAAATCCCTTGGAAAATTCCCTAGCTGCTTTGGGTTTGGGTTGTTTTTTTTTTTTTTTTGTTCTTTGTTTTGCAATTCCCCAGAGACAGCGGTCAGAGTTCAAACACGATGGGCTCTGAGTAAAAAAAAAAAATGGCGGAAATTCAGCTTAAGCTTCCTTCTCCTCCTGTCACAAAGGATCTCCTTCTAAAAATAAAGCTTTTTTTCTCCTGTCCCTATTCATAGATTCTGAATTATGTTCAGAAGGTCAAAGCTGGAAGTGGCCATCAAAAGTGGGAGAGGCTTGGTCAGGGTTGAAAGTAGAAGATAAAACTTTGCAGGAAGGTCCAGGCAGTCTTCCAATCTAAGCAGTTAAATTTTTCTCCTTGCAATACGGGCGGTCCACAACTTACAAAGAGTTCATTTAGGGACCAAAGTTACAATGGCACTGAAAAAAGGGACTTATGCCTGTTTTTTTACCCTTTCGACCGTTGCAGCATCCCCCTGGTCATGTGACCAAAATATGCACAGTTGGCAACTGACTTGTACATACGACGGTTGCAGTGTCCCGAGTCATGTGATTCCCTTTTATGGTCTTCTGACAAGCAAATTCAATGGGTGAAGCCAAATTCTCTTAACAACCATGTTCCTAATTTAACAACTGTAGTGATTCATTTAACCACTGTGGCAAGAAACGTTATAAAGTGGGGCAAAATTCACTTAACAAATGTTTTGCTTAGCAACGGAAAGTTTGGGCTCAGTTGTGGTCGTAAGCTGGGGACATTTGCCATCCATAGTTCCCTTGGTTTTGGAGAGATGCTACATACAGAAATACAGGAAAGTTGAAGTCAACCTTTTTGTGCTCTCTCCATTAGCTGCTGAGTGGGTGTGCATTGCCACCAGACCTTTTAATTCCTGCACATGAATTCTTTTGCAATGCATGTGGAAATCCTGGAATATTGCTAGTTGTTTTGGAAAGAGCAGCTTTAATACCAGAAGCGTAAAAATAGTCATGTTTATCAGTCTTTGAATCAGATGTGACAGCATCCCTTGATGCTAAAAAGGAAATGGGAGATTTTGTGCATGTGGGTGGCTGCCCTTGTATTTACTTTTAAGAAAATCAGTGCTTAAAAAAGTAAGAAAGACGGAGTGCTTTCTCTCAGCGTTAAAATTTATATTTGACATGTAGAAATTGCAATTCATGACCTTGGATGAGGCGCAAAATGTCTTCAAAGAAAAACAAGAAAGTCCAGTTGCTTCGTGAAAAATCGCCTTTGGGATAAACAAATCCATTGTACTTTTGCTATCTAAGGAACTCAGTTGATCTTCAGTTAGTGAAGCTGTTTCTTGATTGTCTTTTAATTACTGCTTTAATTTGAAAGAATGGAAAGAAACTAATCTTTTAACACCTTGGAAAGTTCAGATGATGTCTTTGGAGTCGTTAGTCTGATTGATGAGTCTCGAGATTCATCCTCCAGCTAGGAGAAATCAAGAGCTAGTTGAACTTGTACTGAATCTGGTTTTTCCTGTTACTCCGTTCTTTCTCTGCTCTTTCTTCCTGTTTTGGTACATTTGGTACATTTGGTAAGATGGAAACTTGTTTCTTCTGTGGTTCTTATTGGTTTTGCACCAGTTACTCCAGTTTCAGAATGTTGATCTTCAGGGTATGCTTTTGATATGTAAGATAAGGGATTCAGAGATACCCTGTAATCTTGCTTGCCTACCTTTAGGTGAAGAATTGGAGGCAGATAACACCTGGTTTATAAATCCATGTCAAGGCTAGTTGTATAACTTTTGTCAGTCTCCCAAGGAAGGAACATGTCATTCTAACCTCTTGGGGTAAAAATATGGCCAATTTCTTGAATAAGGACAGGGTTGGGTTATATGGGCTTCTGTTTAGCAGTTTGAAAAGACTGAGGTTGATCTGTATTTGATGAAATCATTTATCCCTTGTTTCGCAGGTCACGAGAAAAGATTATGGCTCAAGAAACTAATCATAGCCAAGTACCTATGCTATGTTCTACTGGATGCGGATTTTATGGAAACCCTCGTACAAATGGCATGTGTTCGGTATGCTACAAAGAACATCTTCAACGGCAAAATGGTAGTAATGGTAGAATTAGCCCTTCAGGTAAGTGTGATGCAACAAAGGGCTCTGAATTCATGTGTTGTTTCCTTCCTAGAGGCAAAATCTGGGGGCAAAGTGGAATACAGACCCTCATAGGTTCTTAGATATCTCTTCTACTTGTCCAGGGGTAGGCAATCTTGGCTCTTTTATGACTTGTGGACTTCAATACCCAGAATTCCTGAACCAGCCACGCTGACTCAGGAATTCTGGGAGTTGAAGTCCACAAGTCATAAAAGAGCCAAGGTTGCCTACCCCTGGACTAGTCTGTTGCCATTACCCTGTGAGCAGGGTTGAAGCATCTGATTCAGCTTCTGTCTAGTTAGCTTCTGTAAATGAAGAGACGGTACCATCTCACCCATTTTTGGCTGCCTGATATATCCTGGGGCTGGTGGGGGTTTTCACTTCACTGTATGTAGAAAAGGAGACTGATGGATAGCCTGCTTCTGTCTTTTGTCAGAAAGGATGGAAAGAAGGAGGAAGAGAATCTGCAACCATGATTAATTGTGTGGGTCCTCCAGTCTTACAGTTAGGATATGATTCAGCCTTAAATGTAGCATTCTGTGCAAATCGTATTACCACGGCCCTTTCAGTATAATTAAAGCCTGATTTTGGTGGCTTGTTCATGTTACCCAACTCTGATCAATGTGCCTTTGTCAGCAGAAGCTTGCACAACTTAGTTGGAAAAGGGAGGCATAAATAACTTGGAGGAGGAAAGGAAAAGCAGGTGACACTCTGTTAAGAACTGCAGTGGAGTCAACACTGAAACACAGAATTGCAGATGTTCTCATTACAGGGGTAGTTTACTTGCCAAGTTCTGTGTTGTTTAAACTAACAACAACATAGGACTCTATGTCTTTCAACAGTTTGCTTTTTGTCAAGGCCAATTGCGGAGGCCTGCAGCTGAGTCAGGGTGGCTGACCTTCCTTTCCTCCAGGTTAGGAATTTTCTCTCTTCCCAAAAGCCAAACAAACAAACAAACAAACTCTTGCACCTTCTAGCTACATCTTTGAAAGGCAGTTTAGGTTGACTTGCTGATAATCAGAATAGATTTGTCTCGCAAAAAAATATTGGCATCTTAATTTGATGAATTCGGAATGGGTAACGTTGGCCTGTCTACTACAGTTTGAAACCTTTGCAAGCCATTCCCCCAACCCCAAGGAGATAGATAATGTTGACGGTGTGCAGAATCTTGACATAAAGGCTGTTTTGACACGGGTGTCTCTTCTTCTAGCAACTTCAGTTAATAGCCTAACTGAATCTTTACCAGTTCAATGCACTGACGGCAGCATTCAGGACATCCCCTCAACTCTAGATTCTACACTTGTACCAGCTACACAACTAAGGTAACGTTTCTCTAGTGCCAGTAGAAATTGGTTGAATGTTTTTCGTTGGCAGTCCGATTCGCCAACTACATGGCCCAGGATGATCTTCCTGTTTATTAACTGATCCCGATAGACCAGGGGTCTTCAAACTTGCCCCTTTTATGACTTGTGGACTTCAACTTCCAGAATTCCTCAGCCAGGCCCGCTGGGTGAGGAATTCTGGGAGTTGAAGTCCACAAGTCATAAAAGGACCAAGTTTGAAGACCCCTGTGACAGACTCTACTTGTCTATATAATTTTAGGATGTCTGCTGTCCAGAATCGCTTATTGAGATAGATGGCTATAGAAATCAGATAAGTAAATATTATTAACATAGGAGTTTTATTAAAGCAGGAATGGGGTAGTTCTTACTCCACCTGCCCATAATGTTTAGTAAGGACTAAGCAATCACAACCTTCGGTGAAGGAAGCTAGGCTGAAGCAGTAGCTGGCTTGATGAACTCCAGGGTTGAGCAGGGGTTTGAGCTCCAGTCTCTGTGATGCCTAACCTCGCCCTCCCACCTCCCCTTCCCCCTTTTAATAAACCGTTGAACTGGTAGATCTTAGAAGATTCCCCTGGGTGTTTTCCTACTTGGCAGAACATGGAGGCACTTTTCTAAAGCAACCTTTTCTTCTCTCCCAGTCCCGTATCCAGCCCCTCCTCCCTTTTAGCAGAATCTGTGGCAACATGTGAAGTGGAAAGCACTGACATCATGGATAAACCCGGGCTTCAAGGAGAAGATGTACAAGGTTAGCACGAGGGGCCTCGGAATGCCTTGGGCGTCTGTTTTCATTTGGGGAGTGGGTTCCTTCGTCATTCAGTTGCACACTTTGTCCAAAGGCAAGAAAAGGCAAACATTTGTTCACTTGCCTTGTGACTGGTTATTGATCATTCTGCAATGCTGGCTTGTTCAAAAGCTGCCGCCAGCAGAACTGAAGGGAGGTGTGCAGGACTGCAGATTGACACGGAGCCGTCATAAGGAACATCCTTCTGGAATTGCCATAATAGCACTCTGTACTAAAGAGCATTTGAGCCTCCTTCTGGTTTTAGTCCTGTTATTGGGTCTGGGTTGTAGGCAACCTTGGCTCTTTTATGACTGGTGGACTTCAACTCCCAGAATTCCTGAGCCAGCCATGCTGAGGGGAAAGGGAGAGGTTTCCAAGCTGAGCCATGCTGGCTCAGGAATTCTGGGAGTTGAAGTCCACGAGTCATGCCATAGTTCCCCCATGCTGGCTCAGAAATTCTGGGAGTTGAAGTCCACCAGTCATAAAAGAGCCAAGGTGGCCTACCCCTGGTTCTAGTGGTTAAGGCATCAGGGGCTAGAAAGCGAGAAATCGTGAGTTCTAATCTCACCTTAGCCATGAAAGCCAGCCAGGTGGCTTTCGGTTAGTCATTCTCTCTCAGCCCAACCAGTTTCACAGAGGTTGTGTCATTGTGGGCAAAATAGGAGGAGGAAGATGTGTTGGATATATTTGCTGCCTTGAGTTATTTGTAAAAAGGAAGGAAGGAAGGAAGGAAGGAAGGAAGGAAGGAAGGAAGGAAGGAAGGAAGGAAGGAAGGAAGGAAGGAAGGAATTTGAATGAACAGGCTTCGTTGACTAAATGTTTAGATTTTGCCAAAGTTAGTAGTTGGACAACTACTTCTGATCAGGGGTTGGGGGCCTAGAGTCGGTAGGGCTCCAGTTTTCATTCTTCTGTTGCTTAGGAATATGGTGACTCTAGGTCAGTGGTTCTCAACCTTTCTCATGCCGTGACCCCATCATACAGTTCCCCATGTTGTGGTGACCCCCAAGTGGGTGTGGCCACCAATAAGAGGGAGTAGGACCGCTAGGGAAAAGGGAACAAAATGGCGGACAGCCTGGTTTGGCGACCCCCGTGAAATGGCCGTTCGACCCCAAATGGGGTCCCGACCCCCAGGTGGAGAACCCCTGCTCTAGGTCTTTATTATAAAGGAGAGTCCTTTATTTCAGAAATCCTTTAGATTTGTTTACTTTTCAAAAGCTCACTTGTGTCCTTTATTTTTGTCATTTAACTTTTAGACTACAAATGCTACCCCTTCCCACGCAACCTCATTGCAGAAATCCCTTTTAAGGCTTGCTTCTTATAACTTTATAGCTTTTTATGCTTTTTTAAAAATATTTTTATTAGCATGTGTGTTTCCCTAAGGTTCTTCTTGGTTTCGTTCTTGAGTTTTCCTTTGTAAAAGCAAAGTTATAAATATAAATGATAGATAGACGGATGAATGGATGGATGGGTAAAGATAGTTGAGAGAGAAAGATATAGGGGCAGATAATGGACGGATGGATGGACAGAAAACAGACAGAGACAGACAGACAGACACTGTTCTCCCCACGGCCCCACTTCTGATAATGTAGCTATGTGGTAAGAACTCTTAGAGTTTCATTTGACATTTGTGGGCTCCAGCCAAGCTGGAGTATGTTGAGCATGATGTGACAAGATGTAAAACAGAGATAAACTGTTGATATAGAATTTTATTTTCAGTTCAAATGTTCATAATTCATGGAAACTGGAATGCTTGGAGTGAATAGAATAGAACAGAACAGAAATAGGACAGATTGTGGAATGGAATGGAATGGAATGGAATAGAATACAATAGAATACAATAGAATAGAATAATAAAATAGAATAGAGCTGGAAAGGACCTTGGAGGTCTTCTAGTCCAGCTCCACCTTCCCATTGGGTGGGATATTCACATGTATAGTAAGAAGGTTTGGTAATGCAAAATGGAAACCATTACTTTTTTCCCTGTCTCAATTGAACCAATGTTTCCCTGTGCCAATAAGAAAAAAAAGGGGGGGGAGGGAAATATGTGAATTAGAGGCTTCCCAACATTTGTAGGGAACAGCTGATACAGGAATGTCATCATAAATAAGACAGGCAGAGAGAGAGAAAGACATCTTTGATAGACAGCTTTCTCGGTCACACCTTGGGCCCTTCTGAAAGGATGGGTGTATTCATTTAGGCAGCAAACAGTGTCTGTAGCCAGCCAAACGAAGTGATGGACAGAGTGTGGAGTATTTGCTACATGGAACCATTTGGCGAATGTCTGTTAATTTAAAACATTGACCAACAGAGTCAGATCTGAACAATTCTTGGATAGGACACAGCCAGGAAATCTTAGGTTTGTAAGCTAGATTGGACAATGGATAAACATGGTAGAAGAAGACAGTGCCCAATCACATGGAGAGTTAAGGATGGGTGGAACGTTACGGAAAAATAGGACTACATAGGGGGATAAAACCTTTGGATGAACTTTTTTCTTCTATGTTATAAATACTATTATTATCTTCTTTCTAACCACAGCAGGGCTAAAATTGCATCCCATTGCTAAACAGTCCATCCTTACTACCAATTTACCTACCATGTCATCTGATGTCTCTCTAGAACTAATTAACTTTATCTTTCACAGACCTTGAATCCAATTATTTCGGGGCTGGGGTGTTAACAATAAACAAATTGTGTTTTTTTTTTTTAAAACTGTGCATGTAGCATGTTTTTTTAATCTGAAGAAAACAAACAAACAAACAAACAAACATAACACAAACACATACCTAAAATACATATCCCGTTGAACAAATAGAACCAACATCAGTGGATCTTGCCGAGACAATTTCAATAGACAGTACCGGAGACGAATTTTCGATGGATAACTCAGATTTACCTGACACTACCAGGGGCTCAGAAACAGAATGCGATTATGATGTGAGCCTAGACAATAATGTAGATGGCCCTGATTTTCCGGAGGAGAACTCAAGAGCCAAAGCGAGAAGCTGTGATTCAGATTTAACACTAACCACAGTAGGTAAGTGGGTTTCCTTGTTAAGTATGCAGGCTCTAACCATGCTTCCCAAACAATGTGCTGGGTTGCGCTAATTGGTCATAAAAAAAATGGTTGAAGTGTGTCTGGAAATCTTGTTCCAGGGCTCCCCCCCCCCCATTTTTGTGTCCTCCTCTTCCCCAGATGTTTCACATCGATAACGAAATCCAGCAGCAAAGTCTTAATTTTTGAGTGGTGCATTTTGTTGAGTTCTTTCAGTAAAGCAGAGGCTAAAATAAGTTTCCAGTTTCTACTAGAGGCTTTTCCCTCCCTCTTGCTTTAAATGGTTCCATGAAGTTCTATTCAATAAAACAGTAAGGTCTTCAGATATAAGGAATGGTTGCTGGAATTGGGATGTCTAGTTTAATGAAGAGAAGGACGAGGGGGGACATGATAGCAGTCTTCCAATATCTCAGGGGCTGCCCCAAAGAAGAGGGAGTCAAGCTATTCTCCAAAGCGCGTGAGGGCAGGACAAGAAGCAACGGATGGAAACTAATCAAGGAGAGAAGCAACCTAGAACTAAGGAGAAACTTCCTGACCGTTAGAACAATTAACCAGCAGAGCAACCTGCCTCCAGAAGCTGTGAATGCTCCAACACTGGAAGTTTTTAAGAAGAGACTGGACAGCCATTTGTCCGAAATGGTGTAGGGTTACCTGCCTGAGCAGGGGATTGGACTTGATGACCTCCAAGGTCCCTTCCAACTTTATGATGATGATGATGATGATGTTCCCCCCCCTCCCATGGGAAACTGGCTACCCAAAATGTTAACTTCTCCCCCCCCCCCAAAAAAACGATGTCACTAGGTTATCTGAATTCTTGAGAACAGGATTGTTGTTTAAATGTGGCTTTTAAACTTTACCAGAGAAGAGCTTCCGTCAGCAGAGTTGGTCTTCAAGAAGCACTCTGGAGGACATGTTCCAAAAAGTAGACAGGTTCAGGCTCAAACTAAACGTATTTTAGTTTAAACTTAATTAAAATTAAATACAGTTAACTGTTACTCTGCTAGTTGTTGCCCACTATAAGAGGGCGGTGTTCCTCTCTGTTTCAAGGCCGTTGACCCAGCGCTGTCCGAAGACATTTCTGTGGTCATGTGATCATGGATCATGATGGCATGGAGCATTGATACCTTCCCACCAAAGTGGTACCTATTGATCTACTCACATTGACATGCTTTTGAACAGCTAGGTTGGCAGGAGCTGGGGTGAGGACAGGAACTCACCCCATCATGTGGCACTGGGTCTTGAACTTGGACTGACGGGTTCCAGCCATCATCCAGCGTCTTAACCACTGAGCCACCACGCCATTTCAGCACAACTAGGACGTCAATAATTCTTCCGGTCACAATACTTCTATATCATTGGCAAAATAACAAAATTGATTATCCACTCAGCCTTTAGGAGTTGGGCTCAACTCAAAAGAAACGTTATCTTGGCTTTGATTACTCCCTACATTGCTCACAGTTTTCTCTTCCCTTAAAGTAAAAACGGCACCATTTTGGAAGGGGGTTTATAAACCCAGAGGGCCTCAATTGCACACTCATATTCTAGAGCTGCTGAAGAAAATGTCCACCTAATTGTCATTAAAATAACTATCCTGTTCCATCTGGGGGGGGGGTTGGATGGAGTAATTGTGCCCCAGATTTCACATGTTTGGGAAACTCTGGTTGATACATTTGATAAAATGGAGCTCAGGAGTATCTCACTGTGAGTGGAGAACATGGCCTCTCCTCTCACATCAAGGCAGAAAGCTTTTGATTGTTAAGTTTATTGGAGTCAATTGGGGAAAATCAGAAAGGATAAACTATATAAGTGGTGCCCATTCTTATCAAGTGGTATCAAACTAAAACATTTTATCTCATCTTTTTTTTTTCTATTCCACCTCTTTTGCTTCTCTGCTTGCAAATGTCTTCCTAATGTGCTTCTGTGGTCATTTTATTATTGCATGCACTGTGTAGTTTACTAATGGCTGTCTTGAACTATGTGGTGCCAATCAACGTGTGCCAATTTTTTCACCTTTTCCGCACTGTTGCTTGTATATTCCCCGTGTCATAATTCTACTCTAATCTCTTTTTTTTTCATGTTTCTACTTGCAGCCTTTCAACTTCATGCAGTTTCGTAAAGAACAAAAGTGTTACAGGCAAAATTAACCATAATCCTGACCTTAAATGAACACTTATTTTTACACAGTCTTTCATTGTCAACTAAGATGTTTGCGTTGTTGTAGGACTATGAGTGTGTGAGAAAGCCGCTATCTCCTCTTGTCATAATTCAAGACGTACACTGGAGAATTAATTTTATGAACACATAAGGAGCAGTGGGGTCACTGATCAGCATTCAGGGGACTCTAGAATAATGTAACCAAGTATTTGTGTGCCATTATGACATTGCATCTTGATTTTGTGGAGAGCTGTCTTCCATTCTGCAATTCACAATGCTTCAAAGGTCTCCAGTTTGGTCACCCAGCAAGGGATCAGGCAGATACTCATAAAACCAGGGAAGGAATAATCAGGAAAGACTTTGCTCCAAGCAGGAATCTTGCAAATATAGCAGATCCTTTGGGCAGTGGAACATTCACCTTACTGCTAAATCCAGGGCAAAGGTCTATCATCTCATCCCTTTTAATTCAGGTTGCTAATGATTGAATCGGGAGCCTTCTGGAAGTTAAGTATGTGAGTTACAGAGCTTTCTCTGTTATAAAGGATTTTGCTTTGGGTGTGTTTTTCCTTAAATGCTCACCCCCTTGCGTTGCATTCTATACATCTTTTCTTCAGACTCAAATGTCATGAGTGTTATTTATCATTACCTGGGCTAACCCGAAGCTCTTTTTACACATCTATGAAATCAATTTTTGTTTTTCTCTGTTGGTCAAGAAGTTACTGTACCCATGCCCATCACTTGCAGAATCTGATTATGAGACTCCCATTAGTCTATTGCACGGGGATCAAGCTCGTCACGTGACGTGTCGTGACCTATCGTGACTTTTTTGGCATTGCTGGAGCTGGGGTGGGCGCGGCCTCCGTATGATGCAAGCGGCCCGTGGGCCGGCAGTTTGACACCCCTGGTCTGTTGTATTGAGATGGTCAACAGGCTATTATTTTGTAACTATTATATCGAAATTAGTCAATAGGATTTTTTTTCTGCATGTGTTAGTTCCTCTGGAACCTTTTCTTGTTCTGGTGCTTTAATATTCCTTTCCTCCCTGGTAGAATGATTTACAGCCTGGATCCACACATTAGACTGATCCATCGGGTGCAAACATGGTCACTTTTGTCTCTATGTTGTTTAGTAATCATTGGTATGATTAGCTGTTGAATACAGGGTTTCCGACCAAGCAGTCAACGAGTTGCCATGTCAGTTAATTCTTAGATCCTTTGCATACCACGTCCACTTGTCTGGAATTGTTGGTTTGGGTATAACTGTATGAATTAATGTTGGAATAGTACTTTCCTGGAATCCTTTCCTGCAGCCCATTATGAGAGCAGTCAAGAGAAATTACGATTGGGGTGGGGTTGGGTTGGATTTTGTTTATCCTTCAGAAGTGAGGGTGATGTGAGAACAGATGTCAAGAATCTCTGCAGGATGAAACGAGTGTCTTAAACAACTGCAAGAAAGGAGGAAGGGGATAAAAAATGGAAAGAGCAATCTCAGAGGGACTTTGAAGTCCACAGAGCCTTCTGACAGCACTTTTGGAAATACAAAAAAATTAGACCTTTTAATTTGTTCCAATAATTTCAGTTGTTGCTTCACACACACATCCCCAAAAAAGAGAGAAGAAGTTATGGTTCATTTTGAACAGCTACCTTGAGTTTCTCCTGCCTTGCAAGGTAGACTATGAACGGAAGAGGGTAATCAATATTTTTTTCCGGCAATGTTGTGGATATATTCCCTTGTATTCATGCAAAATAGGGGCTCTTCCATTTAGCCCCAATGATTTTGGAGATGGTCTCTTATCCCAAAGAACTGGGTGCTACATTCACAAACCCTTGTAGTGAGAAGGAAAGTTTTTTATGAGGATAGTTTTGCAATGTTTGCCAGCAGCCAATGCTGAAAATACCTATAGTTTTCTTCACTTACGGGTTACACACTGCCTGCTCCTGTTTTGTATTTGGGTTCCTTCTTTGGATTCGGGTAGCAAAACAAGGATTTAGGTTGATGACTGGCTTAATCTGAAAGTTGAGTGAAGAAGACTTGGTATCGAGTCATTCCTCTGCAGCCATTTTTCACCAGAGCAGCATAAAGTTGCAGCTTCAATTCTTCATTCTCAATGTTACCTTTACTTTACAATGTCCCGGGACCAGCAAGAGGCTGGGGGGCCTTCATCTCTAGAGTGTATTCTGAAGAGACTAGGCCAGTGGTTCTCAACCTGTGGGTCGGGACCCCATTTGGGGTCGAACGACCATTTCACGGGGGTCGCCAAACAACGCTTTTGAAAGCCAATATAATAGATTCTCTTGAATAGAGTCTAATTCTATTGGCTTTCAAAAGCCAATAGGAATTGACCAGGCTGTCTCTTCCCTGCTGAGCCCGCCAAAAGTCCCATTCTGCAAACGGTGCTGCACCAGTTGAGTAGTCCTCGACTTACGACCGGTTGGGGGTCGCGGCATTAAAAAGGTTGAGAACCACTGGACTAAGCAGTCTCTGTTCACAAAAGATTGAACTGATTTCCTTGCACATTACAGAGGATTAAACTACTAGGCGGTGCTTCTGATCCTCTCCAACTGCAATTCTAAACAGGATTTTGAGTTGCTCGCAGAGAAAATGGAGTAGATGGTGATGATTGAATGGCAGAAGATGCAAGGTCAATTTCTTGGAGTTAAAAACCCCAAGGCTGTGGATTTGAACTGTGCTGAGTTGGCTTCCAATGTTCTGGCTGTATCCTGATCTTTTTCCATCTTGTCTCTTTAGCTTCAGCTTCCGATGGTGCAGAACCTTCCTCCGAAGAACAAGGCAAATCATTTGACAAACCCAAACAGAAAAAAACTCGATGTTTTATGTGCAGAAAGAAGGTTGGTCTTACTGGTAAGTTCTCTTGCATTCAGTCCTCTGAACTGAACAGTGAGTCTAAAGCTGGGCTGGCAGTTCACAGAACAATAATTGACTGATTAGACCAGGGGTAGGCAAGCTTGGCTCTTTTATGACTCGTGGACTTCAACTCCCAGAATTCCTGAGCCAGCCATGGCTCAGCTTGGAAACCTCTCCCTTTCCCCTCAGCATGGCTGGCTGAGGAATTCTGGGAGTTGAAGTCCACGAGTCATAAAAGAGCCAAGCTTGCCTACCCCTGGATTAGCCAATAGGCTGTATCAGAATAAAAAAAATGCAAAATGTATTACTATAATAAAACTGTGTATTAGAAAATACAGTAAAAGGCGTAACTAGAAGAAAAAAGTTCAGATCTTACTTATGTCACCCCTGAATTTACGCCAGTCAGATCTCTGTATGTAGTTCTCAGTTCAGAGAAAGAGTCGTATTATATGTAATTTGGGGCTTCTAACCACACGTGAAATGTAAGGATCCCACTAGGCCATATGCCCAATCTGTGACCAAGAGATTGATCTATATTTCTTATACAGTAACATTTAAATACTATATTGTGTTATGTCGTCCTGGAGGTTTTCAGTCATCCATGTTATGGTGGTCCAAAAAGCATCTGGATTTTCTTGGGTTTTTTCCTTGAAAATGTTTCGCTTCTCATCCAAGAAGCTTCTTCAGTTCTGGAGCTTCTGAACTGAACTGAAGAAGCTTCTTTTCAAGGAAAAAAAAAATCAAGAAAGTCCAGTTGCCTTTTGAAAAGGCAGCTTTGGGAACTCCAGACCTTTTGCTTTCCAAAGACCGGACATTTCATCTTTTCTTCTTTCTTTTCAGGGTTTGAGTGCAGATGTGGAAACGTTTACTGTGCTGTACACCGTTACTCAGATGTCCACAGTTGCTCTTACAATTACAAAGCTGACGCAGCTGAGAAAATCAGAAAAGAGAATCCTGTAGTTGTCGGGGAAAAGATTCAGAAGATTTGAACTGCTCCTGTAGCTGGAATATTAAAATGTTTGACCACCTGCAGATGAAAATTGACTTGAGCTTTTTCCTTCCCCTTTCACAAACCCACACACACATAAGCCTTTCATTTTTTTTTTTTTTTCGGGTCCTCGTAGACTTCAAGAACACAGGACAAGTGTCCCAAAGCATGTATGTCATCCGAAACATAGAATTTTTTCCCCCTCCTTCTTTTAAGCACACAACAAACCACTTCCTTTCTTTTCAGGGTGCTTTATTTTTAGTTCCTACAGATGAAGACATAAACTCTACACAACTGAGTCCACTAGGAAGATGGGCCAGTGGGAACTGATGAACGGATACCATGGCTATAAAAGTATTATCATCTTTTTTTTAAAAAAAAAAACATCGAGTGCAGAGGGCTTTCTCCAAGTTACGTTGGAAGGCATCCGTGCTTTTCCCGCTTCTCATACTAAAACGTGTGCATGCATTAACCCAAGGCACTTCTGTTCATTTTGTATATAGCGTTTCTTTTTTCTCTCTGCAGCACAATTTCCCCCATCTTTTTCCTCTTCGATAATGCCTTGTATGGCACAACTAGCAATCAATAACTGAATGTATTTAATCATTAAGGCTGCTTGGTTTCCCATCTCCCTTAACAAAAATTTATACACATGTTTATCATAATAGCTTGTTTGCACCCACTATTTATGTATGCATCTGTTTGAGCGTGTCAGAGAGTGCTGAGATTTTAAAGAGTGCGTGTTTTTTTTTCTCTTCAAGGTTATTTTCTAGGGTTTTTTTTCTCTTCTTCCCCCCCCCCTCCTTTTTATTTTTATTTTCATTTTCTCCAGCGTGCATGTTGAGAGTTTGCTTGCTCGCAGAGTTCCTGGGGAGTTGTGCTCATGGGGTATTTTACGCGCACCAGTACAAAGAATGAAGAACTTTTAAGTGTATTGTATTTATGTTCACCCACGTCTTTAACTTTGATTAAAATAAAATTTTTAAAAATTGGGATGGAGGAGTGGCAGTTGCTGCCTTTGGCTTGTCGTATCCCCTTCGGGCTTGGAAAAAGGATGTGACGAGAAGCAATTTGATGCAGTTCATTGCATGGAAGAAAAGCAAATTAGATTTGATTAGGAATATCGGTATCGACTTGAATCCACCTTGAGGAAAGCCCGTTTAAACATTGGACTGAGCCAGGTGAGTCTGGATTCAGATGACAATAAAGACACCGGTTAACTTGAAACAGTTCCGGTCTTTTTAACAAGACGACTTCCTTTTTTCAGAGAATAAAAGAAAAGGGAGAATTTTGAATGGATATGATAACCTGCCCTCACCCTGGAAACCAACAGCCTCTCACCATATTAAAAACCTACATAGGAAGTCATCAACTCACAACCATTCATTTAGCGGCTGAAGTTACAATGGTACTGAAAAAAGTTGTTTTTCACACTTACGATCGTAGTCACGTGATCAAAATTAGGACGCTTGGCAACTGGTTCATATTTATGACAGTTGTAATGTCCCGGAGTTGTGTGATAACATTTTGTGACCTTCTGACAAGCAAAAGTCAATGAGGAAGACCAGTTCCCTTAACAACCGTGTTACTAACTTAAGTGCAGTGATTCATTTAACAACTGCAGCAAGAAGATGGTAAAATGAGGCAAAACTCAGCTGTCTCACTTAGCAACAAAAATAGTGGGCTCAGTTGTGGTCGTAAGCCAAGGACTACCTGTGGGTTGAAATGTGAGCTTAAAACGAACGTGGTTAATAGGAAGGACAAGAGCACTGGACAGTGTGTGTGCAACCTTTTACAACTTTGGTGCAACTAAAGAAAAGCCTCCAGGTTATCCAGAGGTAGAGATGGAAAGGCCTGGAAAAAAAAAACACAACGGAAAAATGGGGGGGGGGGGGAAACCAGGGCTCTTTTGGGTTTTTTTTGTTTGTTTTTGTGTGTTTTTTTTCAAAGCCCTTTGGGTAAAAAACAGGAAAAAAAACCTTTTTTCCCCCATTTTCTTCAGTTTTTTTCCAGGCCTTCCCATCTCTCCAACGGTATCCTTAATTTTTTTTTCACCGTTGCTTTTCTGCCATGAAAGAGCATATGGCAATAGGTGCGGATTTGATTTATTCCGACTTCAGCCTCTTTTCCTGGTTTTGTAGATGTCTCAGCTCTGGAAAGAGATGTCTTTTTGATTTTCCTGTCTGAAAGCATGAAAGACAAAACACCGAATTCTCCCGATTTTTCTCCCTGGAGCTTTGAAGTTGTTGAATGCGAATCTTCTGAGAGAGAAAATTTCAAAGTCCAGTGCTTTTTATTTCTGGTGAAGAAAAGTCAGTGCTGAACACCTGATAACACCGGAGAAAAGAGTTGCCATCTAGTGACGTTCACCCAGGCGTGTCTTCTGGAATTAAAACAAGTTTGCTCCGTTATTCTGTGGGCAGCTTTTCAGATAGTTAAAAACGTTCCGGATTTGCAATATCAGCGCATGCTGCTTTCTTTATGCAGGCCCTCCTCGACTTAACAATGGTTTGTTTAGTGACCGTTTATAACAGCATTGAAAAATGTAACTTATGACCGATTTTCCCAGTTACGACCTTTGCATCCCCACAATCAGGTGATCAAAATTCAGATGCTTGGCCTCTGGTTCGTGTTTGTGACTGTTGCTGTTTCCCAAGTCACGTGATCGGTCCCCTTTTATGACTTCCTGACAAAAGTCCATGGGGGAATCCAGATTCATTTAACAACCAGATTACTAACTTAACAACTGCAGCGATTCTCTTAATGGCTGTGGGACAGAACTCACTGAACATATGTCTCACTTAACAACGGGAAATTTGGGCTCAATTGTCATAAGTCAAGGACTGCCTGTATTCTATAACGATTGACCCAGATCGTAAATGCTTTGTTGAATTTGAACTTGTTTGTAATAAAGGGAATCCAGTTGCATAAAGACTTCCTGTAAGTAATGAATTACGAAGCTTTGCTTTGTTCCCTTTCTAGAAATGCATATTTGTAAGGAAATTATAGTCCTTTGCCTTAACAGGGATTCAAGAATTACAGAGGATTGACTGTTTGCCTATGACTCTGTGTGTATTCAGTTATGAGTTGCAAAAATGCTGTTTGTTCATTAACAGCCTTTCTAACCAACCCAATCTGGGAGGATCCTATATAACCGTGGTGGCGAACCTATGGCACGCGTGCCATAGGTGGCATGCAGAGCCCTCTCTGGGCATGCGCGCTGTCGCCCCAGTCCTAGGCCTTCAGCTGGGTTTTATAAAACCTTTTCGCTTTAGGCCTTTGCCGCCGTGTGCAAAAAAAAAAAAAGGTTCAATCAATCAATTTCAACTCGCGGGAAAAAAAATCTCACAAAGTTGGAATTGATTGAACTTTTTAGTCCCACCCAGTCAACGGTTACCACTGCAGCCAAGCCCACCCAATGGGCCATGCCCACCCAATGGGCCACACCCACCCAATGGACCACGCCCAACCGGCACCCAACGATGCATAAGTGGGTTTTGGGTTGCAGTTTGGGCACTCGGTCTCTGAAAGGTTCGCCATCACTGCTATATAATATGCCACAAGGGAAGCAATCTGCATGTACAGAAAAAAAAAAGTTGCATATCACAGCAAGTCATTGTCTTGTTGGTTTGTTTCTGTCTTTGGTTAGGCTGTGTGAGCCAAACTATTTCTTGTTTGTAAAGTTTTATCAATGGCTTTGCGTTATTGAAATATTAAACCATACATTAGCCGAAGAGCCCTGAGATTAGAAAATACCATCAGCCAAATTTCATTCTGTGTCCTCCGAGGTGACCTGGCCTTTGGTAAGCGCTCCTCCAAGCAAGAGCACCTCCAAGTTGTAAACCTTCATCCTTAGAGCAAGCCATCTCTCCAGCATGATGGGCCATCACTCAGCTGGGCTGATGCATCCTCTAGGAACAGTGGATTGAGTCTGGTTTATTAGCCATCATTCAGTCCATTACACTACCAAGCCCTGGCTCTGAAGATCAACTGACTAATCTGCATTAGATGAAAAAGAGATACTGAAAAGCATAGAGGACAACATGGAGCCTTGAGGGACCCCATAGTCCAACCACCAGGAAGCATAGTAGTTATAACCCACTTCCTGGAAATGAGTATCCAAGTAGGAGAAGAAAGTTTGGAGTAAGAGTATACCTCATTACAAATCCTAGAACCTACTTAGAAGGATCTGGGGTTTGCAGTTACTGAAACTGTTGAGAAGTCCAAAGGAGTCAACAGAGTCACACCCTCACTTTTGCTGGCACAAGTCATCCCTAGAGTAACGTTTTTCTGTTCCATAACGGCCTGAACACAGATTGAAATTGATCAAGAAAATCAGTTTCTTCCAAACAACCTGGAGTTGATTGGCTGCTCCTGGCTCAAGGATTTTGCCTAGGAAAAGAATAGATTCCTGATCTACAAAAGTTTTTCCTCCTCTAGATCCAGATTGGGTATCTTTCTGAAGGTGACCTGGTCTCTTCTGAATGAAAGGTCAATTACACATTAATGAATTCATCTGTGGACATTTAAAAAAAAACAACCCATATTTCAAAAGAACCTAGTGTCCGTACGTGGAAGATTGCAAGAACTCTGCCTGACAACATTTAACCATCTTTCCAATGGAGTTGTTTCGGTCAGAAAATCTGAAAACCACCATGCCAGTTTCAAACTTTGTATAATGTAGCATTACAAAAAGTGAGAATCTTAAGACAAAAGTTTATTTGAAGGGGGGAGGTTAGGGAAGGATTTATTATTAAATTTCTACACTGCCCATCTCACTAATACAGCAACTCAGGGCTGGATGCATCTCTCAGCCATCACAAATTCTCGCTTTTGATCTCAAGACAGATTACCTAAAAGTAAAAAAAAGTAATTTGTTTACTTACCTCGTCCTGTGTGGAAAAGATTCCATAGGGCAGGTTTTGAAATGGGGAAATGGGAATTCTCGTCCACTTTAATAAATTTTGAATCCGCTGAAGAAAGATGTGGCAGAAATTTGGAGGCTGCAGATGTTGCATCATGTGCAGATCTGGTACTGTTTAACTTCCTGGTTTTGCAGACTACAAATTCAGCGAGGGAGGGATAGAAGAGACGAAGCGGATTGGCTGTTTCACATTGAAAAAGGAGGGGCCCACTGGGAGTGTAGCAACCCAAGCAACATCTGGGAATTTCTTTCTGTCCTTTGTGCGTGAAAGATCAAAGCAGCATGTCTTTTATTACAGTGGATGAGAATTCCCATTTCCCCATTCAAAACCTGCCCTATGGAATCTTTTCCACACAGGAAGAAGTAAGTAAACGAATTACTTTTTTTACTTTGAGTTAATCTCTCTTGTTTTCTTCTGAGTCTCTTGATCCAGATGGGTGCTGGGAATCCAATTCGGGCACTTTGCCTTGGGAAATTGCAACACTGCGAAGCCTTAACGATCAGGGGAAACTCATCAATGCTGCCATTAATTGTCAGGAAACATGCTTGTGAAAATCACTTTTAAAAATCGACCCAGACAGCTACTAACTTCCATAACATTGTAGCTGTTGGTGGTAGCGGCTTAAATGATCATTGGGATAGTATCAAAGGATGTTAATTGATTGAGAATGCTAAGCCTAGACCACAGAACTTCTCATAAAGCTGCAATTTCTGCTTGGGTCTCCTTCTTCTGCATTCAAAGTGTCAAGTTGACATCTCTTTTCAATCTTCTCTTAACTGATTTCTAATCTTGATGAATCTGCTAATAAAATACATGTAGTCCTTGACATAACAACTTGACTTAGTGACCGTTCAAAGTTACAACAGCACTGAAAGAAATGATTTATCACCATTTTTCACAGTTTGCAGCATCCCATTGTCACGTGATTTACATTCGGATGATTGACAAGTGGTTTGTATTTATGACGGTTGCAGTGTCCCGAGGTCACGCAATCAACTTTTGCAAACTTCTGACGAGCAAAAGTCAACGGGGAAGCTGGATCTACTTAACAATTGTGTTACTAATTTAACAGAAACTCAAAACCAATCCTCTGCTTTTTCCGGGAGAGTCCTAATAGGGAGAAGATTTGTATAAATATTAAATCTATGATTCCTCTCTGACAATAACAGCTGGCCAGCCATAAAGCCTTAAAGTGAGGAGCTAACACGGAGGGTCACCAAGATCAGAAGCACCAGAGCAATTGAATTCTACACTGCACGTTATACATTAACTTTCCTGTTTGCTGAAGTTACAAGCAAGCATTCAAGGGATGAGATATTTCAAAATTTAAAAAAGAGTCATCCTCTTCAACTCCAATTCTCTTTCTGTATTTATTTTTGATGGGATTCATCTGCAGAGAGACAGAGTGAGATTTTTAATGCCACACCCCTCTTCTCCCCAATTCAGTTTTGGGAGCTGTGGATAATGAAGATAATTACTTTGGTAGATCGGAATAGCAGCTGAGAAATTTCTGCTCCTCGTGTATATTTCTCTCTCTTGCAGCCAAGACACAGGATTGGAGTAGCAATTGGTGATCAAGTGCTAGACCTCAGCGCTGTCAAACATCTATTTGATGGACCTGTCCTTTCAAAGCAACGCCATGTCTTTGAGCAGGTATCTTTTTTTTTTTTTTTTCTTTTAGGAGAGCCATCTTATAGAACGTCTTCATCAAATTTAACTGCTGGTGGGTTTCTTAGATTTTTCAGGGCTTGCCAGCATATTGCTTTTTCTGAAAACCATAGTAGTTGAAACATGGTGGTCAGCTACAGAGTTAGTTACATTTTGTTACCAGGATTAATTTTGAAGATCAGTAGAACAGTCTACCTGCAGAAGTTGTGAGCTGTTCATCGCTTAGAGGTTTTTACAAATTGCTGGGCGCCTCTTGAGGATGGATTGATGGGACTTCCTGCATAGGAAGATTGGACTAGATGCTTGCTGTTCTTTTTAGTTCTATAATCCTTTGATTCCATGAGTGGGTTCAAAGTTCAAAGAGTCCTTAGCTACCCCTCTGCAGAGCCTACATTCTGCATGCATGACTAGCAGGGTATCCCTCCATGATTTTCCATTAGTGTTGGAGTGGACAAATCAGCTGGAATTGAGATCTTTTGGGGGCTTGTCCATATCCTGTATCAGTGCCTTGGAAAGATATGCTTTCTCTCAAGCTTCCTCCTTCCGTTATATATTCAAGATGGACAGTATTTAATATTTATTTGCTACGTATATGTAGGGATGTGAGTCTATGCATATGTTATTCATAGTATGCTTAGGTGTGCGTCATGTATGTGTTTCACTTTGAGAGCGGGCAACTAAATTTCATTTTTGATGTGTGCCGTTGTGCCCACAGTAAAAAAAAATGACAATAAAGGTTATCTTATCTTATCTTTTACCTTCATTGCAGTCGACCCTCAATGCTTTCATGGCGTTGGGCTGGGAGGCTTGGACAGAGGCCAGAACATTGCTGCAAAAGATTCTCTCTGACAAAGAACCAACCCTCAGAGATAATACTGAATTACGCAAAAGGTACTTGAATACAGTTTCCAAAAGCTCAGAATCAAAGATTTAGCTTGTTAGCTAGCTAGAATGTGCCCTTCAACAGCAATTCACTGGACAAGAGTAACAGTCTCAGCCACTGTTCTATTAACTTACTGACTATTGATTTGTGCCATTAACCATCCCACTTGATTTCTGATGGTGTGTAAAGAGTAAGTAAGATTACCTTGATGGAGATATGAAGCTTCTATTGCCGAGGCACCGCATTGGCAGATTTGCAGGGTTGACGTCAACCATGCTAGGTAGACCTGACCAAAAAATCAACCCCACAGGAGGGCTTAAGCTGCTTTTATTGAGATTGACCATTATAACAGAATCTTGCAAATTTTATTGTGCCCCCTCCCCTTTCTTATACTCCACTGAATTAGAGAAATATCTGCCAAAGTCACTTCTTAGTGTTATCTCATAGTTCTTTTGGACTATAGTATAAAAAGCAAATATATATATATATAAACAAAAACATCTGGTAAGATCAGAAAAAAAACAATAGGCCATGCCTATATTAAGTGTTGTCCATCACTATATAGTTTAAGCCAGGGGTGTCAAACTCAATTTCATTGAGGGCCGCATCAGCATTGCAGTTGCCCTCGGGGGGGCCGGGGGTGTGTGGCCAGGGTGGGTGCAGCCTACTGGGTGGGTGTGGATGGAGTGGATGTGGCCTACTGGGTGGGCGTGGCCAGCTCTACATCGTTGGTGTCAAGGGTGCCTGTGGGGGCCTGGGCAGGAGTGGGACAGATCTGAGGGTCTCTGGCAGAAGGGGGTGGGACCTGGACAAGCGCCAAGGCCTGGTCCATTTCTTCATTCCTCACAAAGGGTGACACCTCCCCAGCATGCACCCAGGGGGCAGGGGCAACGCGGCAGGGGCTGGTTCCTTGCTTTTTCTGGACAGCCTTGTGGAGCTAAGACTACATGCATTTCAGCATAGATGGCATTTCACAAAATTGTACATTGGCTCCCAGCCGACCTGGGCCAGGGCCAAGGCAGCGGGGGCCGTTCCCTCATTGTTTCCAGGATGGCTTCGCGGGCCACATCTGGCCCCCGGGCCTTGTGTTTGACATGTCTGGTTTAAGCGCTATGTTGCAGCAAATGAGAGAGATTTGGAAATGGGAATATTAAGGAGTAATTTGTGCCCTCTGAGCTTGATTGTTTTCTTGCAGATGTTTTCTTAGCCAACTAGGTAACTTGATCAGTGCTAGAAGGGATTGGGGTTTGCCTTCTAGCATTAGTGTTGTTACTTAGTTGGGTAACATCTGCAAGAAAACAACCAAGATACCCCAAAGATGCTTTTCCACGAGGCACCTAGACTTTCTTCTTTTGCTCTGAAGATGTTTTGCTTCTTATCCAAGAAGCTTCTTCAGCTGTGATTGAGAGTCTCCATAGACAACCCCGAGTTATAAATATTGTCTTCTATTGGCACAAGTGATTTATACTTTAAAAGCCAAGGAAACGTGGAGGACATTCAGCCTGAGTTAGTCTAAAATCCTTGTATTAGTGGTAGAGAGTGATGGAAATGTCAGAAGAATCATTTCTTGAAAATAAAAATGCCTGTCCTGCTTCCTTTGCTTTCTCCCCAGAGCATTTATACCGCAAGCCTTTGCAATAATGCATCTTCCAGCTCAAATTGGTAAGTTCTTTGAATGGATAGCCTCTCTATAGTTTGTAACCACACAGGAGCAAAGTGATCAGATTCTGAAATCTGCCACTCAAACGCCTTTATAAACGAAATGGCAAACTCCTGCACATAAAAGAAGACTTGAACCCGGTTGTCTTCTTGTAGAGTTAACATTTTGGCTTGCAAGGAAAACTATTGGAGTGTTGTGTTCAGAAACGGAGACTGCTTCTCGGATCTGACTTGGTGAAAGCAGATTTGAAAGGGGCTAAAAGGATGTGCCTTCCTACATACCTTTTACAGTCAGTAATAATATCAATGAAGCGGAAGAGAACTATAAACCTGAAAAAGTGTTGTTTGGAGGGGTAGGGTTTGGACAAAGATGCAAATACAAATATAAGAATAAACAAGAGATTCCATTGGAGAACGCCAGAGGGCAGTAGAAGAATTGTATTTATTAAACGTTCCTTTAAAAACAAATAAATACACGTTAGTCATTGGAGAAGGGGGGGGAATTCCAAACTTATTTTAAGACATTGATTGTTTGTTTGACTGATTAATTAACCAATACCTGCCTGTCTGTCTGGATCTGGAAGTCCCATAGAATCTGAACTTTCTTATTTTCCACAACCTTTTGTGAGGTATGCCTGCCTGCCTGCCTGCCTGCCTATCTATCTATCTATCTATCTATCTATCTATCTATCTATCTATCTATCTATCTATCTATCTATCTATCTATCTATCTATCTATCTACCTACCTACCTACCTACCTATCTACCCGTCCGTCCATCCGTCCGTCCAGTAGTGGGATTCAAATATGTGAACAACTGGTTCTCTGTGTGGATGCCACTACTGGAAGTCCATTCTGGGCCTGGGCAACAACAAATTAGCTACCGGTTCTGCTGAAGTGGTGCAAACTGGCTGAATCCCACCACTCTGTCTGTCTGTCTGTCTGTCTGTCTGTCTGTCTGTCTGTCTATCTATCTATCTCTTCATTCATTCATTCATTCATTCATTCATTCATTCATTTTCCTTCTAGGAGATTACACAGATTTCTACTCCTCTCGGCAACATGCTACAAACGTTGGAATGATGTTTAGAGGAAAGGAGAATGCACTGATGCCCAATTGGTCAGTAACTGTCTTTCCCTCTCTGTACACGATATAGGGGACCAAATTTATTGGATTGATTTGGGTGAATATCTGCAGTAATTTATTGTCTACATTTTAGGTGCTTCATTTTCAAGGGGTTGACCTTTTGTTGGGACCAGAACAAAAAGTGGAATAGGCGTAATGTAATTATACTTCAAACTTAATCGAATGGAAGCTGAATCAGTGTTCTGAAAATATCAGTTGGATAGTAATTTGCTGTCCACTTAGTGGACCGCAAAAAGAAATCAAGGGATGAATAAATAAAGAAGATTTGGGGCCAAATTTTAGATTTGTGTGGTCCACAGATTGTGCGGCTTGAATCTAGTTATCTGTCTGTCTGTCCAGTTAATTTTTATGTTCCCTCCTTCATGGTTTTGGAATGACTCACAGCAAACTTCTTTAAGAATCATCCCAGAAAACATTGAAAGCAACAGAGCCTATAAAATCTTTAGCACTACCGTAAATGCCGGCGTATAAGACGACTTCCACGAGCGCTGAAATCGGCGCCAAAGACGGGGGTCGTCTTATACGCCGAGTCGTCTTATACACCAGAAATACTGGTAGTTTCCGGCGTATAAGACGACGTTCTAGGAATGCGGCCCGGCTATAAAGATGGGGGTCGTCTTATACGCCGGGTCGCCTAATACGCCGGCATATACGGTATTCCATAATTTGGATGTTTCCTTTAAACTGCAGTCTCTCCCCACTGAATTTGGAAGGGCAACGAAGAGAGTACTGTTGTCATATGGGCGGGAAATTATTCCACCACAAGGGCAAGACATTGGTGAAGAAACCTGTTCTGGTCCTTACGGTCTACGTGGAACAGATGTGCAGATTCTACCACTCTCAGACAATTCCACAGATGGTTAGATGTGCCTCCAGAGATTAGAACTGAGATATGCTTTTAACACATGACCCATGTTTTCCAAGGTTGCACCTACCAGTTGGGTACCATGGACGTGCTTCCTCTGTTGTCGTATCTGGCACCCCAATCAGAAGACCAGTGGGGCAAATGTGTCCTAATGACAGTGAGTCTTTTAGGTTTCTACTTGCAGTTTTCAGTATTTAATTTTTCTTGTTTTAAGGAAAGCCACATTTACGAATTCTGTTTAAATCGTAGGTAAAAGTCCCCTTGTTGCTGCTTCCAAGCGTTTGGACATTGAATTAGAAATGGTGAGGTTGTATTGTCTTATAGCTTCTTCTTTCATTGCCACTATCTACACCCCCTTTCCCTTTTTTTTTGAATTAATACAGGAGTGTCAAACTGCCAGCCCGCAGGCCGGATGCATCATGCTGAAACCGCGCCTACCCGAGCTCCAGCAATGAGGAAAAAGTCATGATATGTCATGTGACGTGGCAAGTTTGACACCCCTGAATTAATACATGCACATATGCACACGCGCGCGCGCGCACACACACACACACACACAGCTACAACTTGATTTAAAATAAAGCGATAAAAATGTTAGAAATTCTTGCTTATATATAAAGTGTACAGTCACCATGTGCTTTACTGCTTAACTGCTTTACTATGACAGGAAACAGAAAACTCTACTTAGGACAAAAGAATATAAGAGTTATACCATAGATGCAAACTTTTAAATACTGCCCTCTACTGGCTGAATGCCATTGTAGTTGTTGCACAAAAATATATTCCAACAATGAATTCCAACAAAAAGCATTTGGTAAACACTGCAATTTAAAGCAGCAAGAGAACAAAGGGCATCCATGAGCAAAGTAAAATTATATAGTAATTTCTGGATCCCCTCCAGTAGAATTTACTAGAGAAATGTGAGGAAGAGAAAGAGGGATTCCAAGATCCAGAAAATTGATTTAAGGCTGTTTCCAGAGTTGGCTAGGCAGGGATTACAGAAGAGGATCATAATGGAGATTTTGCTTCACTATTCCATTGTTGCCTGTTGAGGTTTCTCATCAAGAATTCTCAAGAGCCCTCCCATTTTGTCTCGAGGTCAGTTGTCTGATGTGCTTTTCTGATATGTCTGACAAAGTTTTCCTTCTACCTTTCTAGGCATTTTTCGTGGGGCCTGGAAACAAGCTTGGAGTACCCATCCCCATTGGTGAAGCTCACAAACACATCTTCGGGATGGTCCTCATGAATGATTGGAGTGGTAATGAACCATTGATCTTATTTCTTTGATAGTAGACAATATTCTAACATAAGGCAGAACAAATCTTCTGATTTGCTCAAGATTTGATTGGAAGATTTGGCTTCCAGATTTGGCTGGAAGGTGGGCGGCTATATCAATGAATGGATGGATGGATGGATGGATGAATGGATAGATGAATGAATGAATGAATGAATGAATGAATTAGAGAACAAAGTGAAGTAGAAGACCCAACTTCTATAACTGACAGGTGGATGTAGAAGTTATTGTAGATACTAGTTCATTTGACATCTTCACTCTTTTTAAAAATAAAATTACAGTATTTTATTTAAAAAAAATCTTCTGGAATAGAGAATGCTGTGGGTACCAGGAAAAATATCTAAGGGCACAATGCTTATATCTGTGTGAAGAGTTAATTAATAATTGTCCCGGAAATGCCAGTAACATTTTAAAAGCTTACAGTACTGAGACATTTACTTTTGGTGTTATGGAAAATCCCCTACTGTGTCTAATTG
The DNA here is from genome assembly GCF_016545835.1 of Crotalus tigris. Lineage (NCBI taxonomy): Eukaryota > Metazoa > Chordata > Lepidosauria > Squamata > Viperidae > Crotalus > Crotalus tigris. The sequence goes on from NW_024097358.1 coordinate 3,528,384, forward strand.
CCATCGACTGTGTTCAGGTTTAATACCAAGCTATTATTCTGACTGAAGATTTTTAGATAGCACTTAATTTTTAAAATTATATGCTATCTAGCAAAAAAAAAGTAGATCGATAGGGCTTAGCGTGTTCTAAAAACTAACAGAGTAACGGAGTTGGAAGGGACCTTGGAGGTCTTCTAGTCCAACCTTCTGCTCATGCAGGAGACTCTATACCATTCTGGACAAACGGTTGTCCATTCTGTTCTTAAAAACCTCCACTGTTGGAGCACCCACAGTTTCTGGAGGCAAGTTGTTCCACTGGTTAATGATTAATCAGTTGTTCTGCTGATTAAGTGGATCTACGCAGTCAGAAACAAGCACCCTTAGATTAAGTGGAACCTATTTCTATGGATCTATAGAGGTCTGGAAATCTTCAAACATGTGTAACCTGTACTGTTCTCTGTGTGGATCTATGTTCACGTTCTTTCTCTGATAAGATGCATTTATGGAACTCAGAATTCAGTTGCTTACAAACAAATTAGAGATTTTAGACAAGATTTTGATGATTTCATCATGACAGTTTCTCTGTCTCTTTTTTCCCCCTTTAGCTCGTGATCTTCAGAAATGGGAGTATGTCCCTCTAGGTCCATTCCTGGGCAAGAGTTTTGGAACCACTATCTCTCCATGGGTTGTCACCATGGAAGCCCTGATGCCCTTTGCACTGCCAAATCCTATCCAGGTTGGTACAAAGTGTAAACACATGAAACTCCACCATGAACGTAAAGTAGTCAAGATACCAGACCAGACCAGATTCTGTCTCCCCAAAGTTCAGTTTAGCTTCATTCAGTACACTAATCCAAGATGTGTTCATACATATTCATGTGCACAATACAATGGAGGTTTCAATATTACCTAATTAGCCTAAGATGGAAACTATTAACATGTAACTAATACTTTGATATGAGCTGCAGCATTTTTTTTTCTTACTCTGATGTTGTTCTTAACCCTGGGTGGAAAGCTAAATAATTCTATGCTTGAAATATTGATATCCTAAATTATAATTAATACTGACAAAACTTGGTGCTCTGTTTTGGGCATCTGAAGCTTTTTAAACAATTATCGAAAATTGTTTTATTGTCAGACAAATGAATCGGGATCACCTGTTATGTTCTGCTTAAGCTGGTTTATTGCTCATGTCAAGAATCTAGTTAACGGTCAGCACTAAATTGGCTCTGGATAAGAGCAAACAGAATTCAAGAGGGCCTGGAGTTGGGTTACTTATGGGAATGCAATGATTCCAGGCAGATTCCTCTCTTGATTCCACCCCAGACTCTGCCTGTCCTTCTCCTACATTTATACAAACATCACTTCACTGAAACAATGTAATATACCAAGAGTTAAACACTATAATAAAATGGAGAACAGGTACTTTGGTTGGCTTCTGCTTCTGACTGTTGCATGAACCATCAACGATTAGCACTCTTAATGACCCAGTTTGCTATTAGAATGATATTTCTTATATTCTTTCAAGGACCCCAAGCCCCTGCCTTACCTCTGTGATGACCAGCCTTATACTTTCAACATAAACCTCTTTGTTGCTATAAAAGGTAGGTACGCTGTGGTTCCAAGTCAGTTTACAACTTGTGGCGCTCCAAAGGAGCAAATTCATGAGACCATGACATGTGATTTGAAAACATGGATGATACTATCTTGTTGAGAATGTAGAAAACTCCCCTCTGTCCAGTCAGTTGATCTGACCTGAGAGAGATCAAGATTCTTGCTTGGAGCTACCTCCATCCTGTGACTCCCTAGATATATGGTAGACCCTTTGAGGTAGTCCAGACAAAAAAGCACAAACCGTGATCACTAACACTACCTTTATTGTAAAGTTGCAGTAACAGAATCTTGCAAATCTGAAAATATTTCTCCCCTCCTTTTAATTCCTAGAGAACTAGAGAGGGAACATTCTGAGATGCTTCCCATGCCCTTTTTTCTTGTGTGGGCTGAGATTCCTTTTGCATGATGGTTATCTAGTCTCAAGAAAGGAGACAATTTGTAGCTCAGGATTGAAGTGAGGGGTCCTTGGTGCTCTTTGGGTTGTTTTCTTTCAAGCATTTCATTACCCAATTTGGTAGCATTATCAGGACTAGCTGCTTGTCTACACCATTGTTCTTCCTCTTATCTCCCAAGATAATTCCCACATACTATTACAACTTACTAGACATTATGTGAATTTCAGAGGGAAGTCATCAGTGCCCAATAGTTATGAAAAGGAAAACATCCTGCAAATGTAATTAACTTGTGCTTATGCAGATTAAAGTTCCCTGGTGCATGTGTTTGATCATGTTCAAATTTAGGGTGGGCACAACCTTATCCCCTTAATAGTCTTTCTTGCTTTCAGGAGATGGTATGAACAAGCCGGTAAATATTTGCAGGTCAAACTTTAAGGTAAGAGAAAACGTTATTCTAATCTAATCTCTCCTATAACCTATGGAAAACTGATGTCGGTTCATTTGTCTATATGGCTATAATTCTCCTTCTTGATACATAGCACATGTATTGGACCATGAAACAGCAGTTAACTCACCACACTGTTAATGGTTGCAACCTCAGACCAGGAGATCTTTTGGCCTCTGGAACTATTAGTGGACCAGTAAGTATTGAACTGATCATACCGTTATCCAAATGTTTGCATTAAACTTTTAAACTTGCTGTGAGGAATCTAATCTCCATAGAACTGAAGCCATCCAGGTTTTTAGTCTATTCCAAAATGTATCTCAATAGGTCCTTGGTAATCTCCAGATTCAGACAGACCAGTAATAAACAAAATGTTCAGAAACCAACCCACAAACTCGGAGGATGAACCATCACCCTCACCAGCAATAAACGTTGGGACATAGAAGAACTTGGGAACCGCAGCTTTCGGCATTAGGAGTTGGGTTCCCTGCGGTTGTGTCAAAGTGTAGTAGAGAAAGAGAGAAAGTGCCCTCAGAACTTCATTCCTTGTTATGACTAGTGGTATAGCAAGGAAAGATGGCACCATGGGATGTGTAGTTCTCCATTTCCAGTATCCCCAGTTGCAGGATATGTGTAGTAACAGCCATTGCTGTAGGTCCTGCCACATGCTTTATCAAGATTGGGTTCTTCCCAATTCTTCACTTTCTGCTTAGAGAAAGTAACAGAGGATGAAAAGATAGAAAGAGTGGTAGGCTTTTCTACCAGGAAAAAAGTAGAATTTAGATATAGCTTAACTTGAATTCTTCTCGTCAGTTTTTATTCTATCATGATTCTGAGATTTTATATGCTTTAGCTAAAAATGACAACACCAAAACGTTCTCTAGGCTCTCTCATCTCTCCCAGATAATAAAATATTAAATGATGGTCAAGGATTGACAGGAGTTTCATTCTTCAAATCCCAGCCTTAATTTCTGCAAAATAGAGGCCAGGGCAATAGTTACATCGCCAATTGATGCTCAGTTTTCTTGTTCCGGTTTCTGCTTTTGAAGGAACCTGAGAATTTCGGGTCCATGTTGGAACTGTCCTGGAACGGGACAAAAAGTATCGATCTGGGGAATGGTCAGTCCCGAACATTCTTGCAGGACGGAGATGAGGTCATTATGACAGGTAAGCAAACATGAATGGAGACAGGGAGAACAGCTGTGCATCTCTAGCTTGGGCTGGATGGGAAAAAACCTGACAGGGGAGAAACATCTGGATGGGAAGAAAGAAGCTGATATGAAATCTTAAGGAAGTGTTTATTCATCGATATTGGGGCCAGGATGTTAATTCATGGGAGCTCTGGAGCATGTCCCTGAGATTTCTGGGAACTGAGATTTTAATAGGGGCCTCAGCCTGCGTCTTTTCTGGTTTTTGAATGATTTGGATATGTTTTCATGTTACAAGATCGAATCAGGGTCAGCCACCGGGACCAAAGGCTTAGTCTTCTGAACTTTCGGATTCATGCTGGAACCCATCTCAGGGAACTTTTCTCTCCTGAAATATGTGCTTGGGCTATTCTATGAGTCGTATTTATGTGGTGCCTTCCCATTGGTTGATTGGTGTGGCTGTTGTTTCCTTGGGCTGCCAAGCTCTCAGCCCCTGAGTACTTGATAAGCTGGCGATAAATCAGCGCTCCTATTGATTGACAAGGGGCTTGTTTCCCAGGCTTCCATCATTATTCATTCCAGTAGAGAGAAATTCCCTGCAGATGGGCTCCAGCATGAGTCCCAAAGTTCAGAAAATTAAAATTCTGGTTCTAGTGACCGACCCAGCTTGGGTCTTGCAACGTTATCCCGGGACACGTATATTTGCCTTTATTCACCTTTTCATGTTGTTTGCTGCCCAAGATCTCAGTGGATTGATGATTGACCCCTGTAAACAAATATTCATCCATTTTGGCCTCTGGAAATATTGATTCTGGTTGCAGCTTGGGGGTGGGTTGGTTCTCTCTCAAAGGCATTGTTGGCATGTTGAGTAAAAAACTGAGCTGGATCGCAGTTTTTCTCGTCAGTTAGATTTATAATATAGTTGCAGGGATTGGGGGAAAACATGTTTGATTTGTTCCACATGCCTGCACTTCTTTGATTTTGTTCTCTGGTGAAATAATCTCGACTGTTAATTCCTAAGTAACCTGATTCCAAATAGGTACAAACTCTCCATGCTTATTGTTGTGTAGCCAAAGCATAATCTTCTACATTCAAGACAGATCAAAGCAATTTTGGGAAATTCAGGATTTTGGCCAATACAATAATACTAATCATCTTTCAGATGGAGGAATATCCCCTCAAACGTCTGGTTTGTGGCCGCAGAATGAGTAGGCCGAGATGGAAGGAAGGGAAATGCACGTAAAGGAGGGGATGTAATGGAGTATACCAGAAAAGGGCAATTTTCTAAAATTGGTTAACAATTGTCGATATGATTCTCTTTTTTCAGGGTACTGTCAGGGAAAAAGTCACCGGATTGGTTTTGGTGAATGTTCTGGAACAATCCTCCCTGCCAGAACGATCTAAGAGGGTGTCCTTGACAAAACATACAAAATGGAGACGTTTGGAGATATTTCTATCTTTGTTTGATGTAAAGAAACATACAAACACTGTGTTGATTGCAGTTTTCTCTCTTTTTTTTTTTTAGTCAATGTTTTTAAGAAACACTTTTTGGACACGTACAGATTTTGGATTTCCTGATACTTTCTTGGCAAATATATTTTAGGAATGCCATAGCAATTGTGTCCCAAATGTGCTTTTTCCAAAAGGCAACTGGACTTGCTTAATTTTTCCTTGAAGGCGTTTCGCTTCTCATCCAAAAAAGCTGCTTCAGTTCTGAACTGAAGAAGCTTTTTGAATGAGAAGCAAAACATCTTTTTCAAGGGAAAAAAAAAACAAAGTTCAGTTGCCTTTTGAAAAATCAGCTTTGGGACAACCATGACCTGGATGACTGAGAATCTTCATAGGTCTGGTTTCGTCAGCTCATTTCTAAAAAATTACATCGTCCTACACAGGCATGTTAGCCATGTAAGCTAGCTGAAAAAAAAAATGTACTGAATAGTTCTATAAAGAATTACATTATTTTTCTATTCTTATCCCCAACCTCTTATCCCAGCTCTATACCAGTCAGTTAAGGCTAATCAAGCATCTGGTGAACATTTGACTCCTACTGATTTATGTTCCAATAAATCTTTAAGGGTCATAGAAGTTCTTTTGTTCACCAGGTTCTTTCACCAACAAATTGTGTATCATTGATACACTTTTTCCTCTTTCTCCCCCTTCACATGTTTTGCCTTGGTTTCCCCACATCTGTTCTCTTTTTCGGGTGACTTTCATCCTCCCTACATCAATGATTTCATTAAGGGTATTTAGATTTTGTACGTCTCTTAGGACGGTACATTTTTTCATTAAAGAAAGAAGAAGCAAAAGTGGCCACGTAAGGCTGTTATTTGATGGAGTAAAATCCTTCATCCTTTCACTACATGTTTTAAGTATTCTTATTGTTAAAAACGATCTCACTGACCAATTTACCCTTGGATTTGTGGATGCACGGCAAGTGTAGAGTATGATTCCACTTGAAATAATGACTTAAATCGTAGGTGCATAACCTGAACCTGTAAATCCTTGAGAGTGGCCGAAAGAGACCTTTCCATAATTGCTACCAATCTTTAATTCTACGGAAGATATACAGCGACTAAGCCTATTAGCTGGATCTAATTAATATAATCTCATGAATACTAAACTGACATGAATCCAGAAACAATATTTTGAGTTTTTCATGGACCGCATACACCTTTTGCCTTATGTAGGGGAAGGATGACACCGCCCAGGCCCTACTCAACTGCTAAGCAGTCTGGATAAAGTTGCACATATTGGATTTAAACACAGCCAAAGTTGTTAAGTAGAGATTACGCTAGAGAAAGCTTGAAAGAGAGTTATAGTATCGAAAGAGCATTTGTGCTACTTGGTGTAATGGAATCATCATAGTTGCTCTCATTAAAACCTGGAAGAGAGAGAAAGCATAGCAATAGATCAGAAGGGCTGAAGAATTCAAGTAGATCTGCACAGAGTTGTAATCAGTGTGCTCTCAAAACTTCACCATTGCTGTAAGCATCTTGGTGTGAAGAGGAGTTATATTTAGTGCTCTCATCCTGGGAAGGTGGCCTCTGAAGCTGTGCTTTCTTGCACCAAGTCCTTGGTTGGTCTAATGCGTAGAGGGCTGGGGACCACCTTGTCCCCAAGCCCTCATGTTGGTCAGTCATCCAGGTGCTGCTCCTCCCACGTGGATGTTGGGATGGCACTGTAAGGGTCCATGATCACTTTGGCACAGCGGATAATCATGACAATGAGAAAAAGGCAGAGGAAGACAATACACGCCAAAGTTAGTCCTTTATCCACATCGACAAAGGCTGGTTCAGGAGATGGTGCTTCCATTGTTTGTGTCTCTCCACATCAGGGTTAATTCCTGCTGCTACCATGATTTTTTTTACCTGCAGGAAGTGACAATATTAGATAAGATAGATAAGATAACCTTTATTGTCATTTTTTTTTAACTGTGGGCACAACGGCACACATCAAAAATGAAATTTAGTTGCCCGCTCTCAAAGTGAAACACATACATGACACACACCTAAACATGCTATGAACAACATATGTATAGACCCACATCTCTACATATACGTAGCAAATAAATATTAAATACTGTCTGTCTTGAATATATAATGGAAGGAGGAAGCTTGAGAGTTCGCAACGTTAATGCCGTATGGAATGAAACTATGGCTGAATCTGGATGTTCTGCTACGGATACCACGAAGCCTCCTCCCAGAAAGGAACAAGGAAAACAGGTCGTGGAGAGGATGTGTAGCGTCCCAGACAATCTTACGGACCCTGCTCAAGCAACGCTTCTGTGCTATGTCCTGGATGGGAGGGAGGGAACTTCCAATGATCTTTTGGTTGATTGAACAAATAGATTTTCATCTTGGTTTTAATTCGCTCTTCTTTTAACGTTGATGCATTTTTTATGTCTGTAAGCTGCCCAGAGTTAGCTTATATAGTAAGATGGGAGGCCAATAAATTTTATAAATAAATAAATAATCATCCATGCACCATCTTTAGAATTCTTTCCCCTCCCCCCCCTAGAATGCAAGTTTAAGGAATTCTGCACTGATATATCTCTCTCTCTCTCCCAGTATTAACGTTGGAGACCCCAATTTACTTCAGTAAATTTCATCAGATTGATGGATATCAATGACAGGTCATTTTTTTTAGTGGTGGCTTGATATATCTATAATCATTTCATCTAATATGAAGTTAAAGTAGTTCCTGTTTCAGTCAACATTTTTAAAATGTTTTTAGTGGCCCAGTTCCTATATCCTGTTTTTTAAAATCTGCGTGGTTTTTCCCAAAGGGAGGATATGAAATAATAATAAATGTATGCCAAACTGTTTTTGGAATTGGGTAGACATAATTGATCAAAATGACTTCTGCAGTTCATTATTCTGTTTTTAATGGACATTGCTAACTTAATGTTCCAGGATAAATAATGCACTGTTTTATTGCTTTTTTTTTTAATTGAGAGTAGATTCTGGAAACCTTACCAGTAGGAAACAGGCTAGGCACATATTTATTAGAAGCAATTATCTTCTATTTTTCCATGACCAAAATAGCACTAAGTCAGACTGCAATAAAATAAGAACAACAATACACCACAATGAAACCATCGTGGGTAGCAAAAAAAACAATATAGCAATAGCACTTAGATCAGGGGTAGGGAACCTTGGCCAACTCGGGAATTCTGGGAGTTGAAGTCCGCAAGTCATAAAAGAGCCAAGGTTCCCTACCCAGGACTTAAACTTGTATACTGCTTCATAATGCTTTACAGCATTCTCTAAGCGGTTTACAAAGTCAGCATATTGCCCCCAACACTCTGGGTCACTGGAAACCAGGGAAGTAGCAAAGAGAAAATTGTGTAAGAAAAGAAAGGACAATTATAGACTCCTTGATCCCTCTGTTGCTAAATAAATGCAACGACATTCTACCCAATTCATGAGTTTTGATCAGAAATTCTCTTCTCCTTTGAAAGAAATTTCAGAAGCACATTTTCTTTCATGTAATTGGAAGAGTACAGATACTGTAGATCAAAAGGTAAGAACTTCTTTCTGCAGGGGATGAGGTTTTTTTTTTTTTAAATATCAGGTCACTACTGTCACATTAATTATTTTCACACACCATCCCCAGGCTTTTGATTATGCTCACACACAGAGAAGGCTCTGATTCAGTGGCCAGAATGTAACTCTCTCTGCAAAGGATTCCAATTCATTTCCTGCATATCTAAATAGGGCTTTAAAAAAACCCCAAATCTTAGAAATCTCCTGTAAATCAGTATTATTAAAGCAGAATTTGCTGGACTGAAAAAGTGGCCCATTGTAAGTCAGATTGGAAGGGTTCTTGGTGATCTCTGAGATGGCTGTTTTCTTGCAGATGTTTCATTACCCAACTAGGTAACATCATCTGTGCTAGCTTCACTAACGCCTAGTTTGTGTAATGAAATGTGTGCAAGAAAACAACCCAGCTCAGAGAGCACCAAGGACCAACCCCGAGCTACGAATATTTCCTTGGTAAGTCAGCTTTCCATGGTTGCGAATATTTCAAAGATGCTAACAATGTACAAAAAAAACCTATCATCGCGAACATTCTAGCTTTGAAGTAGCATCTACAAAGAATTTTATAAATAACTACTATTGAAGCAGAGCTGAAGTACTTAAATTCCAATGGAGCAGTCACGATCCAAAATATAGAATAGAATAGAACAGGAGCTGGAAGGGACCTTGGAGGTCTTCTAGTCCAGCCCCCTGCTCGGGCAGGAGAACCTGTAACATTTCAGAAAAGTGACTGTCTAGTCTCTTCTTAAAAATCTCCAGGGACGGAGCACCCACGATTTCTGAAAAAGATTGAGAATTTTTTTTCTTAATGATATGAAAAGGCATCTTGATTACATTGCAAGGGCAGTTGAGGAAAACAGATTCGGAAAGGCTGTTACAGATCAAGTCAAATGTTAGAAAAGCTGTTGTGATCGGAGCGTTTCTTATGAGACTTACCCTGGATTTTGGCTTTGTTGCTCAGTTCCTGGAATATGGCAGCTTCACCAAGATTCAGGAAAACTGACTCTTAGGAAAAGGCATAGCATCAGGGAGATTCCCTCTTAGGCTGGACGTTGCTTTCCTTTCGTTTCCCTTTAAATATGTGTTCCTGCAACGACACCATTTTATGTCAAATCTTTTGCAAAGATACGGACTAGATTCGCACATAGTTGCTAAGCACTGGCATCGTTAACCATGGTTTACTAAAAGAAAACAAATCGAATGGGTTGTTTTCATGCAGCCTGCTACACCCCATTTCTCCTTCAAAGAAATGGAGGCTTTGATTCAGATTTTTAAGGCGCATCTAGCTGCATTTCCCACAGTGCAAATTGAAGCTCACCCTCTCCAAACGGGAGAGACTCTTTGCCTCTTCATTGCAGGCAATTTCTTTGTTGCATGGTGCATTGGCACATCTCATCCAAGTCTCTCGAGTTTTATAAGAGTTGCTTAATTACCAGCCACCCTTTCAATCCGTGAAGCCGATTCTAATTTCCGTTTCAGGTCCATTAACTATCCCAACTGCTATTTAATCATCTTGCAGTAGCTGTGAATATCCAACTTTGAGATATATATATTTAAAAAAACAAATACATCTCTTGTTTATCTGATTATGAAGTGATAAAAAAGCAGCCAAACGACTTCAAATACCCAGACTACAATTTCACCCCTTAAAAATGAATTGTCCTTTTTCAGAAAAAAAGAAATGGGTCTTTTTATTAAATCGTAGGGAATCCTTTCATTTGACTGCAGCTCTTTTTATATGTTTTTTCCCCTTTTGTATAGTTCTCTGAGTCAGTTCCTTTTCTTAATTGTGTAATTTGGACAGCCACATCAATTTTTATACCTCATTTAATTCATGACAGTTCTCTTGCTTCAAGACATCAGAGTTTCCCTGAATGTTCAACCGGAGTAAAAGGGTATTTATAGAACAGTTTCAAAGTAGATTTTTACAAATCAATAGCCTGCCAAAGGACCTCTTAGCATAGATGGGCCATTTGTGATTATCTGGAAATATGTGATTTGATGACGGGTCAAAATTATCAAAGTTGGGGTTTTTTTTCCTCCAAAAATATATTAATTGAACCCTCCATTTTCCTCTTTCCTTCCTATCTATGCATTCTTGCACCTAACTATTTCTTTATGCCTTTTTCATTTTAAAAAACATGCACTGCCCAATCGGCATATAATTAATTAGTCTCTGTCTCCCTGCGAGGTAAGTTATTAAATTAAATTTAAAATACAAAATGCATTCCAGCAAATTGGAATTATCCCTGTGGCATAGGATGCAGGATTATACTGCATCTTTCCAAAGCATCTCCCCTACCACATAAAAATAACCCTATAGATATTTGTACCTGAAGCCACAACTGAGAACGGGTACAGGAAAGTTGGAGTTGCAGCTTTCAAAGCAACTGATATAGCTGATCAAACAGTTCTAAAGATTAATTTATTTATCAAATGTAAGATCCACTCATCTCTCTCACAGAGGAAGTCTGTACATTGGACATGTTTTGCGGAAGATAGACAGAAATGGGGAAATTGCTTCCGAGGATTACAGTATGGCTCCTTCCCTTCTCCTTTTCCCTCTCTTCTCTTCCCCTTTTCCCTTCTCCCTTTCCCTTCCCTTCTCTTTCCTTTCCTCTTCCTTTCCTTTCATTTTCCTTTCCCTTTCCTTTTCCTTTTCCTTTCCTTTCTTTTCTCTTCCTTTCCTTTCCTTTTCCTTTCCTCTCCTCTCCTCTCCTCTTCCTTTCCTCTCCTCTCCTCTTCCTTTCTTTTCTTTTCTACTAGTCTACTAGTTGGTGAAACGTGTGGGGCTGTGTGCATATGTGTTCATTTGCGGCATCCGGGTTTAATGTAGTGGAAGCCCAGGTGGAAAACTCCAGCTGACAGCTTAGGTTTCTTCTCCAAATCTCTTTCTGGGGAACCAGCCAATGTCCTAAGCCATTCTAACACAGAACCCATTGGAATGAATCGCTGAAAACTCCCCTGGAATTTTTCCCAAGCTATAAATCAGGTTGATTGTCTTTATTATGCTTTTAATGTCAGCTGGTGGTTAAATAACAATCCCTGATTTTCCTTCTCAACGAGTGTAGCGGGAATGATGCCACCCATCGCCTGAATTAAAGTTCCATTCAGAAGTTCCTGCATGAGAATTTGATTGCATATAATACAGGGGGGGGGAATGGGTGATGGAAGTGAAATTCTGATCACTTGGATGTGATTTTTCACATGCGTCATTGAGGGATTTGGAACAGAGTTCAAATTTTTCAAGAAATCTACTGAGGTCGGGCAGCCTCCAGTGTTTTTAGATTGCCTGAATTCTTGCATGTACTAGAACAGTTCCCAAAGGTACAATAGTAGCTATGCTAGACAGATATTAGAAGAGTTGAAAGTCAGAGATGGAGAGTTATACAGTGGTACCTCAGTACTCTTCGTTAATTGGGTTCCAGGAAGCATGATGAGTACCAAAAATGATGAGTACTAAACATTTTTTCCCCATAAAGAATAATGTAGTGAGTCACAAAGCAGCTGACACCGACCAGTTCTAGCTTGTGTGTCGAGTGCCAAACAAATGAGGAGTACCGGGACAACATTTTTGCATCAAAATGTATTGAGTACCAAATTCAATGAGTTTGAAAGCAACTGAGTACTAAGTACCACTGTAGTAGCTAGATATTCCCTATTGAAAAAAGCAGGCTGGCAAATATGAAATATCTGGTTGATTTGCAATTGCTGAGAGGAAATCACTTGGGAGACAAGTCACGTTTTTTCATCTTAATATCCTGGAATACAATAAATGCCATGCACATAATTAGAGTTTTGCCCAAGTTATCCTCTAGCAATAGTGAACAAAGTAGGCATGATATTTCGGTCAGATTTTTCTGCTGAGACAGTTCTATAATGTTTCTCCTTCTTTATGCAGTCTCAGACAAGAAAGTTAACTGAGGCTTATATTAAAGCAGTGTTTTTATGTTGGCTGGGGAATTTGGGATTTGAAGTCTATACATCTTAAATTTGCCAAGTTTGAGAACACTGTATTAGAGTGTCTGGCTCTGTGTTATAGCATGGTGATCTATATACTAGAGAATGGTAAAGGGCCCCCAGCTTTGGCATTTGTGGGAAATCATGGTAAGGCAAGGCAAGGCAAGGTAAGGTAAGGTAAGGTAAGGTAAGATAAGAGATAAGATAAGATAAGATAACTTTTATTGTCATTTTTTTACTGTGGGCACAATGGCACACATCAAAAATGAAATTTAGTTGCCCGTTCTCAAAGTGAAACACATACATGACACACCTAAACATACTATGTATAACATATGTATAGACCCACACCCCTACATATACATAACAAATAAATATTAAATACTGTCCATCTTGAATATAATAATAATAATAAAGTTGGAAGGGACCTTGGAGATCATCAAGTCCAACCCCCTGCTCAGGCAGGTAACCCTATACCATTTCGGACAAATGGCTTTCCAGTTTCTCCTTAAAAACTTCCAGTGTTGGAGCATTCACAGCTTCTGGAGGCAAGTTGCTCCACTGGTTAATTGTTCTAACTGTCAGGAAGTTTGTCCTGAGTTCTAGGTTGCTTCTCTCCTTGATTAGTTTCCATCCATTGTTTCTTGTCCTGCCTTCAGGCGCTTTGGAAAATAGCTTGACTCCCTCTTCTTTGGGGCAGCCCCTGAGATATTGGAACACTGCTATCATGTCCCCCCTCGTCCTTCTTTTCATTAAACTAGACATACCCAATTCCAGCAACCGTTCCTCATATGCTTTAGCCTCCAGTCCCCTAATCATCTTTGTTGCTCTTCTCTGTACTCTTTCTAGAGTCTCAACATCTTTTTTACATCGTGGTGACCAAAACTGGATGCAGTATTCCAAGTGTGGCCTTACCAAGGCCTTGTAGAGTGGTATTAATACTTCGTGTGATCTTGATTCTATCCCTCTGTTAATGCAGCCCAGCACTGTGTTGGCTTTTTTGGCAGCTGCAGCACAGCTGCACATGAACAACTAAGGCACATGAACAACTAAGGGCCCCTTGCATATAGCATTTTTTTTCTGGGGCTTTTTTAATGGAAGAACTATTTATAAGCTCCCAAGTGTGTTTCGTAAACTTGAGGGAATCAGTTAAAAAAAAGGAAAGCAATTAAACCGAAACATAGCCTCTTTCGTCTTTGTCAAGGTTATTGGCACATGCAAGGACTGGGGACTGTTCTGGGTTCCATGTGCCTTCAGGCATCTTTGTCTGAGCCAATGTTCTTGCTCTGTAATTTGTCAGAGCATGTCAACACCATGTATCCTTCACTGGTGGCAAAAGGGTTTTGGTTAGTTTTACAAGCATATTTATGTTGGTAAGCTAGTCACACACAGAGGGGAGAGCAAGGTGTGCCTGTTTATGCAATGGTGCTTTTGGTTATTTACTTTTTACTTTAACTACAAGAGTTAAGAGTTTGGATCAGGACTTAGACTGTACTTAGAATATAGTCTCAACAGTTTTGGTACAGCTTTGATAAAGTCTTTGGGGTGGGGGTAGGGAAAGAAAAATTGAAGAGAGATCAAATCCTATCCATGAGTGAATTAAAGAAAGATTGTTAGAAGTAAAAAGAAAGAATGTAGAGTTGGTTGGTTTGACCGGGATTAAAATAAGACATGTTTCTATAAAGCTCTGGAAAACCTTTATGGACTTTTTGCTGATATCAGGAGTGGAAAGTCAATGTTTTACATATAGATAAGGGATGGGTTCATGGAAGAAGAGATATTTGTAACCATATGGAGTAAAGAAATATTACGTTATATTTGTTTTGACAAAGAATGGGAGTAGCTTCGTTATGTATTTTGCTTTCTCTGTTCTTTTTTTGCACTGTTTAATCTCTATTTCTCTTTTCTCCGAGTAAAATTTGTATTTGCTTTATTAATGGAATTAAAAGTGTTTTATATATATTTACTTTTTTTCTTTCCTTAAAATGTTTGTTCTTTCTATAGCTACACCCCCTATCCCTGGAGTAAGAAGCCATAGAGAAACAAGAGAGGAAAAATCAAAAGGTTTGGGACATAAGAGAAAGACTGAAAGTTGCAAAGCAGGGAAGAAATGGATGGACTAAAAATTAAAAAAAAAAGAGAGATGACAAATAGGACATTTTCAATAGCAATGGAAAGTAAGGTGGCGACTTGTAAAAAAATATACATGCATTGGCATATATTTGTATGTGTGCAGATAGATAGATAGATAGATAGATAGATAGATAGATAGATAGATAGATAGATAGATAGATAGATAGATAAGCAGTGTCTATCACTTCAGCAGATTCCCTTGTCAGTATTTCTTGCCAATTGATGATCTGTTATGGTCAGCTGCCTGGTGTTTACAAGCTTCAAGTTCAAGATGTTCTCCCATTTTCTCTGGAATCATCTGCTGGGCTCTTTGACTTATGCTCCAAGCTGATTCCCAGGTTTATGGCTGTCAAGTCTAATTCAGTCTTTCACTTTTAATTGGGATCCAAGGTTAGCTGTCTGGGAAACAACTGTGAAATTAATACATGCTGTGACCTACTCTTGGAGAAGTGGACTGAAGTGTTCAATCTCCTCCTGAAAGAGGTGCAAGTTTAAGAAAAAAGGCTGGAGGGGCATATCTATCCATCCCTCCTCCTCTGCACTGAGTTCGAGTCAACTCTTGGTGGCTGTTGCTATTAATATGTAGCACTCTTCCCTTGCTTAAACTGAAAAGCATCCTAGAGCTTTTCCTAGTCATTTCTGAATTTTATTAATTTGAATAGCTAAGCATCACCTGCAAACACGGCCACTTGACTCTTATCCCACAATCAAGATCATTCATGAACAAATAACAAAACAAAACAAAACAAAAACAATGGATCCTTGAGAAATACCACTTATTTCTCTCACAAATGAAGCCAAATATACATGTCCCAGGATAATGTTGCAAGATTGAATCTGGGACGTTCACCTGGACCAGAGGTTTAATCTTCTGAGCTTTCAGCCTTGTACTGGAGCTGATCCTCAGGGACCTCCTCTCTACAAAATGTGTGCTTTGGACTGTTTTGTGAGTTGTGTTTATGTGGTGCCTTCCTATTGGCTGATTTAGCATGTAATGGCTGGCGATTGGCTGTTGGTTTCTTGTGCTGCCAAGCCCTCAGCTCCTAAGTACTTGATAAGCCTGGTGGTAAATGAGTATTTCTATTAACTGACAAGGGACCCGTTTCCCAGGCTTCAATTATTTCCCTGGCAGTTTTTGTGCTTGCTCAACCAACAATCTTAGTAGCTGCAAAATTGAATGCACTGTATGACATTGTTTATTACAATGTGAGGCTACCAATGAGTTTGGGTCTTCTCGTCTGACCACTCGCTTGTGTTCTTGCAATCTGGTGGTTAGCTTCCTCCCTGCTCATCCTACATAGTCACAGAGTAAATACTCATCACATAAATACAATTCAGGGAATAGCCCAAAGCACATATTCCAGTAGAGAGAAGTTCCCTGAGCATGGGTTCCAGCACAAGTCCGAAAGATTGGAAGAGTAAACCTCTCAACTCCGAGACCGACCCAGATTCGATTTTGCAATTTATTTCTCTTCTTGAGAAAGTGGGCCGGGTTGAGCCACCAGCTTCATTCCACTGAATTGTGCTGGACTGTCTCTTTAACATGCCTTTTTTGGGCAAGCTGAGCCAATTGCTGGAGAAGGGTTCCAAGCTCTTTGGAGGGGAGGAGGACTGACTCACAAGGACATAAATGCATTCTCTCTGATGTTATCAATTAATGGGGGAAGATTAAGTCATACATCACCTGGAAAAGGGGAATTGAAAATAAGCTCTAGTTATTAATAGTCTGCCCTTTGAACAGCTCCTCTGATATGGAGGCTTTTGCTAGGCAGACCAGCTGCCAGGAGATGCAGAGTATTGCATATTTTCACTGGCAAGTAAGCAATGAGAAAATTGGGTGGTGATTTGTGATGATTTAGAGTCAAGAGATGTTGCCTTTTATCATTGTCAGTGACTTGTCTGTCTAGCCCAGTGTTTTCTCAAGCTTGGCCCCTTTAATGTGCATGGACTTCAACTCCTAAAATTCCCCAGCTAACATGGTGGCTGGGGAATTCTGGGAGTTGCAAGTCCAGGCGTCTTAAAGATGCCAAGGTTGAGAAGCGCTGTCTAGTCTAATTTAATTGGATTGGCAGCAAAGCTTCGGTCCTGAAAATAAATAAAAAAATGCTATTAGGGGCCTAGTTCTTTTGACAATAGCTGGCATAGATCAAGTCCAAATGAGATTAAAACTTTATTCTGATGTCCAAGGACTCAATGCCAAGTAAATTATAGCTAAACAATAGAAGATTCCTAATAGTAGTTGGATTATGAATTTCTCTGTCTTTGAATTTATGGATTATCTTTTGTTGCCTATTAATAATGGAAACAAATTTGTATATTGGAAGAAAACAATGAATTTGGGATTACTGAACTGATGCATCAGGTCTAAGGCAATACGTGGGGTGTTCACCATCCTCTTCCCCCTTCCTCCTCCTCACTACTAGCCTATTGATAAAGTCTAGTTAGTCATCCAGCATTCAGATGACCACTTGAGGTTGTTATTTAGTTTCCCCACCGAGGTGGCTCATATCTCTTAGAATTCCAGCCAGTTGATTGGATATTGTTAATTTGAAGGGGAAAATAGACTGGGAGGGAGCTTCAAAATTCCACTTCTATGTTTTTGTGGGAAGAGCAATCATGAGGAATCGTTACTAAATGCCTTGTCTAGCAACTGACCAGGATTGGCATCAGGATAAACTACTGGATAATAAGGAAGTTAAAAAAAAAAGAGTCAGCTTGGTCTGTTGGTTAAGGCACCAGACTAGAAAGCAGGAGATTTTGAGTTTCTAGTTCCATTTTAGGCACAAAAGCCAGCTGGTTGACTTTGGGCCAATCACCAGGAGATGGTAAGTTCTAGTCTTGCCTTTAGGCATGAAAGCCAGCTGGGTGACCTTGGGCCAATCACCAGGAGATGGTGAGTTCTAGTCTTGCCTTTAGGAATGAAAGCCAGCTAGGTAACTTTGGGCCAATCATCAGGAGATGGTGAGTTCTAGTCTTGTCTTTAGGCATGAAAGCCGGCTGGGTGATCTTGGGCCAATCACCAGGAGATGGTGAGTTCTAGTCTTGCCTTTAGGCATGAAAGCTGGCTAAATGACTTTGGGCCAATCACCAGGAGACGGTGAGTTCTAGTCCTGTCTTTAGGCATGAAAGCCAGCTGGGTGATCTTGGGCCAGCCACTCTCTCTCAGTCCAACCAACCCCACAGGGTGATAATTCTGGGGAAACGAGGCAGAGGAAGGCAGCTAGGTTCCCTGCCTTGAGTTATTTGTAAAAGTAATAAAGACAGTATACAAATTAATGAAATAAGTTGTTACAGTAAAAATACAAATACTAAAGCCAGAAAGAAAATGTTAGTCCTGCAGATTTCTTTCCCCATCTTCCCCATGGATCCTTTCTCATTAAATGAGACTTGATTTCCCCCACCTTCTTTAATGAGATGATGTCAGCAGGCCTTCTCTGCTAGCAGCAGCAGGCAATCCAATTCTGCTGACATTGCTCTAAACTGCCAAAAGATGCTGCTGAACAAATAAAGAGTAGCTCTAAAATTTTGGCTGCGGCTTGAAAAATCAGCTTAGAAACCAATTTTATCTTGCTATACTGAGGGCACATTAATAACACTATCTGTATTTAACATTTTGCTCTGCAGGTCCCAGGTTCAAAGTGTGAAGGTGGGAAAGCACAGATACTTCTGTGACAGACAGACAGACAGACAGACAGACAGAGATAGATAGATAGATAGATAGATAGATAGATAGATAGATAGATAGATAGATAGATAGATAGGTGGGTGGGTGGGTGGGTGGGTGGGTGGGTGGGCGGGCGGGCAGGCAGGCAGGCAGGCAGACAGACAGACAGATATGCACATTTTGTGCAAGAAAGAAAGAAATGAGGTGAAATGCAGTTAAAAATCAACTTAGTTCATTTAACTTCTATAACTGTGTGTTATTTCTGGTTGTTTTTATTTACCTGACTAGGTGGTACACTAGATAACGTCAATGAAGATGACCAGAGTAGAATTACCTAGTGGTAATAATAATAATAATAATAATAATAATAATAATAATAATAATAATAATAATAAGAAGAAGAAGAAGAAGAAGAAGAAGAAGAAGAAGAAGAAGAAGAAGAAGAAGAAGAAGAAGAAGAAGAAGAAGAAGGTGGGAGACCTTGGAGATCTTCTAGTCCAACCCTCTGCTCAGGCAGGAAACCCTACACCATTTCGGACAAATGGCTGTCCAGTCTCTTCTTAAAGACTTCCAGTGTTGGAGCATTTACCGCTTCTGGAGGCAGGTTGTTCCACTGGTTAATTGTTCTCACTGTCAGGAAGTTTCTCCTTAGTTCTAGGTTGCTTCTCTCCTTGATTAGTTTCCACCCGTTAAGCCAAAATATCAAATGCAGTTGCGGCTTCTTTTCTGGGGGGGGGGGAGTCCCAGAGCTCTATTTCTTCTTCTTCTTTTCCTTTCCCTGGACCACTGAACGTGTGCAACTTTTCAACTTGAGAGAATTAGATTTAGGAAATACAAGACATCTCTCGAGAATCTCTGAAGGTCACGATTAGCGATCGCATCTCTCCTCTCTCCTTAATTCCTTTCCTTACAGGGGAATGAATAATTGATAATAATGAATTATTCCTCTCAGCCAAGCTACGGTTTTCATTTAGACAATGGAAAGGGCATCAGGTTTAGTTATTTATTTATTAATTAATTAATCACACTGATGTGGCTGCCCAGCTCACACGAAACGACTCTTGGGGTTTTTCTTTCGGGGAAATGCTTCCATCAGCTATGAAAGGGTTCAGTTGCAGCCCTTACTCCTTCTCTAAAGCTTAAGCCTGGCGGTTTATAGACGCTAGAAAAACCGACTAATAAAATATAATGATTGAGAAAGGGATGTGGTGATAACTGATGCTTATTCTTTGTCTTAATTTAATAATAATAAAATTGGAAGGGACCTTGGAGGTCTTCTACTCCAATCCCCTGCTCAGGCAGGAAACCCTATACCATTTCGGACAAACAGCTGTCCAGTCTCTTCTTAAAAACCTCCAGTGTTGGAGCATTCACCGCTTCTGGAGGCAGGTTGTTCCACTGGTTAATTTTTCTGACTGTCAGGAAGTTTCTCCTTAGTTCTAGGTTGCTTCTCTCCTTGATTAGTTTCTATCTGTTACTTCTTGTTCTGCCTTCAAGGGCTTTGGAGAATAGCTTGGCTCCCTCTTCTTTGGGACAGCCCCTGAGATATTGTGAAACTGCTATCATGTCCCCCCCCTCGTCCTTCTCTTCATTAGACTAGACAAACCCAATTTCTGAAGGCAACCTGTTCCACTGGATAATTGTTCTCATTCTTAGAAAGTTTCTCCTTAGTTCCAGATTGCTTCTCTCCTTGATTAGTTTCCATCCGTTGCTTCTTGTCCAGGCACTTTGGAGAATAGCCTGACTCCCTCTTCTTTGGGGCAGCCCCTGAGATATTTGCAGTTGAAGAATAGCTGAAACACCTGTAAGACTTTAAAGAAGCTCCAGATGGTTGTAAAATTAGCAAAACATCTCAAATATCTAGTACCAAAACAGGAAAGATATGGAAGGGAGGATGTACGGTTGTCATATCTCATACAGGCATACAACCGTCATAAGTTAAAACCAAACACACCATATTGCATACTTGGGAATGTCATCAACCACCAATCAAGTTGCCTAACCAGGGCTTTTTTTCTCATAGAACGCCCAGAACAGAGTGCTGGCACCTTTTTTGGATGGAACCTTGTAGGATAGGCAAGGCAGGTTGTGTGACATGTGTGAGTTCCAGCACCTTTTTTTTTTTTTAAAAAAAAAATCACTGTGCCTAACTAATAAATAGATTTGCAGGTGTTTCTCCGTGCCTATGGCTGACAAGTAGACTCTAAGCCTAGGGTTTATCTGAAACAGCCCTAAGCCATGCCTTCTTTGTAACTTTACATGTAGTCAGCAGAAACTTTTCTAATTTTTTTTCAACCGAGAGAAAAATCTTGTGTCCATAGAAAGACCTCAGCCTATTATAATTATTTCCAAGTTACCTTCAGTTGATCCACAGATACTCTGGAGCAAGCACTGCTTAATCCAATCATATGTCTACCCATTATAAAAAGGTGCAAGGCTGACCTGTACAGCTCTAAACAAGTTTTAAAGAATCACCTCTTTCCAAAAAATAAAGGGAGAGATAAAGGGAGCAGGAGAGGAGGAGAAATAGCACATATCCTGTGGTCTTTGGTGCATGAATCGAAATTACCCCTAAAATTAGCCTTCTCCATGTTCTGATGAAAAAATATAATATTTCCTGCAGTTGCGACAAATACGAATTGTTCATCATGTTGAGAGATCAATGGCAGTCATGATTCCCCCCCCCCCGCATTAAATTAGAAGTAGCACACTCAAGTCTGAATCTCTTTTAAAAATGTCAACTTGAAAACGGTGTGGCTTGACTGAATTTGAATCTCAGAGTTTGGGCAGATTAAAGATTTTTATTAAGGCAATAAACCAAGTTCATTAAGATTTGGCCGAACCTTTTTTTTTTAAAAAAACCATCCCTGTCTCTGTGAAAACCCACCATGCAGTAAGGAACATCACTAAAACCAGAGCAAAGTACTGTTCAATGAATTATTTCCTAATCAGATTCAGAGAGGGTCGATTGTTCTTGTGCCAAGCCTGTATTGGTTCTCTGGTTCTGAAGGAACTTATCCTTTGCTCCACTACAAACTTCAAATCACAGTGATTCATCCTTCAAACAAACAAAGCCTTACTCAGCCACTTCTGAACATTCACTCCAGCCTACATACAATTTGTGGGACAAGGGAGAGAGAGTGCATCCGTAAGCACAATTCTCCTGCAATCCAGCGCTTCAAGTAGATCAAATTAAATCTAATCAAATCTGGATTCCTCGGTCAGTCCTTATATAAAACGGAGAATTCCAGTCTCGGTCTCATCATGATTTCTTTCTAAGCTGGACTGCCCTCCCTTCCTCCCCAAAGTCCAAAAGTCTGTGAGGGCAACTTAAGTCCCTGCCACACAGTTGTTCAATGGAGGGGTTTGCCCACCTGTCCAAAACGCCACGCACAGGTGAGCAGTCCTGAGCAGGCAGGAGAAGCAGCAGCCTTCCCTTAAGAAACAATTGGAGGGGGGGGGGAGGGAGAAAAAAAAACAATAAGAGTTACCAACCTATCACAACTTGTTCATTCCAGCAGTGCCAATACAGCCACCCTCCCCTGCGATGCGTCCACGCGAGGTGCGGTCTCCGAGCATCCTTGCTTAGCGGCTCTGAAATTTCTCCGGCTGCTGCTTCCTAAACCCTGGAGGACCAATGAGAGATTCGTCTCTGCTCTGATCACCCGTCTGAGGGCTGGGGGGGGGGGAATGGCCTCTGGGTTCCCCCCAGCATCTGTGCTTCCCCCAGTTCTTAAATCATCGCAGGGCAGTGTTTCTGCTGCAATATTTGGATGACTTGCTGCATTGGCTTTCACTCCGCCTGTGCTTGAGAACTACACCTGCTTGTTCCAGCCAGAAGGCTCCCCTCCCTCCTTCCCTTCTCCTACAACACAATTTGAGCATCTGCGGCACCCCGAGAATCACCAGAATCACCGGGGCTAGTATTGTCTCTGGATCTCTTCTGCCTGCAGTCCTTCCTTTGCCCTAGATGCTGACTCTGGGGTTTGCAAAGGGAAGCCCCCCACCAGCCGTGGCTTGAATAGTCCTGTTAAAGAGAGTGGATGAGTCTTTTTTTCCTTGATTTGGCACCTGTCCACCGACACGGTTCCTGAAGCGCTAGAAAAACCCTCGAGCTTGACTTGAAATTGCACATTACTTCCTCTTCGCCTTCCTGTAATCTGCAGGCAGCCATAATGGGAAAAGAGAAGAGTTTTATCCCTTTGGACTCAGAGAAAGGAAAAGAGGCAATCAACTTGGCTTCTTGTCAGCCTGGTGGGGGGGGGGAAGACATACCAGCATTGAGGAGGAGTCTCAAAAGAATGAAAAGAACAATCCCTGCCAGAGGCCCATAGGAGAGAGTCTGGGATGCCCTTGTTAAAAAAAAAAAAAAAAATGCACTGGGACGGGGTCACTCGTATTTTCAAAGACAAATAGTTGAGTAACTGCGTGTATATTTACGTTGCAAACCAGTGGAGTCCATTTATATTTAAATTTAGTTGATAATATGAACTATTAACTTAGAAATCTATTAGATGGGACCGTGGTTGATCAGCATATTTTAATTCATGCAGTTGGGAGTGGGGAGGGGGTTACCATCATGGATCTGCATAGTATACATAATTATAATGTGTGTCTGTGAGTGTGTGCCCGTACAGGCATATGTACACACACGCATCTGCAATTAATATATGCACAAAAATGCTCGCCTATGTATAACTCCATGTGTGCATGTTTGTATATACACGCATGTACACACAAACACTGATGAAATTAGGTTTAACAGAACTCAGTCTTTATCAAGCAAAATTTTATTTCCTCATCTAAACATTCGCCATGTATGACATGCTGCCCTAGGAAAAGACCTCATTTAAAGGTGAGCATAAGCCACAAGAGAAGCTGCAGTCACTGCGGATTCATGGCTCAAGTATTAGATTGACACCAGGAGACCTTGGACTGCAAGTCAGCTTCTACTTGATCTCTGAAGGGCAATTATCCCATCAAACTGTTTAAGGTTTAAACTATTATTTAAGGCAGGATTTGGGCTAGTCTAGAGAAAAGAAGGACTAGGAGTGACAGGATAGCAGTATTCCAATATTTGAGGGCCTGCCACAAAGAAGAAGTGGGGTCAACTTATTCTATTCTATTCTATTCTATTCTATTCTATTCTATTCTATTCTATTCTATTCTATTCCCCGTTCCATATTCTATTCTATTCTATTCTATTCTATTCTATTCTATTCTATTCTATTCTATTCTATTCTATTCTATTCTATTCTATTCTATTCTATATCCTATTGCTTAATCTTCTATTCTATTCTATTCTATTCTATTCTATTCTATTCTATTCTATTCTACTCTACTCTACTTTGTTCTACTCTACTCTACTCTATTATTCTATTCTATTCTATTCTATTCTATTTTCTATTCTATTTTCTATTCTATTCTATTCTATTCTATTCTATTCTATTCTATTCTATTCTATTCCATTCCATTCCATTCCATTCTTTTCCAATTCTTATTCTATTCTATTCTATTCTCTTGTGCCACAATGTGCTCTAACCTGCCTTTTCTTCTTAACATCTAAATTGCAATGCGACTTTAATTGGCAATAATGACCTAAGGTAACCACAAATCACCATCCAGGTGAAGCAGTAGGCTTAGCTATGGAATAAGCAGGACTTCTCCTCTGGCTGAACTGAAAAACCTACTGAAATAATAAAGGAGAGTTAATTATGTTCCAGGTCTGGATTCTAAGAGACGCACTTGGCTCCCCATCATTCTTGAATGGGGGAAAAACTGCTTTGCTGTCTCATCTCTTTCTCCCTCTTTCCTTCTTTCTCTGCAAGTGGCCTCAGTGGTGCCACTTCAGTTGGTCAAGTATTGGTTAAGAAACACTCCCCAATAATAATGGTAGTTCCAGGGGTTGTGTTTGTGTGTTGCATCAGCATGAAACAAGATTCTCCCAAGGGATGGAAACTATCTCTTCTAGAGTCAGGAGAGATACAACAACTTTAAGGTGACAGGTGAGGATCTTGAGGACTTGATGATGAGACTATCCGTCTCCAGTACTGGATTTATAGTATTTATCAACCGCAAAATTCTTAGATCAGTCAGTATCATGTAGACTGTGCCGGCTGCATTATCAGCAGGAAATAATCAGGTTATAATGTTTTTATGTGGATGATAGTTCAAGGTTATCTAGACTGAGCTGCGGAAAATCTCCACCTCCCTTAGAAAAGAGCTTTGTGGCTGTGATTTTGCCTAGCAATTGATTCAATTTGTAGAGAAACAAAGGAAATGCTGTGTATTGCAAACAGACTTCTTTTTAAAGCTTGCCCTGATACTTTGTAGCTACTGTTGACCATTGAGTAGCTGGTTTTATGGGGTGTTTGTTGTTTAAAGAAGCAGATAGATAGTAGCAGAAAGCGTAGTGCATCTACAAGACTTTCTCACTCTTATTTAATCATTTAAAGGGTAAGGATGGGCTCTGCACTAAGTTTGACATCATTGCTTTTTTTTATTATTATTATTAAATGCATTGGAGATTCGCTTTCCCCGCGTACACACCACCACACAAGCTGAAGGGAATCCCTGAGTGGTCAGAGAGAGAAAAAGAAAGAGAGACCTATTTGGGATTCCGCTTCTCTCCTCCGTGGCGCGCTCCTCCCGTTACCTGGGCCTCGGTCCGCGGCACTCCAAGAGATGGAGAGCGCGGTCCACCAGTCAGGGCAAAGTGAGGGCAGCCGGCTTCACTCGCCCACTGCCCATGTGCAGCCCTTTGGCACATGCTCACTTCGCTGGGGGGGGGGGATGCTGAGCATGAGCAGAAGCGAAATTGGAAAGGAGAAGAAAAAAAAAGGGGGGGGGGAATTAATCAGATCAGACATCTTGAGCCGCTGCGCGTTAAGAGCTTAGAGCGCGGCGTGCCGGGCGCCCCTGCGCCGACGCCTCCCTTTGTGTGTTGACGCAGGTGGGAAGGCATTTCCCCGCGGGCTTCGTGGGCCCGGTCTCCGTCTTCCCGGGTTGCCTGGAGCATCACTGCCTCCCCGTCGCCCCCCCGCCCAGCTTGCATTCCTCTTAATTCTTCCCGAGACAAGATGGCAACACCGGCGGCTGTTAATCCACCCGGTGAGTAGCTGCAGCTGGTTGCAAGTGCGCAGCGTCTTGCAAACTGGAAAGGTCCGGTGGAAGCGGCCGGGACGCCTTACCCACATTCTCCCTCCCCATTCCTCCCCCCCACACACACACACATTCCCGCCCCAAGCGGGCTGCCTTTGGGAAAATCTCTCTGGACCCGTCAGCAAGCGCTCGCCCCCTCTGGGGTGAGGTCCATGGTGAGGTCCAGGCTTTCCAAGCTCCGTCGGGAATAAGCAGGTCTCGGTAGATTCCGTGGCTTCTTATCTATTACACGACGCGCGTCCCCGGGGTTACTGGACCTCGGGTGCTCAGCGGAGGCAGCGCGTCGCGATCAGCTAACCCCACGGGTTGGTCTCGCGCAAGGCGCCCTGATGCAATCGGGAGGCTGGTGGGTCAGTAGGAGCGTGGCCAGAGGGAGCCCCCCGGATTCCTATATTCCACCCCGAAGGAGCACCTCTATGGCGCGCAGAGATGGGGGGTCAGAGCAAGCCACCTGTTCCCCAAAAGATGGCTTGGCTCCCCTTTGCCTTTGCGATTGACTTCGCTTTGCATGAGGTTGACCCTTGTTCTGGAGATGGTTAGCGTTTCTGAGGCTATGTGAGAGGCCAAGTCTGAGTTTGAGGATTTCCTCTTAGGATGAAAAACAATTCTGGTTTTTTGTTTTTTGTTTTGTTTTTGATCCAAGCAGATCAGCAAGACAGGATGTTGGCTTTTTTAAAAAAAAAATCTGGGCATAGATGTTAACCCTTGCAGTGGCTCAAGAGGGAAGCATTAGGGATACCCCCAATGTTATAGGAAGCACCAAATTTATCCAATGCAAGGTTGGCATTATGTATAAAAATATTTGTGAGTAGCCGGTAGTGGTCTTCTTGCAGCTTTAGGGATGCTTGTAAATAGTTAGACATGGCATTTCAACATTGGTAAGCCTTGGGAAAACTGGCCTTTGGGGATTGCATTTTGGAGTGTTCCCCAAAACTTTCCACTGTCTTTTAATGGAAAAAAAAGTCACAGCTTTCTCTTGTCTCTTAGGGAACCAAAGTTAATTCTACTAGGACTTAACTTTAAATTGATCAGATATTTGGAATAGTGCCCAGTCAGCTCTATGAAGCATCCCCAAATGACAAGGAACTAGAGAACTTGCAATTTAAAACATCTCAAAGATGCCAGATTGCTGAGTGCAGCTTTAAACTGTTAGTTCGTGGTTCTTAACTTGGGATTTCAGATTTGGAAGAACTTGGATGAGAAAAAAAATGACAACTTTATTTTCACTGTTTTATTTTATTTAAATACATTTGCCTGAGATTTCACCAGACACTCAACGGCACAGAAATGTGAAGAACCTCTTCATTAAATTCTTGTGCTTAATAAGTTGGGTTTAAAAGAATTTGGCTAGTTTGTAATTTAGAAACTTAAGTTTTTGTTCATTAGATGGCAGAAAACCATCCCATGTTGGTTTTATTGTTTGTTCTGTTTCATAGATGTAGAACATTGGATCAATTCAGTTAATCCCAGGTAAAGGTTACTTCAAGTTAATTATATTGTTATCACAACCTGCTTTATAAAGAGGCTTGAAAAGCTCTCTTTTTAAAATCCTTATATGATGAGGATTGTGTTTTCAATGAAGTTGGGAATAGTGCTAGTCTGTAGTATATCACAAAATATCACTTTGCATTAAAATCACAGCATCTACGGCTTAGCTGCATACTGTGTAAACAACCTACCGGTATTTTGCCGTTTCTTTAATGAACTGCTATTAAATACAACTGCTGTTTAGCACAATGTAAAGGGGTCAGTCTCTGCATATAGAACATAGAATAATAGAATCAGAAGGGATCTTGGAAGTCTTCTATCCAGCCTCTTGGATAGAGGAGTAGGAGACGCTATAATATTTTAGACAAATAGTTGTCCAGTCTCTTTTTGAAAACTTCCAGTGATGGAGCATTCACCGCTTCTGGAGGCAGGCTGTTCCACTGGTTGATCGCTCTCACTGTTGGGAAATTTCTCCTTAGTTCTAGGTTGCTTCTGTCCTTGGTTAATTTCCATCTGTTGTTTCTTGTCCTGCCCTCAGGTGCTTTGGAGAATAGCTTGACTGCCTCTTCTTCGTGGCAGCCCCCTCAAATATTGGAACAGTGCTATTGTGTCTCCCCTAGTCCTCCTTTTCACTAGACTAGACATACCCAAACGGTATGTGAACCTGCCCATTGCTTAGCCCAAAGGGTACAGAGTCATGGGGATGGACTGTGCAGCTGGAGAAGGACTGGGAAGGTCAGCAAGGGCACTGTGGCTTCTGGGGGTGGGGCAGGCAGCAGACCTCAAAGAGGGGTCCAAAACAAAAGACTGCACAGTCCTGAACTGGATGGAGGGGAGAGGAAAAGGCTCAGGGTAGCACACCCTGGAATCTCCCAGGATGTATCTATGAGGTTAGAAGATTATAAGCTTTAGCTGGTGAGATTCTGTCCATTTGGTGCAAGCAAATAAAGCATTGGACTTGATTGGATTTCACGGTGTCACTCTGGGCTTGTGCTTGACAGTCATGAATTGCTGATTTTTTTAATGTGTTGATTGTATATAAACCTTTGCACTTAAACATGTCCAGCATGAGCAAACTTAAACTCTGCGTTTGCTGAACAAGGACATTTCCAACGGTGGCTAGACACGATCATCCTGATTTCATACTTTATCTTTCTTCAGGGCAGCTAACTATTTGTGCTACTTTTGTTGTTGTTGTTGTTAGTTGCAAAGTCGTGTCCGACCCATCGCGACGCCGTGGACAACGTTCCTGCAGGCCTTCCTGTTATAGGTTACAGGTGCTCAAAAGCAGCACTTTGTTGATCCAAATCTATTCCAGGGCTAGGCATGGCTACCGGCAAATAAACATTGATGAAATGAACAAGGTCTTCATGTATCAGTGGCTCAAGGTGGAAAGCAGGCTGAGCTTTAACTGAAGATACTCAGTTGTTAGTTGCAAAGTCGTGTCCGACCCATCGCGACGCCGTGGACAACGTTCCTCCAGGCCTTCCTGTTATAAGTTACAGGTGCTCAAAAGCAGCACTTTGTTGATCCAAATCTATTCCAGGGCTAGGCATGGCTACCGGCAAATAAACATTGATGAAATGAACAAGGTCTTCATGTATCAGTGGCTCAAGGTGGAAAGCAGGCTGAGCTTTAACTGAAGATACTCAGCCAACTACATTGCTTTGCTTTTAAGGAGAAGTAGAACAATCCTGCATAGAAAGCTCTTGGAAAGGGAGAGCAGGAAGCAGGGTCTCTGTCAAAAGAAATAAATATTGAGATTCTGCTTGGCTGTTTGCTAGCAGGAAACACACTTTGATCCGAGGATGGATCATTCCTTTTCTTTGGCTGAAGTCCCAGCAGAGGCATTGTCCATCTTCCGGAGAAGGCCTAGGAGTGTTTTGAAGCAATCCTCCCCAAAGAGTTTGTTCTTCTTGCCCTTCACCTATTTCTGGTTAGAATTTGAGAGTGTTCCCATGCATTCCTGGAAATACGCTGTCAAGCCCCATACAATTGGATGAAACTAAGGATGCTGAGAACAATTAACCAGTGGAACAGCTTGCCTCCAGAAATTGTGGGCGCTCCGTCATTGGAGATTTTTAAGAAGAGGCTAGACAGTCACCTGTCTGAGATGGTGTAGGTTCTCCTGCTTGAGCAGGGGGCTGGACTAGAAGACCTCCAAGGTCCCCTCCAGCTCCTATTCTATTCTATTCTATTCTATTCTATTCTATTCTATTCTATTCTATTCTATTCTATTCTATTCCCTATTCTATTCTATTCCCTATTCTATTCTATTCTATTCTATTCTATTCTCCATTCCATATTCTATTCTATTCTATTCTATTCTATTCTATTCTATTCTATTCTATTCTATTCTATTCTATTCTATTCTATTCTATTCTATTCTATTCCCTATTCTATTCTATTCCATTCCATTCCATTCCATTCCATTCCATTCCATATTCTATTCTATTCTATTCTATTCTATTCTATTCTATTCTATTCTATTCTATTCTATTCTATTCTATTCTATTCCCATTTAACAGATGGACCTTCATGGAATATCTGGAAGAGCAGATCTGAAGCCCCCTGAGTGAATGGATAAGGTGTGGTGGGTCACAATGAAAAGTTTCTTTTCCTTACTTCTCTGTTGATTTGTCTTGAAGGGCTCAAAAAAAAAACCAAAAAAAACAACCAGGATATTTGAAGCTCAGGGTTGAACTGTGGTGTCCTTGGTACTCTCTGAGCTTGCAGATGTTTCGTTCATCATGTTTCATACATCATGAAACGTCTTGCACATGTTTCATTCATCATCAGTGCTGATGATGTTACCTAGTTTGATAATGAAAGATCTGCAAGAAAACCACCAAGCTCAGAGGGCACCAATGGCCCCATAAACTCAAAAGTTTGTTATCTTAGTAAAGTAAGGAGATCTGCTGAATAATCCTATGGTTCTGGCTGAAGATAGCATGGCTATGTTCTGAAAAAAAGGAAGAAGACAATGGAGTCTTCTTACTTTCCATCTTCCCTTCCACTAATTAACGACAGAAATCTCTACAGCATCCTTGATGTTCAAAGGAGATGCTCCCACGGGCCATCACATCACACCCTAATGTTTTTGTCAAGCATTTCCTAAGCATAAGCCAGAAAAGAGGAGCTATGGATTAAGACATTTTCTTTCTGGAAGCTTTATCCATTCTATCCATGAACTCTCAATCCAGTTCTGGCTCTAAGGGAGCGTGTGCGTAGGTTGCTTCCAAGTCAAGCAGTGATATAGCTTTTAATTTTAAAACTGTCACCAGAACCATAACTTGCGATGAATGGTTAGGGTGTCTCTTGACATTTTTGATTTACAGAGGAAGATACACGAGGGGGTGGTGGGGAGGTTTATTTTTCTGTTTTTTGTTTTAAATGATTGCAAGGGAGGCATACATTTAATGGACTGTTTCAGATCCAAAGCTTTGGGCAGGTCACATTTAAAACCGAAGAGGCACTCTGGAGCAATGGAATGGAATGGAGGGGATGAAAGGAGAAGGGGAGTGTGGGGAAGGGAAAGGAGAGGAGGTGGGGTGGGTGGGGAGAGGAGAGGAGGTGATCTGGGTGAAGAGAGGAAAGGGATGGGATGGGATGGGATGGGGAGAGGAGAGGAGAGAGGTGGGGAGAGGAGAGGGAGTGGGGAGGGGAGAAGAGGAGAGAGGAGAGTAGTTAGTGTGGGTGGGGTGGGGAGAGGAGAGGAGAGGAGAAGGTATGGGGTGAGGGGAGAGGAGAGGAGAGAGGAGAGGAAGTGGTGTGGATGGGGAGAGGAGAGGGGATGGGGAAGGGAGTGGAGGGGTGGGTGGGGAGAGGAGAGGAGAGGAAGGGATGGGGTGGGGTGGGGTGGGGAAGGGAGAGGAGAGGAGAGGACACTTTATTTGCCCACACAAGGAATTTGTCTCCAGTGCAGAAGCTCTCAGAGTACATGCAAAGCAACAGAGCCATCATCATCATCATCATCATATCCATAAAAGGGGTAGTAAAGAAGATAAGGATAATAATAATAATGCTGCAACCATACAACATGAGTAAATGCTTTCATTTGAATCGATCAGCTTGAGTCAGGCTGAGATTGGCACTGCAGATCAGAGCAGGAGTAGGCAATAGAAAACAGCCAGCGCTCGGTTGATCTTCACCACAGTTTCACGTAAGGTTTCCCCAGAGTGGCCGATATTGACCACTGAAAGTTGACAGGGCTATCCAAGGGTTGATAAATTAGAAATAATAATTTGGTGGCAATTTTAAAGTCACCCCCCAAAACTGGAGAGTTGAGTGGCGTGTCATTCTGAGGCTCCTGGTGTGTGCATCTTGAACCAAAGCAGTTTCAGACAGCACATTCTGTTGCGTTGGTCCTGAAGGACCTTCTTAATTTAAACTGTGGCCACTAATGAGATTTTTCCGGAATAAGAAAGTGACCAGTGCTAGTTTTCCATTCTTCCATTTTTGGAATCCTCTTGTGTTTGTTCCCTTTCACCACCACTACTACTATTACTACTACTACTACTACTACTACTACTACTACTACTACTACTTCTTCCTCCTCCTCCTCCTCCTCCTCCTCCTCCTCCTCCTCCTCCTCCTCCTCCTCCTCCTCCTCCTCCTCCTCCTCCTCTTCTTCTTCTTCTTCTTCTTCTTCTTCTTCTTCTTCTTCTTCTTCTTCTTCTTCTTCTTCTTCTTCTTCTTCTTCCTAAACTTTTATTTCTCTTTGTCTTTGCTTTATCTTTCCTCTCTTTGATCTTTTATTTTCTCCGATCTCCTGTGTCTAGCCAGCCCGTTATTGCTCCTCTATCACAGTCAGGGGACCCACTTGTGAGATATTTTTAAAGCCGCTGCAGAATGACATTCAGCTCTCATCTGGCTTCTCTGTGACCATTGTTTAAACTTTACTGAATGCTGGGATTGTGAGACACATTTCAAGTGATCCCAGCTCAGCGGAGAGAATGATTCAGGGCCTTTTTCTCACCGAGGAGAAGAGAAACGAATGCCCAAACGCTAACTGCACTTGCCAACTTGGTTTTTAATGATGCTAAATCACTGCACCATTTTGTTTGGCCATTAGCAAAAGATCTGGGCTATAGCGTGCAATCTCCAGAAGCCCAAACAAGGTTGTGTACAGTTGTTTTGATGTCATTTCTTGTTGCCTTGTTTCTCTTTTCTTGCTTGGGCCAGAAGTGGGGAATTGTATTGGGTACTGGGGGGGGGGGGAGAAGCACAACAGAGAAGAAGTTGCTATTGACATCATTGTGTTGCACCTCATTGTGTTGCACCCCTCTCCTCTCCCCATCCCATCCAGATCATCTCCTCTCCTCTCCTCTCCCCTCCTCTCTCCTCTCCTCTCCCTTCCCCACCCTCCCCTTCTCCTCCCCTCCCCTCCATTGCATTCCATTGCTCCAGAGTGCCTCTTCGGTTTTAAATGTGACCTGCCCAAAGCTTTGGATCTGAAACAGTCCATTAAATGTATGCCTCCCTTGCAATCATTTAAAACAAAAAACAGAAAAACAAACCTCCCGCCACCCAAAGTGTCCAATTGTCAACAGCAGAATGCTCAACCAGATGGAGACTGGATTGGTCCAGCAGAGCAATCCTTATATATGCCGATAATATTATAAATAATGAAAGAATTTGGTTCATGGGCGAATCTGCAAGGCTTTGCAAAATATGAGACCTGACAATATGGATGTGCAAAATTCACAGGAACCTGGCACATTAAACCTGTAGAGAAAGGAAAAATTCAAGTATTAGTAGGTACTTGGAAAGATTTATTGGGGATCATAGTTCTTCCTTAAGGCCTGAGTTGGTAAACTACTTAACTGCCTGCTTCCCTTAAATGCTCTTAATTAAATCTTCTAGGCTGTTTTTTTTTAAAATTTGCTGCTCGCATTTGACCATTTACTCACTGCTTGGCATTTTTTCCATCCCAGTTATGAGTTTATCGATTCCAGAAATATCAATACTCAGCAGAACTGGCTTCACATAAAATTATGCAGGCACTGAGCTGGAGATAGAGATGGAACTTGGGAAGGAACTTCAAGACTTTTTACACAGTTTGGTTAAATGTATTTTTCAGAGTCATTTTGAGGTGCTGATCCCAACTACATTTTTATGGGCTTCAGCACAGCAGGATGAGTCTAGTTCTGCCTGGTTGAACTTTGTGGGTGTGGTGCAAAATGGGAGAAGCCTTGTCTCTTAAACAAAGGGCTGGTTGACCCTTAAAATGTTTTGAACTGAAAACAATACAGAACTTCCATTTTCCAGACAGCCTTGCAATTGCCTTAGTTTCAATGGACAAAACGTAGTATAAACTTAATCCCCCCTCAACAATCTGGATTGTTGATGTAATTTATATAATTTGCATCAATGCCAGTCATTATAATTACATAATCAAGGTTCTTATGGCTTTTGTGTCCCATTATGGCACAGAATGGCTATTGTGTAATATAATTGACATCCATTATGTCAACTGCATAATTACCTGCATAAATGATGGAAAATGACACAGATGGTGAAATGGGAGATAATAGAGCTGGAAGGGACCTTGGAGGTCTTCTAGTCCAGCCCCCTGCTTAACACCCTGAGAGTTGTTACAAACATTTGGTGCATTGTCTTTTCAGGAAGGGCCAACATTTCTTTATACGTCAGTCAGATCCTTGTGGCCTCTTGTCTGTTATTGTTACTATTATAGTTTTATAACTCTTAGTCTCTTTGTGGTATCTTGTGTGGTTGACGTGTGTAGAACGTGATGTTCCAGTGAGAAAGATAAGAAAAAGTGTGGTATATACCACAATCAAACTACATCGATCAATATGTATCTGTGCTCCTAAATTAAATGAGAATAAGATAGAAAGTTAGACGATGCCCTACACCTCATGTCAAGGAAGAGAAGAATGAGAAAGAAAGATTACAAAAAATGAAACAGAACACAATCTCAATGTTGATTAGCCTCTTGCCTCAAACACTGACTAAGGGATTGGAGTCATACAACCCATTCATTTTTGCACTGTACGCAACTGGATTGCACTATAATGAGTTGTGTTAGGCAATCTGGCTTCAAACTATCTATTAACTCCCCCTCCACCCAAAAGAACCAAAGTCAAAACCAAACAAGCTTATTAGTGTTTAAGTGAACTATATGATCCTTAAGTCTTGTCTACCTAGTTGGGTTGACTAATAAAATAATAAATAATCTTAATAAAGTAATCTTATCTAAGAGCCCACTGGTTATAGATCAGGATGAAGAAGAATCGCTTAGAGCTGAATCACACAGAATCAAGTTTTGCTGGGAAATTCAGGAAACAAATCAACAGTGAGACCATGTTCTCTACATATTTTGGACTCTTTCGGCCTCCTCCTCTTTCTAGATGTGAGGTATAGGACATTTATACACAACTCTCTTGTGAAATTGCTTATTTGACAACGGCTGAGCTCTTTGAGATGCCATTATCCTGGGTTCTTTAGCTGAGTAGGAGTCAGAAGAATACAGCTGCCAGATCTGTCAGTCATCCTGAAGTTTATGCTTTGCTCTTATTTTACATGTGAAAAGGCTGGTTAGTTGCAGCCCTTTGATTCAGCATGAGAAACCAGCGGTTGGGGAGGAATGGAGAGGTCTATAGGTAAGCATTCAGCTTGCCTGTTGGATTTTTTTTTTTAATGTGCAGATGTTCCCTTTTAGAGTGAAAAGAATCTCTTGTGAGCAAAAAGCAGAATATTTTCCAGGAGATTAGAAGACAGGGCAGTGTAACTCTAAGTGAATGGCATGGAGAACTTTGCGTATGGGAAATTCCAAGTTCTAGTATTTCCAATAAAAGCCATCAGGTTGCTGTTAGTGGGAGAGGCTGGCGGTTGGTATGATTTTGTACCCCAAAGAGCAGGGAGCTGACACGGTGTCAAGGTAGCTTCACACAAAGGTTCAGATAGGTTGCATTTTGGATCACAAAGAAAACCTTGTCCTTTTACTTCTTCTTTGTCGTGCACCACACCATACAGATTTAATTGGCCAATTTAATGTTCCTGTTACTGATCTGACAAGCTGTCATGACTTAGATGGCAGTTGTAATAGGAACTTTTATGACAAATTCTGCCTGGAGTAATAAAGAACAAAGACAGCAGCTCCCTAGAAGCAACCTGAGTGGTTTTTTTTTTGTTTGTTTTCATTAACTGGCTGTGCTCTGTCTTTTTCGGACCCCCACAAAGCAT
Source organism: Crotalus tigris (assembly GCF_016545835.1). Lineage (NCBI taxonomy): Eukaryota > Metazoa > Chordata > Lepidosauria > Squamata > Viperidae > Crotalus > Crotalus tigris. The sequence continues at coordinate 3,563,618 of NW_024097358.1, forward strand.
CCCTTAGACCAGGGGTGTCAAACTGGTGGCCCGTGGGCTGGATGCGTCATGCGCAGGCCACGGCCACCTCAGCTCCACAAAGGCAAAAGAATGCCGCTATACATCACAATACATCACGTGACGCAATCGAGTTTGACACCCGTGCCTTACACTCATGCTCCAAAGACAGCAGAGCTGGGGATGGCCAGTTTTTGTGACTCAAGGACATGGTAACTGTCTTCCAATACTTGAAGGGCTGTCACAGAGAAGAGGGGGTTGACTTATTCTCCAACACAGCTGAGGGCAAGACAAGAAGTAATGGGTAGATCATTCAAGAGCCAGCCTAGAACTAAGGAGAAATTTCCTGTCAGAACCATTAATCAGTGGAATACCTTTCTTCCTGGATGTGGCTGATCCATCAATGGAGATTTTGAAAAATAGACTGGACAATCATTTGACCCGGATGGTATAGGTTTCCTGCCTTGAGCAGGCGGTTGGATGAGAGGACCGGAGGTTAAACATATGAAGAATGGTTGCAGGAATTTGCTATGTCTAGGAGTGATGTGATAGTTGTGTTCCAATATCTGAAGGGCTGCCATGAAGAAGGGGGGGGGGGAACAACCTATTCTTCAAAGCATCCAAAGGCAGGACAAGAAGCAACGGATGGAAATTAATCAAGGAGAGAAGCAACCTGCAACCAAGGAGAAATTTCCTGACAGTGAAACAATTAACCTGTGGAACGCCTTGCCTCCAGAAATTGTGGATGCTCTAATACTGGAAGTTTTTAAGAAGAGATTGGACAACCATTTGTCTGAAATGGTAGAGGGTTTCCTAGTGAGCAGGGGGTTGGACTTCCAAGGTCCCTTCCAACTCTGTTATTCTGCTTGTGGAGTGAATCATATGGTCAGTGACTGAAGCATGCCGTTTTACTTACCTGGTGCCCTTCAGTTGTGTTGGACTTCAGCTCTTCAGTTGCATACCATCAAGGTAACATGGGCAGCTCTGAAATCCCACCGAATGAAAGGCACCAGGCTGGAGAAAGTTGGAGATGGTAACAGAAAGCTCTTATCTCATGTAGCTCAGTTACCTGCCTTCAGATGGTCACCTCACCCGAGTCATAGGCCCCTTGCCCTGGGCAATGAGTTGATCAACTTGTGCAGGGGTAGGCAACCTTGGCTCTTTTATGACTCATGGACTTCAACTCCCAGAATTCCTCAGCCAGCATGGCTCAGCTTGGAAACCTCTCCCTTTCCCCTCAGCATGGCTGGCTCAGGAATTCTGGGAGTTGAAGTCCACGAGTCGTAAAAGAGCCAAGGTTGCCTACCCCTGAATTTGTGTATATCACCCTAGCATGCATCAAAAAGCTTCTTCCGTCCCAATTTCTGCCTTCCTTGCAGACCTCAAATATTTAATGTAGAAGATGATGTTTTTTCCCCCCTGTAAATAAATCGATCAGTATGCAAGATGTTTGTTCCCTGCTGAATCACGGGCTGCTGTTGAGATAAACGGATCTTGCGATGACAATTCTGAGCAGAATACCAATCTAGCGATGCTTCTTCCCGGAGGTTCTTGACATTTCTTATGAATTCCATTTGAAAGAAGGTGCAGTCCCAAGGAGGGGGGAAAAAAAGACATATTGGTTGGACCACTTCTGGACAGGTGGGAGAGAATAGATCAAGCTGAGAGGAGAGCGTATTGAAGAGTGTTGAGCATTAATGTGGATGGGGTTGAGCTGGACCTTTGTCATAATGTATTAATCCAATTCTTTTTAAATTATACCTGCGCAAATCTGTCTTTCAGAATCTCAGACTTTTGTTGTTGTTCATCTCAGTATTACCACATGAAAGGAAATCGGTTAACGTTATTTTGTGCAGTGTATGTTTTTATGAAAGATTTGTTTTAGTTTTTGATGCCCAATTCTAAGCTGGCATTGTGATTGTCAGTCTCTCCCCCCCCCTTTCTTCCTTCTTTTTGCATTTGATGGTAAAGCTCTTTTAACTGCATGGTGGAGGTTAAGGTAAAGGCCCTTGTATCTAGCATGGCTTAAAACTGTTTTTGTTTAAAAGCTTCTTTACAGATGTTGAGTATTTTGATTTCTTCTTGACATTCATGCAGAGGGGAGACATGTTTGGTGGGAACTGCTAATTCAGGGAATGCCGATAACGTCATTAATAATGTAATTTTTTTAAAATGGTGCTTTAATGTTCTTGTTTGTTAATTCTTTGAAACATTCTTTGTAATAACTACTACATTGTAGTAGACAAAATGTACAGGTAGCCTAGCATTCTGATACTTGGAATTTTCTTTAATTATTTCTTAGATTTTTGAGGTTACTTGGCTCCAAAAAGATAATGCACAGCTAACTTTAAATTTTTAAAAACTCACAATACAAAACAGAAAATGTTAAGAAAAGCCATTGGCCTGGTATTTCACCAGCAAATCTCAATCTTCGCTCAAGCAACCATTGAAGTTTAGAGTAATTGTATTTATAACAGTTCAGATTGCACTGACATTTAAAGGGAAGGATATCTATCTTTAAAAAGATCCACTGGAACAACTTGCTATTTTCCATCTAATTTTTATTTATTTATTTTTTTAAAAAAGTGCTTTACCCCTGAAAACAGAAATTGGACTATTCCGGTCTCCTTTTTTCATGAGTAGACAATGTGTCTCCTAGATACTTTCCTGAGCAGCCATTCTGTAAACAGAGAAGTCTCCCATGGAAACCATTTTGTGAATGAGCTCACCACAATCTATCAAAATCTCAGATATGCCACCCGACCTTCACTCCATTTTGTCTACCAACTTCAGCTGATGCTTTATGTTCTGTGTTACAGAAATGGCATCGGACATACCAGGGTCAGTGACACTGCCGGTGGCACCCATGACCACTGGTCAAGTAAGAATGGCAGGAACTGTGCCTGCCAGAGGCGGAAAGAGGCGTTCTGGGTAAGTAGGCATCACTTTTTCAAAATAATGTTGAATGGACGGACAAGTTATTTTCAAGATGGGAGTCCTCTCTCTCTCTCTCTCTCTCCTTCCTCTTCTTTCTATTCTCCTTCCTCTTCTTCCTCCTCCTCCTCCTTCTGCTTTTTCTGCATCTTCTTCCCTTTCTCCTCCTCCTTCCCTCCATCTCATGCAAACACACACAAACGCGCACACAGATACATGCTAAATGGCTGCAAGCTTTGCACAAAAACATTTATTTAGGATGGCGAATGAATGAAAGAAAAGGATTTAAGAGTACGCAGCTCTTCTCTTTGAATTCATCTTCCCTGACGGATTTTTCTAACACTTGGAAGGAAAATAAGAGGTGGGCATTGCGAGATGAATAAATCATGCACCAATAAATGTTGGAAATACCAGGACAGTGATGGAATGTGTTATCCTAGGGGGTGTGTGTGTGTATATATATATATATATCCAACATATTTTATCTGTTGGGTGGAACACCCGGTCTACCAAATATAAATCAGTCTGTTCTGTGTTGCACTCCAGTCTAGGATCCAACATATATATATTTTGGATGAAGCACCCGGATAAATCATTCCGTTCTGCGTTTTGCTCCAATCTAGGAGCATTTTTTGCAGGCAGATGTTAATACAGCTGCCTAACATGCCAGCTGCCCAGGTTCGAATCCCAGAAGGGTATGACTAGCTGATGAGAGCTAAAGAGCTTGAAATAGCTATACTAGTCTCCCTTTAACTCTTTGTCTGCCACAACATTTTGAATATATATGTATGTATGTATATTTCCATTAGAAATAGACCAACCTATTCAGAAATGTCTGAAAATAAAATATGAAGTAAAGCCGTAAACATTACGATCCCAAAGAAGATGAATGAAAGGTATCATAATTTATGAAGAGGGATGCCGACAATGGCCAGAATCAATCTGGTACAACATTGGGAAAGAAAAGACTGTGCCGTGAAGCTTTTTCATCCCCTCTAAAACGATTTTCAGCCACTAAGCACAAAAAGGTTTTTCTACTCCTGAATTAATAGTTTCCACCTTGTGTTTTCGACTGAAAGCTAAAGTTAGATGCAGTCATATTTCTTGATGTATGGATTTTTCCCCCCTTTTTCACTTGCGTCAAATAAATAACATGCGGTGAAATGTCACGGTGGAAGGAACGGTCTTTCTGAAGGACTGCAAGCAAGCCAAGTATCCATCTGAATGAAATATTGTGCATGGTAAATGGTTGGGGGGGATATATATTTGTAAAAGATAGAAAGCTTAACCTTGGTTGAGTTTCAGATTTATATACTGCTATACAGAGGAGTTCAATGCAGATGGAAAAAGATAAGCAGCTTGAGGAAAATTGAAAATCTATATTGCTGTAAGATCTTTTTTTAAAAAGCCATTTGAATGTTTGCAAAACAGTTGATCACTTTTGAGCTCTCTAAACCATTCAATCAAGCAAGATGTTCACAAAATGCGGAGGGTGGGGGAGAATGCATTTTCAAGTATTTCTACCCTTTGTGGAAGACACAGATCCATATTAGTAAGTGGACAGTGAGTCCTATTCATTTGATTAGCTAGCCAAGTGGCCACTGGAGGTCACTGTTTCTCCTCCAATCACTGACCATCAAAACATCAACAAATTAAGATCTGGAAGAACAGCTTAATTTCAATGTCATTCTCCCTGCGGCGGTTGCTCAGAAATATATGATGATGGAATTAGAAAAGGTGGTCATAATTTAACCAAAATTAAAATTTAATTGAGAACATAGCACATCCTGACTTTTCTCTTACCTCTTAAATGTAGGTTTGGGATGTTAATCTCAGGAGCGAGATAAGTGGTGGTCCTTGCAAAGCGCCTGTTTTTGAGTAAAGCCTCAAACATTCTTGTCAAACTTCAGAACTCAGAGAAAGTGACCAAAAATAGGGCAATATTATGAGGGCAGCAGTGATGGTGGTGGTGGAGTTTTGCTTGCAAAGAAAGTTAAGACGGGAACTCGAAGAAATGGAATTTTTTTGACCAGGTGACAAATGGGTGAAGAAATTGGGCAGGCTTTGAAGACCATCTGGCTGTAACACACGCAAAGCAAGAATAGCCAAATTAACAGATAACTTCACCAGGACAAAAACACCTGACTTCTGGCTTGCTTATAAATAGTCAGCTGGGTGGAAAGGAAACCAATTGAAGTTCAAGATGACCTACAATTCTACTTTTGGGCAGCGTTAAGGAAAAAGAATCCATAGCATGGAGAGGAGACATGAAGGTGAGACAATGGCTTTATGGAAGTCAGGACCCAGCTTCCCTCATCCCTGCTGTTGACCAGGAAGGCTGAGCCTGATGGGATTTGGAATCCAGAATATTGGAGAACTGCAAACACCCCATTTTGGTTGTTTTAGATTCGCTCCAAAAAGAGAAGGAACAAGACTGTTCGTAAACTCTTAACATAAAGTAAGAACTGAAACTAAAGTAAGCATCGCTAATGAGTGGAGAAAGGCAAAAGGGGAGGCACGGTGAGAAATAATGCATAATTCACCTCATCTTTCCTTAACCCATGCAGACTCTTCCAGGTATGGAGATATAATTGTAATAATACTCTTTCTTTCTCCCTCAGAATGGAATTTGACGATGAAGATGGTGAAGGACCCAGCAAATTTTCAAGGTGAGTTGTGTTTTTTTAAAAAAAGACTCCATTGAGGAATTTAAATGGGTGAAGGGGACACATTCTGCACATTTAATAGTGCTATTGCCACAAGGAAACCCATGTGATCTCAGCAGATGTGCATTAATTTGTATGTGTTTAATATTAAACAGCACGGAACAAAATGTAAAAAAAAAAAGCAGGTGTACCACTTACAACTCTGACAAACTAAATATTTTTGGAGTGGGTCTGTGTGAGCACATGTATATGTGCATGCACACACCCACATATACACACTTATGTATGTGCTGCTTTATTAACCAGAGGCATTTTCTTTAGCTGATCAGCCGATTGCACTGATTAGGATTTGAAGAGGAGACATCAGGGAATTTCAGAAAACACTAATAGCAAACTGTTTGGGGTATTGGTGTGAACCAATGCACAACAATATTTCTGTGAAGTTACTGGTAGTTTGCTGGACTTGAGGGGCCTTAGTCCTTTCTGAGCTTGCTTTTTTCCTTGCAGACGTTTCATTACCCAAAGTAAGTAATTCATCAGTCTAGCTATCTGTAGATGAGCACTGATGATGTTATCTAGTTTGAGTAATGAAACGTCTGCAAAGAAAACAGCCAAGTTCAGTGAGCACCATGGACCCCTCATTTCAACCCTGAGCTACAAATCGTCTCCTTTATTGAGCTGGATTTATCTGCAACCCTGTTTCCTTCTTAGAGAATTTGTACTCTCAGCTGCAAAAGTGGTAGAACTATCCAGATGAAATGGACTGAACGCAAGAATAATTTTCCTATCGGTGAGCAAATCGCAATCCTGCGGTATATTGTGCCCGTCTTGGAAATGAATCAGAATGACTTCCATCCTTCTGCCTTGCACTGGGACAAAATCCCTAACCTTTTTTTTTTTTTACTGCTGCTTTATTGTTCTGTCCTTGTGCAATCTGGGCCAGGAGCTCGGCTTGAAAACAACGGAATGACAAAGCAGCATTTATACGCTTGCGTTCCTCAGAGCTCCTTCCCATCCGTCTGACATATTGTAGGTGCGATGAAAACAATTTCTCTGGGTTTTCAAACTCAAGGCTTTGCATTCCTCGTTCCTGGAATCCAAATGCAGCTTTTAAAATCGTTTTTGAAAGAGGAAGTTTCCCCAGACAGTTTGCTCCACTAAATGAGGGTCCGCGAGGCTGTTTGCCAGGATTGGTTTAGGGACTTCCTGCAGTGAGACAGAGATTGGCCTAGATTGGAAGTCCCTTCTAACTCATTCATTCTGTGATTCTTTATACTTCAGCACAAAGAGGGTTAACTAAAACAGTGCATGCAAGTAATTCTCAAGTTATGACCATTTATTTATGACCATCGAAAATTACAATGACACTGAACAAAGTGACTTATGATCTGTCCTTGCCCTTATGACCATTGCAGCATCCCCAGGATCATGTGATCAAAATTTGGGCACTTGGTATCTGGCATGTATTTATGATGTTTGCACTGTCCTGGGGTCATTGATTAGAATAGAGCAGAGCAGAGTGGAACAGAACAGAACAGAAGTAGAACAGTAGAGTAGAATAGATAGAATAGAGCAGAGCAGAGCAGAATAAAATAGAATAGAAATAGAATAATAGAGTAGAATAGATAGAATAAAGCAGAATAAAATAGAAGTAGAATAGTAGAGTAGAATAGAGCAGAGCAGAATAAAATAGAATAGAAATAGAATAATAGAGTAGAATAGATAGAATAGAGCAGAAAAGAACAGAACAAAACAGAATAGAATAGAATAGAATACAAGTAGAATAATAGAGTAGAATAGAACAGAACAGAATAGAATAGAACAGAAGTGGAATAATAGAGTAGAATAGATAGAATAGAGCAGAATAAAATAGAATAAAATAGAATAAAAGTAGAATAATAGAGTAGAATAGAGCAGAGCAGAGCAGAATAAAATAGAATAGAAATAGAATAATAGAGTAGAATAGATAGAATAAAGCAGAATAAAATAGAATAAAAGTAGAATAATAGAGTAGAATAGAGCAGAATAGAACAGAACAGAATAGAATACAAGTAAAATAATAGAGTAGAATAGAGCAGAACAGAACAGAATAAAATAGAACAGAAGTGGAATAATAGAGTAGAATAGATAGAATAGAGCAGAGCAAAGCAGAACAGAATAGAATAACAGAGTTGGAAGGGACCTTGGAGGTCTTCTAGTCCAACCCCCTGCTCAGGTAGGAAACCCTATACGATTTCTGTCCAGTCTCTTAAAAGCCTCCAGTGATGGAGCACCCACAACTTCTGAAGGGAAACTGTTCCACTGGTTAATTGTTCTCACTGTCAGGAAGTTTCTAGGTTGCTTCTCTCTTTGGTTAGTTTCCATCCATTGCTTCTTGTCCTGCCTTCAGGCACTTTGGAGAATAGCTTGACTCCCTCTTCTTTGGGGGAAACCCCTGAGATATTGGAACACTGCTATCATGTCCCCCCTGGTCCTTCTCTTCATTAAACTAGACATCCCCAATTCCAGCAATTATCTTTTACAATCTTCCTAGCCAACTTCCCACAAGCAAAGTCAATGAGGGAAGCTGAATTTGCTTAACGACCACAGGACTCATTTGACTGCAGTGATTCACCTAATTGGGTGCAACTCCCTTAGCAACAGCCTTGCTTAGCAACAGAAATCCTGGTCCCAACTGGATCATAGTTTGAGGAATACCTTTACTCAACCTGCTGAGATGTAACGGGTGAACCTTCGTTTGCTGTTGTTGAAGCTTGTGTGCCACCTCACTCCCAACAATTCTGGCTGGCTCACAACAATCAAAGAAATGAAACAAATCAGGAGAAGATGCAAGATAGCAATCACAACAGACCAGATGGAATGAAGTGGAATGTCCCAATTGCCCTCGCCCAAAGTCTGGGTGAAGAGACAGCTCTTAATGTTTGAGCCAAGACAAATGTTGTTGTTGTTGTCTTTTCGACTTTCCTCTCCTTTTCCTGGTGCCGCTGCAAGCTTAAAGCACTGCAACTTTTAAACCCGCCACCATTTCCCATGCCCTCCAGAGACAGCAAAACTCCAATTAAAGTTCATTCCATTGAGGGGTTCACACCCTGCTCTGTAATTCTAACTCGCTCATGACCCATTTCAATTAGAGTGCACAATCTGCGGCCACAGGGATGTACGTGGCCGTCCAAAACCTTGGCTTTAGAGTCTCTTCAGCTGCCGCCCAAAGCGGCCTTTTGTTCTTTTAAATTTTATTTCCCATTCAGCGATCAGCCAAACACCGCTGCCTAAAGCGAGCAAAAGAAAAGACAAGAGAATTGTAATCTTGACTTCGTCAAAAGGGGGAAGCGATTGAACCCGCGGAGAGAGTGGTGGTATACATTTGTAGTTCATTAATTTTAATAAACTGCATTTTTTTTAATTTATTTTTTTTGTCCTTGCCCTACCCAATCTTTGGAATGCAGTCCCTAGAATACTACTGAAAACCAAGTTTGTCTGTTGGCTTGAAAAACAAAAACAAAAAAAAAAAATACACATCTCTGGTTTAAATGAGCTGGAGTGTTCCAAGTTAAAATGGAAGGAAGCTGTTCTTAGTTTAAAATAGGGAGCGAGAGCTTTTGGTGTCCTTGATGCTGTGATATTGGAGAGGGCTTTTGAGGTCTAGAAGGCCCAAAGCCAGACAGAAGAGCCTGAGACAGACAGGCCCATTAGTATAACTAGGCAGTTATAGTGACTTAGCTGTCATTCTCACTGAGAAATTGTCTCTTTCAGTCTGTTGGGGTACCCAGAGAAATGAGTTTGTCCCTCTGGATTGCTGTACCAATGCCATGAGACTTAAAATTGGCATTTGCTAGTTTTCTGCTCTAATGATGCCTTTTTTTTTTTAGTATCTGTAATAAAAATAGCTGATCCAAAGAGCGTTGTCCGTCAGTTTTTGTCTTCTGGCTTTCAAGTCTGAATAATAGTCTGGGTGAAGCCAGACAGGAAAGAATAAGATGAACCTCTTGCAGAGACACCTAAAGCAAATATAGGAAACTTGATGCTCTCCAGATGGTTTATATGTTACTTTGCCAACACTTTTGCTATCGATCATGTTGTTTAAGTTGATGCCCACAATCTTTGGAGGCTACCTTGATGCCTATCCCAACTGGCTGGGAATTTATAAGGTGTTTGCCCATACTTTCAGTTATGTTTTTTTTCCTTCTTATTAACGAGTGTTTGGTTATGTTTTCTTTTTTTTTTCCTTTGCAGGTATGATGATCAAATCTCTGTTGATAAGGAAAAATATGCAAGGTAGGCGTTGGAAAAAAAGGGAAGGGATAATCCTAAGATAAAAAAAAGAATACTAAATCCATCCAGCCTTTTGTATTTCAGTCTAAGGAGTTATTTTTCTCTTTGGGTGGTCAAAGTAATGGTTGATCCAGAAAAGAATAGTGACATGGGGTATACCATCCGGAAGGAACAGTCTTGGAAAGATGTTGTAAAATCAAAGCAAAGAGTCCTTGTTATAGAGGCAAGTACATCCCTTGGAAGTGGATTACTATGAAATGAATAGAAAAGATGGAACATCCCACTAATTTATTGGACTTGATTCAGATGAAAATTAAATGCAATTCAAACCCAGGATTGGAGATACTCCTTCCCATCCATATACACATACTAGGTTGAATTCACACAGCCCACTTAGTTTGATGATTGAATTAACCTTTGTTTGTGCTGAGTTGTAACCCAAACAAATTGACTTGAGTTGGTAGAAAACACTAAGCCAGAAAAAAATGAACCTTGCTTGTTGTCAGAACCTATTTGATAGGTGTTGACCAGCTTTAGTATGTTGTGTGAATGCAACCCAAAAAGACTGATGGAGCTCGGTGGTCATCATCTTTCTGCAGCAGAGCAACTTTCAAAGTGATCTACAGTTTCAAAAGAAGAGACATAACTTAATGTGCTGCAGAAGGTTGTTGTCATCTCCCTTTCTTTTAGAGAAGCAGATAGCAGGAACCATCTCAAACCAGTTTGGAAGAACAAGGACGTGGACTTGCTGTACAGCAGTGTCCTCTGTCTGTTGCAGTAAAAAAGAAAAAACAATTGAAAATGAATTGATTGGTTGGGAAAGACTACAGAGCAGAGCCATGCTGGCTCAGGAATTCTGGGAGTTGAAGTCATAAAAGAGCCAAGGTTGCCTACCCCTGTCTTAAACCATCATCTTATTGGCAGTGATGCATGACCCCAGCCACTTAATACAAACAGGGCCTGTCAGTAAATTAATTAGGTTTGAGTGAACAGGAACAGGTTTGGTTAGTTGGGAGAAAGCTGTTGTAGTTGGTGCTGCACAGACTCATTTGGGAAAGGAACTGTGCAACCAGGAGTTGCTACAGAGAAGCTTGATCTTACCTGCTTAGTATCTTGAAGCAGAAACATTGGAAAAAGACATGATAGAGATCTTCATTGATCAATGGATTTAAGTTTTGGGGAGACTTCATAAAATGTCTTGGGAGGGCTTGGTATTAGTCTTCACTTGAAAGAGAGCTAAAATTATTGCAGCATAGTATCAAAAGTGGTTTTTATTTTGAAAAGGCAACTGGATGGATTCTTTTGAGGAAACACAAGACCAGGGGTCTTCAAACATGGCCCTTGTATGACTTGTGGACTTCAACTCCCAGAATTCCTCAGCCAGTGTGCACTCTGGCTGAGGAATTCTGGGAGTTGAAGTCCACAAGTCATAAAAGGGCCAAGTTTGAAGACCGCTGCACAAGACGTTTTGCTTCCTATCCTGGAAGCTTCTATAATGGGAAGCGAAACATCTTGTCCCCCCCCAAAAAAAATCAATCCAGTGGCGTTTTTAAGACAAAAACCACTTTTGATACAACTATGACCTGGATAACTGAGAATCTTCATTAGACATATTGTAGCATAGCTTCTTGTCTACTGGTTTGGCTACACCATCCTCCCTGGCTCTTCTTAGAAGTAGCTCAGTGGTTTTTCAGAAGCCCGTGCTATGGTTGACAAGAGAGGCGATGTATCAGGATGGCTTTGTGGTCTGACTTCCTTGCCCTTGAGGTGTTGTTGAATATTTGGATACAATGGGAGCAGGCAAGTGGTGATGTGTGGCAAATGGGCCACGGAAAATGCATGGATGTTTCTCATGTGCATTCACACAGTCAGAGGACACCATCACTTTCTCTCATCCGCATATACCTCCATAGATGGAACACGTTTTATAAGTCATAAACTCTGTGTCAGGAATCCCCAGTCTTGGGAGCTGGTGAGTAATTCTGAATTTTAGGAACGTCTCATAGCTGCTGTTACAAGACATCTGCCTTGGGGGAGGTTACTTTCTACTGCATTCTACCGTTTCCAAGAAATATTCTTTCTAGTCTCCATTTATTGTTCTCTATCTTTCTTCTTCTTCTCCTCTGGATGTGGTCCTGAATAGAACCTGAGGCAACACAGCCTGAGCCAGTGATGGTGAACCTTTTAGAGATCACGTGCCCAAACTGCAATCCAAAACCCACTGATTTATCGCAAAGTGCCAGGGCCGCATCAGCATTGTGGTGCCCCCCGGGGGGGCAGGGAGGTGCCTCTTGAGTGCTGCCTCTGGCATGCAAAACCCAGGGGCGCAAAAATGGACCACCATGCTGCGTGCAAAAATGGCCGCCGCCGCACTGTAGGGTACAGATACAAGGCACTGCACCATGCAAGAATGTAGCAAGGCTAGTATCATGCAGGCATTAGCCCCACTCTATTTGCAGTGTGTGCGTGCTTGTGGCCCATGTGTGCACACACGCATGTAAAATGCTTCCCTCTCCCTTTTCTTCCAGTCCACCAATTGACAATGTTTGGTGACCTCTGCTTTATCACCTCTACTTGAGCTTGCTAGTCGGTTGCTTTGCCTCCTTTGTGCTGGGCGGGGCTCCTGCTGCGGGCGGCAGTGGCGGCCTGATGGACCTGCTGCTGGTGGCAGTGACACACGTGCCAACAGAGAGGGCTCTGAGTGCCGCCTCTGGCACACGTGCCATAGGTTCGCCACCACTGGCCTGAGCTATTTCCTAAAAGCCATGCACAGCCTTTGCTCCAGGCTGGAACTTAGCTCCAAGCTAACTTCCTGGGAATAGATCTATCTCAATAAAATAGAATCAGCTTAGAACATGGAGTTTAAGACAGTTACTTTTGGATGACTGATTGGGGCACCAGACCCTTGCTGAAAAGCGAGCAAGTCTATCTGAAAACAGACAAGTTATCATTTTCTATACTAATCTGTTGCCTCATGCCAACATTTTTTGGGTGCAGAACATCACCCCGCTTCCTGCCCCTGGCCACTCTGAATATGTCCAGATCACATTTCCCTGTCCCTTCCCTCCTTATTTCCAATTATCTTCCATGCTTCAGTGGAGGAAATGGGGAGTTGGCTTTAGGCATGCAAATCCTCTGTCTGTTTTAGAAGATGGTTGTGTTGAGAGAGAAAACAGAGATATTTAAGCAATCTACATTCTGGGGGCTGTGTTCAGTGAAGCTACAGGAGAAATGCAGAATATGCAACTAACAATAGAAATGAAGTTGCCAAGCATTTTCCCCAGTCCCCCCACCCCCCGCCCCTTGTAAAAAGTATCCAGATTTATTGCTTGTGCAAAAATGCTTGGAAGTTTATATATAGTATGTACGAAGGTAGAATGGGTAATCTTCACTTCGCTCTTATATAAGTAATACTGGAATGAAATGTTAATGAATTAATTCAAACACCCGTTTATGCAAATTGCAGAATTCTGTTCGTGGAGCAGAGTCTGGGTTGCCTAGACAGCCATTGTTACTATTGTTCTGGTTGGATGGTAACATGGTACTTCCTAAACCGCATAAGAGTTTGCTGAGAAACTGACTAAATATTCTATTAAGTTTTGTTCAGAAACTGGGGGAATGGTTCCATTTTCCTTGTTCTCCAAGCTTTCCTTCCAGTTTTGGAATTTTGCTGCTCCTAATTGCTTGCCTTCCTCAAGATGCAAATTGATCGCGCTGATGCAAAGTCTCCCATGTATTTCATTCCATGCATGAAACTCCCCGGCTTGCCAAGACCTACCTGTTTCATTTTCAGTGAAGGAGGAAGATCTGCCCAGGCAACGAAATCGGAGTGTGGATCTGCTTCCTCCATTGCAATTTCAGGTTTTGCGGACAGGGGGGTTCCATGTGTGTTCTTGTGCCTGTTAAAACCAGAGTGATGTGCCCTTATTTCCTAAGCAAGGGGGGGGGAACCCAAGAGATGACCTTGGCTGGGAACATCAGTGCCTCTAGACAAGAAATGCAAACTGTTGTTTCCCACCCAAATGGCAGGATTGGTGGCTGAAATTAGCAGGGATTTGGGGGAGCAGAAAATTTGGTAGACTTGATACCTTCAGAGAAAGACCCTCCTCTTTTAGCACCCATGAGCTCCTCTTGATGAATATTGAACACCCACCGTCCAAAGTGGAAGCTGACGTTGAAAGTCCACGGTTTTTTTTGCAGTGGAATGGGTGAGACTAATGAGGATAGTATAAATATTGGGTGGGGGAAGGATTGGCCCACCACTGGACTGGATGTAAAAATGACCAATCCTTTTTTATTATTATTTTATCATTGCTTTAATTTTTCCTACCTTGTTTAGCTCTCAAGAAGAACCTGAGGAGCAAAGCCACTTCACCCAACTTTTTTTTGTTTCTCCAGGCTATACCCTTGGGCTGCTCTGTCTACCCATAAACCAGCATCCGTATAGATCAAGGGTAGGCAACCTTGGCTCTTTTATGACACGTGGACTTCAACTCCCAGAATTCCTCAGCCAGCATGGGGGAACTGTGGCCCCTTCATGACTTGTGGACTTCAACTCCCAGAATTCCTCAGCCAGCATGAGGGAACTACGGCCCCCTCATGACTGGTGGACTTCAACTCCCAGAATTCCTGAGCCAGCATGGGGGAACTATGGCCCCCTCATGACTCATGGACTTCAACTCCCAGAATTCCTGAGCCAGCATGGGGGAACTATGGCCCCTTCATGACTCGTAGACTTCAACTCTCAGAATTCCTGAGCCACCATGGGGGAACTATGGCCCCTTCATGACACGTGGACTTCAACTCCCAGAATTCCTGAGCCAGCATGGGGGAACTATGGCCCCTTCATGACACGTGGACTTCAACTCCCAGAATTCCTCAGCCAGCATGGGGGAACTGTGGCCCCCTCATGACTCGTGGACTTCAATTCCCAGAATTCCTGAGCCAGCATGACTCAGCTTGGAAACCTCTCCCTTTCCCCTCAGCATGGCTGGCTCAGGAATTCTGGGAGTTGAAGTCCACAGTCATAAAAGAGCCAAGGTTGCCTACCCCTGGTGTAGACTGATACTCATTTGCAGCGCAGTCTTACGTGTGTAGATCGGGAAACAAGAATTGTTGGGTGCAACTGGGTACAGGTAGTCCTCAAGTTACAACCATCATTTAGTGACTGTTCAAAGTTACAACGGCACTGCAAAAAATGACTTGCGACCGTTTTTCACACGACCTTTGCAGCATCTCCATGATCATGTGATCAAAATTCAGATGCTTGGCCACTGGTTCATACGCATGATTGTGGCCATGTCCCAAGGTCATGTGATCCCCTTTTGCAGCCTTTTGACAAACAGAGTCAATGGGGAAGAAGCCGGATTCACTTAACAACTGGGTTTCCAACTTATCAACTGCGGAGATTGACTTAACAACTGTGGCAAGAAAGTTTGCAAAATGGGGCAAGACCCACTAAACAAATGTCTCACTTAACGACAGAAATTTGGGGCTGAATTGTGGTTGTAAGTTGAGGACTACTTGAATAAGAGCCATAATGGCGCAGTGGTTAGAAAGCAGTATTGCAGGCTAACTCTGCCGACTGCCAGCAGTTCGATCCTGGTTGACTTGGCCTTCCATGCTTCTGAGGTCGGTAAAATGAGGACCCAGATTGTTGGGGGCAAATATATTGACTCTATAAATTGCTTAGAGAGGGCTGTAGAGCACTGTGAAGCAGTATATAAATCTAAGTGCTATTGCTATTAAGAGCTGTGGTGGTGGAGTGGTTAGAATGCAGCATTGC
Source organism: Crotalus tigris (assembly GCF_016545835.1). NCBI lineage: Eukaryota > Metazoa > Chordata > Lepidosauria > Squamata > Viperidae > Crotalus > Crotalus tigris. The sequence goes on from NW_024097358.1 coordinate 3,579,272, forward strand.
AGGTTGATTCTGCCCACTGCCAGGAGTTCGATTCTGACCGGCTCAAGGTTGACTCAGCCGCCCATCCTTCCTGGGTCAGTAAAATGAGGACCCAGAGTGTTAGGGGCAATAGGCTGACTCACTTAGAGAGGGCTGTAAAGCACTGTGAAGTGGTATATAAGTCGAAGTGCTATTGCTATTCCCAGCTAAGCATATCTAGTCTGCTAGCTTACCCAGCCCTATAAATCTGAATGAGAGCCACTAACAGTGGCGCTCTTCTCTCCCCCCTGGTCCTTGCGTTTCAAGCCTTTGGGATGCTCGGCCCTAGGGTCACCCCTTTCGAGTCCGCCCTGGATCTGCTGTACCGATTTCCAAGCACTGCATCTTTTACCGACAGCATCTCGCTTTCTCTCTCGGTTTTCTCCTTCTCATGTGTGCTTAGGGAGAACCATAGTGAGATCGAGAGACGCAGGAGGAACAAGATGACCCAGTACATCACCGAGCTCTCTGACATGGTGCCCACCTGCAGCGCCTTGGCGCGCAAACCCGACAAGCTGACCATCCTACGCATGGCAGTGTCTCACATGAAGTCCATGAGAGGCACTGGGAACAAATCTACCGATGGAGCATATAAGCCTTCCTTCCTAACCGAGCAGGTGGGTGGCTTTGTAAAAGGCTGTGTAGAGCCGGGGCTGGAGAAACAGGGGCACATTTTGGATATGTGGTCCCAAAGGTGCTTTTTTTTTTTTCAGGAGGCAGCTAGAGTTTTTTGTTTCTTCTTTGATGACGCTTCGCTTCTCATCCAAGAAGCTTCTTCAGCTCTGGCTGGATGGTGGGGAATGGAAAGGTTTATGTTCCTTGCAGACAGCTGGTCATTTGCATTCTTTTAGGGAGTCGTTGAGGCCACTTGGACACTTTATCTGTGTCCTCAAAGTCACCGGAGTGATGCAAATGGGTGTGGAACCTTTTTGGAACTGCTGAAAGGACTGTATTGTAGTCTACAACACAGTCCTTTCAGCAGCTGTAGTCCTTTCACAGTCCTAAACCTCCAAGTGGCCTCAATGACTCTCTGAAAGAATCCCAACGGTGCTTTTTCACGAGGCAGCTGGACTTTCTTGTTTTTCTTCGAAGACGTTTCACTTCTCATCCAAGAAGCTTCTTTAGCTCTGACTGGATGGTGGTGGTGGTGGTGGGGGGGGAATAGAAGGATTTATACTCCTTGCAGACAGCTGCTACTTTGCATTCATTTTGACCTGTTACAGTGAGGCTGGATTGCAGCTAGTCCTGTAAATTTCTTCCATCTATCGTTAGATCCTTCTCCTTCCGTTTAATGGCACACAATTCTTCCAAGGGAGAATAGCTTGGGTTGTTGGTTGTTGGGTTTTGGGTTTGAAAGGTGGTGAGTGAATGTCCTGTCTTTCCTAGTACAGTCAGCTTTCTGCACTCATCTGTCAGGCTAACCAGGTCAACCAGATTAAAACAACAGTGTTGTTGTCTTAAACACAGGTCGGGACTATGTTTAGTCATATCTGCTGTAGAAACAAAATCTTGCCAGCCTGAATGTGATTCCTCCTCCCTCATTTTGACTGCCAATGAACTAGAGAGGGGCTTGCCTGAGGTGTTGTCTCAAGTTACTTTCTTGGAATCAGCTCAAGCCCCGTTTATCTAATCATTGCCTTGATAACGGCTCTTCCTCCTTCCTTTATGCCCTCTTCTTTGCTTCCCACCCTTCCATTCATTCCCAAGGAAGAGTTCAGAACCAAGGCAATCCTGGGGGCTGCAGAAACCTCTTCTATATTTCTGTTGGTCTCCCATCTAAGTACTAGCCAGGTTCTTCCCTGCTTGTTATTAGCCCACTTAAAGATGGGAGAATGGGTTAAGAAGTCTTTCTTTGCTCATAGTGTCCCATGAGCAAAGTCCTACAGACTTCCACTGTCTGCTCCACCGCTGTCAGCCTCATGGCAACCCAAACCGGTAGCTCCTATCTGAGATGCTCTTCAAGTCTTTGCCTTATGTTGGGCCTTCGGTTGCTCTCGATGGAGCTAGAACAAATGTGTTCTCAGGCTACCTGAACCCAGGGACGTGTAAATCTCAGTTCTACCTCCAGACATGGCTTCACTTGGCTGCTAAGCATAAACTTTGCTGAAAGCTCCTAGGCACCTGATATAATGTGGCTAGGTAAGAATGTTTATGGCGAGCTAGAATAAAGTCACACTGAATTGTTGATTGCCCTCTGTCAAAAAGTGGGTGCACTCCACCCTTATAACTGTGGCTTGTTGGTTTCCTCCACCTTTCCCATTCTCTTTGCCTTGTGCTTAATGGCCTTGAAGCTAAATAACTGACATTTCTGTCCTGATGCTTTTCATTGACACTTACTGTCTTTTTGTTATATTTAAAGTGTTGTCTAAAAGTATTTATGGATAATTAACTTTTGGTTTTGCTGTATACACATACACACATAAATTGTTTGTGGTCCATACCACATGCTACCTTAGTGTAAAAAGAGACTTGAGTCATTTATGATTCATTGGGTTGTGGCATCCAGCCTGGGCCTTAAACCTGATTTGATATTTTATTTTGGCTGGGCATTGTATATATATATTCCAGAGAGTAGGAAAAGACAACATGATGTGAGAGAAGTAATGATCTGTGTTTGCTAAAGTTGAGAGAAATAAGAAATGGGCAACAAATCATAGTTAATTTGGAACAGGAACACGGTTGTGATTGGGTGGTGTGTGGGGCGAGAAGGTAACTAAAAGAGGAGTTGGCCATTTGTGTGCTGTGTGATCCTTCTGCTGAACCTCACATCCAAACTTGCCTGCCCTTTCTCAAACTCAAGACTCCAGGAGAAAAAGAATGAAAGTCATTGACCATATCCAGGAAGGACTGGGGCTGCTGAAGTAACAGCTGGAATACAGTACAATTGTATTCAAAGCACTTTAAATGTTTGCAAAGGGTGTTCTGTGCATACTAGATTGTACTAATGCATTGATCCGTGTAAATTTCTTCTATAATTAAAGCTCAGAGGCAAAAATGGGGACGTATCTTTTGGAGAAGGGAACGGTGGTAAGACAGTTCGGTTTTTTTCCCCCCAGCCAAAATATGGCATCTATTTTATTTACCCAGAATGCTCTGCATGGTATAGCAAGAACGACAGCCCACAAGCATGGCAGTTAATTGCTTAGTAATTGTCAAAACGTAACCAAAAAATTACTGAAGAAGCGTAACAAAGAAGTGGGGCAAAATACAATGAATAATACTCAGATGCAGGGACCCATGTAATTTTAAGGCATATATTCCAAAACAAAAGGAGAGGAGCGTGCAAGCAAAAATGGTAAGTGTTATAAAATAATAATGATAGCACAAGATGTCCTGTCTACAAAGGGCTTTAGCAGTAGGGAGTCTGATTTCTTACATGCTTGCCTTCCTTCTCTCAAGGAATTGAAGCACCTTATTCTTGAGGCGGCTGATGGCTTTCTCTTTGTGGTGGCTGCTGAAACAGGCCGAGTGATCTACGTCTCGGACTCGGTGACGCCCGTCCTGAACCAGCCCCAGTCCGAGTGGTTTGGCAGCACCCTCTACGAGCAGGGTCACCCGGATGACGTGGAAAAGCTGAGGGAGCAGCTGTGCACATCTGAAAACTCCATGACGGGTCAGTGGTCCCTCGAACAGCTTCGCTTCGCTTGTGCGGGACACCCTAATGCACACTTTCCTGTCCTGAGAGCTCCAGATGTTTTGAGACTACAACTCCCAGACTTCTCAGCATGTCAGGAATTCTGGAAGCTTCGATCCCGTAGTTCAGGGGTCCCCAACCCCTGGTCCATGGACTGGTACTGGGCTGCGGCATGCCAGCAACTGGTCCGCACAAACAAGCAAAGTCCCATTCGCGGGATGCAGGTAGCACACAAAACCACACACCCTCCGGTCCACGGAAAAACCTCTCTCCATGGAACCGGTCCCTGGTGCCCAAAAGGTTGGGGACCCCTGCCATAGATAGAGGGCTCCACGTTGAAGAAGCCTATCTTAATGGCTTGAGATCCCATACAGATATCTACTTGGATGCAAGTCATTTGAAGTTAAGCAGGTCGGTGGTGGCTTGTTCTCTGAACATGGTGTTTAGCATCCAAATGTTACATCACCAGGCTAGGTGATGCCCTCAGTGGGACTTTGGTGCTTCAACTAAAGTCCCGCTGAGTATGTCACCTCGTGATGAAATGTTCGGAAGCTAAAAGGCAAGCTCGGAGAACAAACCACCACCAACATCCATCCCCCGGGCTACAAATATTCTCTAGCATTTCGAAGATAAGGAGGCTTAAGATGACACGTCGCAGGCTGTACTTTATTTATTCAGTTATTAAATTTATATGCTACCCACCTCACTCTCAGTGCCTCAGTACAGATAGATGGATTGGGGCAAAAAAAGGACACATCGGTGCAGGAAAAAGTAATAGCAGGATGGTAGCCCATTCTGTTAATTAAGTAAGAATAATTGCATCCATGCTTACTTTGCACCCCCCCCTTCCACTGTTCTTCCCAGTTTCTCCTTGTTTTCATCAAAGAAACATTTGCCTCATCAGCTCTTTTCTGATTTATCCTCTTCCTCTGTTGTTTTTGTGTCCTTTGGGTTGTTGATGGTTTTTCACTGCACCGTCTAAAATTTAATTTCCAGCTGTGCTGACACAATAATTTTTTTTCTCTCCCAGTGTTAAATAGATTGTGTTTGGTTATGACAGTAAAAAAAAAAAAAAAACCATAAAGGGCGTAAGTTTGGAATGCACACAAGAGAAGCCTGGGCAATTGGAGGTCTTCTGTGGTTTGGGGTGAAATGCATATCGGTGAGAACAAAGGGAAGCAAAGATTATTTGCACCGGTGATGCAGTGCTGATCTAGGAAGTTTGTTCCTGTTGTCTTTTCTCTTTTTTCCTTTGAGCCGCTGCCTCGATTTCATTTTGGCCATCGCTTCCCCTGTCCCTTGGCTGGGCTGCTGAGTTTCCATCTACAGTAGTTGTTTGCGAGAGATGGGGGGGAGTCTTTGCCTCTGGCTTTTGCGCACGTTTTTCTTCTTCAGGATTCTCTGTGGTGTTTATGGATCTGATTTCTTTTCCTTTTGGAGTGCTGACCCTGAATGTACTCTTGTTTTTCTCTGAAGGACTTTCCTCTGCTTCTGTTGCAATTTTTTTTTTTTTTTGCATGAAATTTACAAGGGCTCAAAAAGACAATAATAGATTGTTTTTGTTTTCCTCTTTGGGTCTTTCTTCCTTTTGTCTCTGTTTCTCTGGCATCATAATTTTCTATCTGACATCCCCTCCTTCCTTCCTTCCTTCCTTTCTTTCTTTCTTTCTTTCTTTCTTTCTTTCTTTCTTTCTTTCTGCCTATTTCATTTTTCTTATTCTTTCTCTATCTATCTATCTACCTATCTATCCATCCATCCATCCATCCATCCATCCATCCATCCATCCATCATCTCTAGATATATTTATATCTGTTTCTCTCTCTCTCTCATCTATCAATATATCATCTCTCTCTCTCTCTCTCTCTATCTATCTATCTATCTATCTATCTATCATATTCATCCTATCTACCTACCTACCTATCTATCTTTCATATTCATCCTATCTATCCATCCATCCATCCATCCATTATCTCTAGATATATTTATATATGTTTGTCTCTCTCTCTCATCTATCAATATATCATCTCTCTCTCTCTCCCTACCTATCTTTCATATTCGTTCTATCTATCTATCTATCTATCTATCTATCTATCTATCTATCTATCTATCTATCTATCTATCATATTCATCCTATCTATCTATCTATCTATCTATCTATCTATCTATCTATCTATCTATCATATTCATCCTATCTATCTATCTGTCTATCTATCTATCATATTCATCCTATCTATCTATCTATCTATCTATCTATCTATCTATCTATCTATCTATCTATCTATCATATTCACCCTAGCTATCTATCTGTCTATCTATCTATCTATCTATCTATCTATCTATCTATCTATCTATCTATCTATCTATCTATCTATCTATCATATTCATCTATCTATCTATCTATCTATCTGTCTATCTATTTATTATCTGTCTGTCTGTCTATCTGTCTGTCTGTCATGATATCTGTCTGTCTGTCTGTCACATTTTGGAACCACCCATCTCCCCCACATATCTATCTTATATTTCCCCCCCTTCCTCTTCCTGACCCTCCTTTTTTTCTGAAGCTCTCAGTTGACCAGTCTTCTATGTTCTTGACACCCTCTCCATATCTTTCTTTCTGACACTTCTTCTAACTTTATTTAACCTGCCCTCCCCTTGTCCAATCACTCCCCTTTCTCTTACTGACTTCCTCCTCTTCATCCCAAATATTATCTTGCAGACTTTTAAAAAAAATGGCTTTGAATTCATCTCCTTAGGAATGAAATACAACAAAAGAGCTGCTCATTTTCTTTCACCCAATCCCCAGTTCCACCAATGCTTTCACAGGTTTTTGGAAAAGGCATCAAATCTTCTTTGTTCCAGCCAGTTTTTGTGGCTAGTTTGAGACTCTCTGATCTACTGAAATGTTTTTAATGGATGGTATTTGTTATTTTTTTTCCTCCCATTGGATTGTTTCGCTTTAACCTTGCATGGGTTAGCAAGCTTGGAAGGAGAAGCCGGGAGGACCATAGCAAAAGGGCTATTTTTTCCTCCCAGGGGAGAGTAATGCCTTGACTTTGAACTGGCAAATCATTTGTCTACCTCCAGGCCCTTTCTGAGTACTGCAAACAGATTTTTGTACAGAATAAAAGGTCAACAGAAGCCTTCAAAGACCTGCACTGCTGGATGTCCAGCTGTTCCCACCTCCCCCCCCCTTATGTTTTTTTTTCCTCCACAAAATCTAGTTTTCTGCAGGCAAGGGGAGATTTAAGTGAGTTGATCTGGCATCAAATCCTCGATTAGATTTAGGAATCAAAGGGCTTTTAAAGGATCAGAGTACTTTCTTTTATCTTCTTTTACATGTCCCCACCCTGCCAGAAATAAAGGTTTCAGCAAAACCTGTCTAAAATAATGATAAGGAAGGATGGAGATAGCCGTTCTTTTGTTTATTTGTGGTGTGTTCCAGATACTTGCCTAGCAGAGGAGATATCAGGATCATATATTTTTTTAAAAAAAAAAACACAAGTGGGCTTATGTGTTAGAGTGATTTAAAAATACAGTTGAACAATAGAGAGAGAAAACAAGAGACTGGGCAACTGAACATAATTTGCCACGAGGCACACAACTCCCTCAATGTGGCTGCATTTTGGATTACAAGATCCAACATTCCCAGCCATCAGACCCACAAGCATGATGTGTAGGATAGACATTGTACTCCAAGTGTGTTTCAAGAGTGCCATCTTGGAGAAAGCGGAGGGTCTTCAAACACCTTCCCCAACCTGATGCCTTCTCCACATGTTGAGACTGCAGTTCCCAGAATTATTAAGCAGAATAGACAAAGGGCACCATGTTGGATCAGGTTTCCTGATAGCTAGAACAGTTTACCAGTGGAACAACTTGCCTCCAGAAGTTGTGAATGTTCCAACTGGAAGTTTTTAAGAAGAGATTGGACAGCCATTTCTCTGAAATGGTATAGGGCAGTGGTGGCGAACCTATGGCATGTGTGCCAGAGGCGGCACTCAGAGCCCTCTCTGTTGGCACACGTGCCACCAGCAGCAGCAGCAGGTCCATCAGGCTGCCACCGCTACCCGGAGCAGGAGCCTCGCCCAGCACAAAGGAGGCGAAGTGGCCAACTAGCATTTTACATGCGTGCATGCGCACATGGGGCCACGAGCACGCATGCATGGGGCCACCACTACATCCATTACTATACAAGGGATAAAAATGCCAAATCCAGACAGTCTAAACAAAGGGCTGAATTATGTGACCAAGCATAATAAAAATATTAACCCCTTGGGTAATCCCATTGATCATTGAGATCATTATTGATCCCTTTGATGTCCCCTGGTGAAAAGCCATTGAACAAATCGGAATAATGTTTTAGTGTGATCTTAGAAGAAATGACTACTCACTCAAAAAAAGCATTCCCCCCCCCCACTTTATCACGTATGCTACTAGTTCTTCATAACTACCCAGCTTTTCATCCTGGCGTCTTTCTAACTTTTTCTTGAGAAGCTAAAGACTGAAACTGGGAATTTCTATATGCAGTGCACATGCCATGATCCAGATCTCCATCCCTGCCCTAAGACAAGCCTTTTATTCTATCTGCACTGTGGGAATCACAATGCTATAGTGTACAGTATTTCTTTTTTCAACAGACATGGCATCTATCAAAGCTTAGAGAATAAAGTCATCTCTTGTTTGATTGCTTGAATCCCACTTTACCATAAGCAGAAATCCCCAGGATAACCTATAGTAATGTTTTTAAAAGCATAAAATGGGTGTCACTACTAAGAAGGCCCTGTCTAATTTTCCCACTCGCCATTCCCAGAATGTACGTAAGATGGGAGGATATATTAAGGACACAACATATATAAAAAGGCAAAGAGTGTAATGAGAAAGATACAGCATTATACTCAAGACCATCTGCTTAATAGCTTTGTAGATTCTTCCTCTTCCATGCCCTTACAAAGCAGAACAGCCATGGAAAAAGGGATTCAGCCGTGTCACATGCATTTTAACTTGGAAGATGCTAATTTTAATCACTTGTTTTGAGACAAAGAGAAGGAATTCTAACTCCTATTAGGGGATATAACGTTTGTCATTTGGCTTAAATTTTTGAAGGAAAACAATGTGGGTTTATGGGGGAGGGGAGGGGAATGAAATCTTCCCTAATCAAGCTTGTGGCTTGCATTGACTCCTCTGAGAAATAGTTGATAGGTTAAAGTTTCAGCAAAACAGATAATCAGGGGGCTGAAACAATCCCTGCTTTTTTCTTATTGTGTAACTGAAAAACATGACTAAGCAGATTCAGCGGGTCTTATTTTGTTTGGCATGTAAACACGATTGCGTTCTCCCATTTGCACTGTGATTTTGTAAGGAGCCATAACAGGAAATACGCTTACATTATAATGGAAACAGTGATAGAGCAGGGATCGGCTTATTTTGATTAACTGCCTTTTATTGAATTAAAGAACACAAGTTTTGCAGGGAATCTGTACACACACATACGCACAGTCTACTGTAACACTAGAGTCTGAGCCTTGTAAAACAGTAGGGAGTTTGCAGAGATTAAAACCAGGGAAAAACAAGTCTGCCTTTCAGAAGCCATCAGTTCTGCAGATGTTTATAGGTTCAGCAGCTGTATGTGGGGTTAGTTCGATGTCCGGCTGCAAGGAATGCTGTTAGCAAACAAAGTTTGCACACCCAGAGAGAATCCAGATGTTGAAGGAGTCAGATTGTCTATGTGCAATGGAAGATGAATTAATCAGCAAAACAGTGCTCTGGTAATGTGTGACATCAGACCAAAGAGAGGATGCAACAAATTTTAACACTCTGAGTCACTCTTGAATAAACAGCCCCAGAGTTAGAAAGAGAGAAATTGTTTTGAAAAATGGACTAAGGTATGCTAAGAGCTTTTATGACTGGGTTCCCTTACGCTAAAAAGGCATGGTTTGTTATATAAACTACTATTGGCCCCACACAATTTTCTAAGATTAAAACAAAATTCATTTTTGTTTTAGTACACAAGAATGCACTAAGATCGTGTGTTTGAAGGCAAGGATAATTCAGAATGGCTGAGATTCTGACCTTTGATTCATAAGCAATTTATCTGTCTTGATAGAAGGAAGGTAACAAACTAGGAAGAGCTGGGCATAGCAAACCAGACACTAACAAGGAAGCGAGAACTTCCTGTTACTTTTGAAGCCAGATTTGCCCTAACATCTCATAAGTGAAAACCAACTTCAGATCCTGGCATCCATCTTCAGTTTGTTGGGACATACAGACTGGGACTTTTGTTTGGAATAAATGTAATAGAAAGCAAGTTTTGACTTTGTTCCACATGAAAAGTTTGACGTTCTTCCTTCAAAACGTATCATATTGCTCTCTTCCCACTCCTTCAAATTAAATTATTTTCTCAAGGCAACATATTTCCAATTCTTTCAACTCTCTTCAAAAATCTTAATTTCTAATCTCCCCATCATCCTTGTTGTCCTTCTTTGAATTATTCCAGATTGCATCTTTCTTAAAGGACTGGGGCTTCAAAGGGAATGACTCAAAAGTAAATGTCACATGCCAGTGAATTCCCCATTCTTCTCTCCCTTTTGCCTTCTGAACATGACCTAAAATGAAGACTATGGTTATTGCCCTTTTATGTTTGACCCTTTCCTCTAGCAGAGCTATCAGCAGTGGTATCCATAAATATCCCTAAATTTGGGTAGTGGCGTTTACATTTGTTTTTTGTTTTTATGTCTTTGACCCATGCTTTCCATGTAGTAGTAGACTTATATCTCACTCCATAGTGCTTTTACAGCACTCTTTAAGCTATTTACAGAGTCAGCACGTTGCCCCCAAAAATTTGGGTCCTCAATTTACCAACCTTGGAAGGATGGAAGGCTGAGTCAGCCTTGAGCCGGTCAGGATCGAACGCCTGGCAGTGGGCAGAATCAGCCTGCAATATTGCACTTTAACCACTGCATCACCATAGCTTATTGATATTGTTAGTAATTCCTGAGTAAATGGAGAGCCAACCTTGCTTCAATAAGAGGAGAGTTTGATGGGTGGCGTCCAAATTGGATATATAAATGGTGGCCTCAGTTTGTAGGTTGACTTTTGTGGTTGACTTTGATTTGGAATCCCAGAGAAGTTCCCGGAGGGAAACACAGTCAGCAGAAAAGGAGGGGGGGAATTCTTCCTGTCTTTGAGCAGACCTTACATGAAGCAGGTAAAACAAAACCCTGCACTAATCATAAATTGGAGAGGTAGATGTTGGAATTTCCATATCATTTCTGGATAACTTGACCATTTATGTACTGTAGTGTTTTACTTTTTTTTTTACTGCATTTAGCCACATTGTAGTTTTGGGTTAAGCACATTCTCAGTCTTAACCCCAGCAAGATCACTTTTGAAGTAGACACGTTTTCTAAATTGGGACCCCCAAAAAGTTCCGGGTTAATTATTAAATTTATGGTCATAGGCCAAAGATGACCCATAAGAAAGAAATTAAATGTGAGCCATTATGGGAAGCTGGGAAAAGAATGGAAGACAGAACAAACATAAGCAGTGGGTGATGAATTAGTGGACCGCGGGACAGTGGGTGATGAATTAGTGGACCGCTTATGTCAAAAATGCCAACTGAGCCCAGATGAGATGGGAAGAAGTATTTCGGATCCTGCAAAGGATACTGCTCACGTGCATATGAGCATCAGTGAGAGAGAGCATAAGCAAATAGTCATTCTGTCTAAGACTTGCAAATTCCCTGACTTCTCAAACGTTCATTACAAATCAAGGGAGAGCTTGATAAAAGGACTTCTATGGGGTCTTTAGTGCTCTCTGAGCTTGCTTGTTTTCTTGCAGGCGTTTCCTTATCCAAACTAGGTAACACCATCAGGATTAGGAAGGAGTGGGGTTGGCTGTCAGTTCATATTCTATCTAGACCAGTGGTTCTCAACCTGTGGGTCGGGACCCCATTTGGGGTCGAACGACCATTTAACGGGGGTCGCCAAACAACGCAGTCCGCCATTTTTTCCCCCTTTTCCTTAGCTGTGCTACTCCCTTTTATTCTATTGGCTTTTGAAAGCCAATAGAATAGACTCTCTTGAATAGAGTCTAATTCTCTTGGCTTTCAAAAGCTAATAGGAATTGTCCAGGCTGTCTCTGCCCTGCTGAGCCCGCCAAAAGCCCCATTCTGCAAACGGTGCTGCACCAGTTGAGTAGTCCTTGACTTACGACCGGTTGAGTAGTCCTTGACGTACGACCGGTTGGGGTCGCGGCATTAAAAAGGTTGAGAACCACTGATCTAGTGGCTTGCCCTGTCAGTGTTGGTGGGGGTGGTCTTAGAGGTTTGGTCGGACTGTTTACTGTTGACTTATTTGGCAGCTCCTTGATTGGGGTATTGTTTATTTGATTGTTGGGACTGGAGAATGATAGAGCATTGGGTAACAGGGCAAAACAGCAAGTACCGTGGCCAGCATCAGTTCACAATTACAAAGCCAGCTAAAAAGCATTGCCCCAAGAAATTCTAAAGTCATTTTCAAGCAGCCTGAGAAAAACAACCTCCTTCATGGGGGGAGGAAAACTTTCAGGAACACTATTAGTTTCACAATTGGAGAAAACCTTGTTCATCGTTTGTGGTTGAGGGCCTCTCTCTGCCATGCTTTCATGGAAACCTAACAGCAAGTTGTTTTTGAAGGTTACTAGAATATTAGTCACAAGAATAGGCACGTATTAGTAAGCCTTGCTTCCAGAGAGTTTGGAACCACATTCTAGTTTATTGTGATTAAAACAATTTTAATATTACTTGCTTCTATTTTTGATTAAGCTCTTCATCATTCGCTTTTCTGTATCTTTACCTTACAGGTTTCTCATTTCTTCTGTATTAAAACAAACGAGAAATAGTTCAGAGTCTACCAAGATTCTTCCGGTGTTTTGTTTTTTTTTTAATTCCCGTTTTCTGTTGTTTTTCCCAAATAGCCTGTGGAATATTTTTCTTGGAGTAGAGTCTTTTCTTGGGGGGGGGGGGATTGTTATTATTATCTTATCCAAGTGAAACTGAATTCCTCTTGTAATAAGGCAACAGCAGGGAACATAAGAACGAGTGCGCAGGGGCATTTAAGGATATCAAGATTTACCTCTGTCTTAGTGAGACTCTGGCTAGGTTTGTGCAAGTCTTCTGTAGCTGCTTATCTTGGGTAGTTTTTTTTCCGAACCAAAAAAAGATGCAGTAAAAACAAGGACATGGATCATAGCTTGAGTGGTAGACTTTCCTTGCATACTGCATTCACACATTGCTGTAAGAAGCTTTTGTTATAGTTTGTTGAACAAGTCGTAAGAGCCTGATACCAGAGAATAAGATGGTTTATGCCAAGGGTCCCCAAACCTTTGGACACCAGGGACTGGTTTTGTGGAAAAAAGTTTTTCTGTGGGCCGGAGGGTGCGTGGGTTTTTTTTTTCTGCCTGCATCCCACGGATGGGGCTTTGTTTGTTTGTGCGGACCGGTTGCTGGCATGCTGTGGCCCGGTACTGATCCACAGACCGGGGGTTGGGGACCCCTGGTTTATGCTGTGTCTGGAATAAAATTCATGATAGCCTAGAGGTTTTTATGTGAACCAGGGCAGAATACCTGTTGCAAAAACTGGAGAATATAGGTTAAAAGTATTTGTTGCCCTACTTTCTCAGTCATCTCTGAAAATAAGGTCATTGGACTGTATGATTCAGGAGAAGAACTGGTGTCTGCTGGTCATCTTTCAAGCATCTCCTACAGCATTCCTAACTGAAAATGTAAGGAGTCAAAAATATGAGTGTGGGCAGTTGGCGTCATTAAGGTGTCCCAGGCCAGAAAACGCATCACATGGAACAAATTATGCTTTTTGTAAATGTCTCAGCACTGGGAGCGAAAGAAGAAAGAATCACATAGGTTTTCCAGCATGCGACTTGACTGTTAGCATCAAGCATGAGGGTTTTTCCCTTCTTCATTAGATGATTTATGACTGAGGTTTTGAATTCATTGTCTTGTTGCAACAGGATCCAAATTCTCAAAATATATGCTTGCTTTCATTGAATGCTTTGTTTCTTCTATACACGGTATAGATGGATTGTAAATCCTTCAATTCCAATCAACCTTCTTGGCTTCTGTTGGTTTAATATGGTTTTACTTGCCATGGTACAATTATTTGAATATCTTGGACTGATATAGATAGATAGATAGATAGATAGATAGATAGATAGATAGATAGATGGATGGATGGATGGATGGATGGATGGATGGATGGATGGATGGATAGATAGATAGATAGATAGATAGATAGATAGATAGATAGATAGATAGATAGATAGATGTTGTTGTTGTTAATTGCGAAGTCGTTCCGACCCATCGCGACCCCATGGACAATGTTCCTCCAGGTCTTCCTACCATCTTCTGGAGTCCATTTAAGTTCACACCTACTGCTTCAGTGACTCCATCCAGCCATCTCATTCTCTGTCATCCCCTTCTTCTATTGCCCTCAATCTTTCCCAGCATTAGGCCCTTCTCCAGTGAGCCCTTCCTTCTCATTAGGTGGCCAAAGTATTTGAGTTTCAACTGATAGATAGATAGATAGATAGATAGATAGATAGATAGATAGATAGTCATTTTTTACTGTGGGCACAATAATACACGTTATGAAATTTTGTTGCTTGCTCTCAAAGTGTACACATACATAACACACATTTAAAACATATTATATACAACATATGTATAGACCTACATCCTTACATATAAGTAACATGTAAATATTAATCACTGTCCATCTTAAATACATAACAGAAGAAGGAAGCTTGCGAGTTCACAAGGTTAATACTTTATGGAACAAAACTCTGACCAAATCTGGATGTTCTGCTTCGGATACCACGAAGCCCTCTCCTCCCAGAAGGGAACAAGGAAAACAGGTCATGAAGAGGATGTGTAGTGTCCCAGACAACTTATGGACCCTGCTCAAGCATGCTTATATGCCATGTCCTGGATGGGAGGGGGGGAACTGCCAATCATCTTTTCGGCCATCCTCACCACTCTCTGCACCACCTTCCTGTCTGAAGCAGTGATGCTTCCAGACCAGACTGTGATGCTGCATGACAGGATGCTCTCGATCATCCCTCTGTGGAAATTGGTAAGGACAGGGGAAGGAAGATGTGCTTTTTCCATGCAACCCAGAAAATGCAGGCGCTGCTGTGCCCGCTTCACCAGGGTCTTGCTGTTGAGCGACCAAGCCAGCCTACTTGATAACTGCACACCCAGGAATTAGATGCTGCTCCCTAGGTGAATCATTAGATGGTTACCAGCATCAAATTCCTGGGTTTGCAGCTAACAAGTAGGCTGGCTGTTAATGTGGTTTTACTTGCTACGGTACAATTATTTGAATATCTTGGTCAGCAAAGTATGGCTTTCTAATTCTGCAAATCTAATCCTCTCTTTTCATTGTGGCTGATGGAAACGAGAATTCAACAAGATCTGGATGGTTGAGCATTGCTTTCAAAGGGGTTTGAAAAATGGGACAGATGATTTTTTTTCCTAATAAATAAACCAAAACATCATTATGATTGCATAGAAATTGGCATAGGTTTAATCTATGCCTCCTACAAAAATTGGTATCATAGTCCTAAGAATCTCAGTGGCAGAACCTCTGACGTGTTTAGAATTTGAGTAACACATTCAGTGCTTTCATGCCAGATTCATGCCAACAGGGCATTTTAATAGGTGTGCAGCTACAGCAAGGCCACTGAAAAACAAAACACTGTTGGTATGTTTCGGTGTGAGTTCAGATGTGCAGCAAACTAGCTAATGTGAAATGTCCCATAGGTGAAAGGTGTGACTCCATATGGTTGATGCAGCTATTGTAATGGCTTGATTAGTCTATTCTGCTTTCTCTTTCCTCCTTGCTGACAGTATAGTATGCAACTGTAACACGCTTTTGAGGGACTGTATCCTTAGCACTTAGTAAAATGATTTGAAGATAGACTGTGCTGCTCTACGTCAAACGGACTTCTTGGTGAGCAATCTTTTCCTTCTTTTTGTTCTCCTTTGCACTCCCCCTTCCCATTCTGTAGGGAGGATTTTGGATTTGAAAACAGGCACAGTAAAGAAAGAAGGACAACAGTCTTCAATGAGAATGTGCATGGGATCCAGGCGTTCCTTCATATGCAGAATGAGGTATGCTATTTCTGCTTTCATCCTTAAGAGAAGACTAGAACCTTCCTCCTAGTCCAGTACCTTAATCACCACACCACACTGGTATTCATCCATCCATCCATCCATCCATCCATGGAAGAACCTTGGAAGTCTTCTAGTTCAACCCGCTGCTCAAGCAGGAGACCATTTCAGACAAATGGTTGTCCAATCTCTTCTTAAAAACCTGCAGTGTTGGAGCACCCACAACCTCTGGAGGCAAGTCGCTTCACTGATTAATTGTTCTCACTGTCAGCAGATTCTCTCTAGTTCTAGGTTGGTTCTCTGCTTGATTAGTTCCCATCCATTGCTTCTTATCCTGTCTTCAGGTGCTTTGAAGAATAAGTGCTATAAGTTAACTGTCAGGAAAGAATGATCCCAAATGCAAATTAGCAATTTTCAGAAAGTCATGCTTGTTTTCATCAATAATATCCATAAATCTGCAGCTTGTGGTTTTTTGTTTTTTGTTTTTTTTTTTTGCAACTTATGAAAGAGTCAGTAGCTCACATCCTTTCCTTGGTTGTGTTTACCAGAACTTAATCATGAGATTGACCGTGGAATGTGATCCATTGTGTCATCCTACTATATTATTATTCAAATTATTATTTCTGAGACTTAAGTTTGGAATGGAAATGTGGCCTTATTTTTGTTTCATAACACACCACATTTTTTATTTATAAGGGGAAAGAACACAAATAAGTAAGCACCCAGCTAATTTTAGGCACATGAGCAATTCTTGAGAACATCTTCACTTTTCCAATTTTGAAATATTTTAGGTGTCTTTCTTTAAATACTTTATTTTTAAAAATCCCATTGTATGGTAATAATTAAGCTTGTCTTGAGCCCTTGGCTTATGGTTTAACCATTTTTTGATCTAAAATAAATATTTGGGATTCTTCTAACCATCTTAAGGCTGTCACTAAACGTGGACCACATGGTGTGGACAGCAGCCATCTTTGACTCCCTTAGTTTGCTTTTTTTACCATTTTGTCCAAGAAAGAGCTTATGTAATTGAAATTGCATTTTATTTTATGATCTTAAATTAGCCTAATATGTTTGTGGTGATACTATAGATTTGGTGGTCAGAACAGCTGCCTTTTTTGTTTCTGTTCTTGGGGTTTTTTTTTTAATTCATTTGGTTTGGTATTTACTTGGATTTATCCGTATAACCATGGGATCCAGCATCAAACCCAGAAAGTTTTCGCCTACGTGAGGTTAATAATCAGTGGAATGACTTGTCTCCAGAAGTTGTGGATGCTCCAACATTGGAGGTTTTTAAGAAGAGACTGGACAGCTATTTGTCTGAAATGGTATAGGGTTTCCTGCTTGAACAGGGGGTTGGACTAGAAGACCTCCAAAGTCCCTTTCAACTATGTTATTCTATTCCAGGGGTCTTCAAACTCAGCCCTTTTACGACTTGTGGACATCAACTCCCAGAATTCCTCAGCCAGGCACGCTGGCTGAGAAATTCTGGGAGTTGAAGTCCACAAGTCATAAAAGAGCCAAGTTTGAAGACCCGTCTTAAATCTAACAAACAAAATGGAGGCTGGCTGAGGAATTCTGGGAGTTGAAGTCCACAGGTCATAAAAGGGCCAAGTTTGAAGACCCCTGTTCCATTCTGTAAGGTTGGGCTTTTATCTTTGGCTAGTATCTCCCCTCCAGTGAGTATATAAAGCTACAACGAAATGACTTCTGGATCAGCCTATGGAGAGAAACAAAAAGAGAACAACCTCTTTAAGATGACACTATTAGTTGGTTTATTTCTTCTTACTTATAAGTTGGATCTCTCTTTGATAAGTTTCCATCCATTATTTCTTATCTTGGCCTCAGGGTGCTTTGCTCAATAGATTGTCCCACTCTTCTTTGGGACAGCATAGGAAACACCAACCCAGGTTCTTTGTGACTTCAAGGCCAACACAAAGCAAAGCAAACACCAGCCTTCTGTTACAAAGGTTTCTGACTGCAGTTGTGTTACTCCATTGTTTTAGTTTGTTCTCTGCAATCAAGTATGGTTGCTAATGGTCTTATGCTATTTCATTTCCAGATGTGGCAATGCTCCGTTGGATCATTTACCTCTGAACAGGATAGCAACCATGAGGAAAAGATACCGGTTGGTGTTTTATGTTCCTTCTTTGACATAAACCTTAGTTGGTTTTCTATATCTTTAGGGGTCGGGGTCTTCAAACTTGGCCCTTTTATGACTTGTGGACGTCAACTCCCAGAATTCCTCAGCCAGGCATGCTGGCTGAGGAATTCTGGGAGTTGAAGTCCACAAGTCATAAAAGGGCCAAGTTTGAAGAGCCTTGCTTTAGGTCTTTATCCAAGACAAATGTTGGCCTATTATGCTTGGGTTGACAAGATAAGGCTCATAAGCATCAATTCATATTCTTGTAGCATCAATCTCATATTCTTGAGATCAGCTTTCACAGTGATGGCAGAGGTGTTCATGCTTGACACATGGATTCTAAGGAATTCAACAAATGTGCCTGTGGGCTAGCTGAATTTGAACAGACCCATCCAATTATAACTTTGGCAAAAGGGTCCAGGTGAGCACAGAACAATTCTTGTGCTTATTCCAAACTTTAGGACAAAACCACAATTATTCCTAGTGTTGGAGCCTAGCATCTGTTTTCTTAAATTGCAGGGTTTAAAATATGCTCAAAACAGGATTTATTATTTGTCATGGTTCTTGTTAATTACATTTCATGGGGAATATAATTTAACAAAATACATGTGGTTTGTGCACGTTTCTGCTTAACGACTGTCTGCATACATTTGCATGTGTGTCTGTGTCTGTGTGTCTATAATCTGCACTTAAATATAGATCTGTGTACATTTAGCTATATCCCAAATAGAGAAGACCAAGAAGATAGTGTTAGAAGGAGGGGAATATAAATATTGCAATAAATTTGGTGGCTGTTCCTTTCGATTGCTTCTTTCCACATATATGCATTTGTAGATTTTCATATCCCACATGTTTTTTTCTGCTCAAGGATTTGAGAAATGACATCCATTTATTGGCAATATATATTTTTTTTAAGTAATATCGACTTCCGGATTATTTTAACACAAGAAATAAAAGAAATCAACTGTGGCTTTATACTGTATATGACTCACCCAGTTTCTTCTAAAGCCTCTTTCCGTGGCTTCTAGTTGACGTAACGGAGCGCCTGAGTTTGGACTAGGGGCCAAAGAGAAAACATCTCTGCTTCAAAGGGAGCCACTTTGATTGAACTATGAAAAGAGGATTCAGAGAGGGGTAGCAATAAATTTGAAGGATTGTCTTGATTGAAAAACAAACGTGGTTATTTTTTACTCTTTGCTTTCTATTCAGAAACGGCCTGGGCCCAGTGAAAGAAGGGGAGGCACAATATGCTGTGGTCCACTGTACCGGGTATATAAAGGCTTGGCCCCCAGCAGGTAAAAGAGACAAGGCAGAATTTTGGTTTTCTTTCTTTCTTTCTTTCTTTCTTTCTTTCTTTCTTTCTTTCTTTCTTT
The DNA here is from genome assembly GCF_016545835.1 of Crotalus tigris. Lineage (NCBI taxonomy): Eukaryota > Metazoa > Chordata > Lepidosauria > Squamata > Viperidae > Crotalus > Crotalus tigris. The sequence continues at coordinate 3,598,597 of NW_024097358.1, forward strand.
CTCTCTCTCTCTCTCTCTCTCTCTCTTTCTCCCCTTCCTTCCTTCTTTTCTTCCTTCCTTCCCTCCCTCTCTCTTTCTCCCTCCCTCCCTCTTTCTAAACTGCCATCTTTCTTTCTTTCTTTCTTTCTTTCTTTCTTTCTTTCTTTCTTTCTTTCTTTCTTTCTCCCCTTCCCTTCCTTCCTTCTCTCCCTCCCTCCCTTCCTCTTTCTAAACTGCCATCTTTCTTTCTTTCTTTCTTTCTTTCTTTCTTTCTTTCTTTCTTTCTTTCTTTCTTTCTTTCTCTTTCCCCCTTCCCTTCCTTCCTTCTTTCTCTCCCTCTCTCTTTCTAAACTTCTTTCTTTCTTTCTTTCTTTCTTTCTTTCTTTCTTTCTTTCTTTCTTTCTTTCTTTCTTTCTTTCTCTCTCCCCCTTCCCTTCCTTCCTTCTTTCTCTCCCTCCCTCTTTCTAAACTTCCGTCTTTCTTTCTTTCTTTCTTTCTTTCTTTCTTTCTTTCTTTCTTTCTTTCTTTCTTTCTTTCTTTCTTTCTTTCTTTCTCTCTCCCCCTTCCCTTCCTTCCTTCTCTCCCTCCCTCCCTCTTTCTAAACTTCCATCTCCTTTTGTTCCTTCTTGGAAAGCAACAAAGAAACTTCTCTTATATAATCCTTGGGGAAGTTCAACATTTTAGAATTCCAGGAATTTGAATCTCATTTTATATTACTTTCCTACATGAAATCAGTGCTCGCGATATCTTTATCTCTGCATTTTTTAAATTGTATATCCTTGGGTGAGAGACCATAATTCAGAAAGCCAAAATATTTTTTGAGTCTTTATTCTAGACTAGCTGTCAATACACACCAAAGTCAAGTACTATTGATCTCAAGAAATGGATACCCTTAGCAAATTTCTATTGGCCATGCTAGGGTAGGGAACACAGCACATCTCACGGACTGTAGTTCCTCAGGCCCCCAGCTAGCAAGTGTATAAAGGAAGAGCAATTTTTAAAACCCCAGAAGCTTTTATACATTTGCTCCCACAGTAATTTTTCCTCCCTCATGGCCAATTCTGAACCTAGAAGAATTTTGAAATGAATTTTTTTTGGGGGGGGGGAGAGAAGAAGATTTGATTTAAAAAACAAAAAAAAACCACCCTATACGTAAGCGCTTGGTTCCAAGCTACCACACCCTCAATTTCTTCCATAAAGCATTTCTGTTTTGAATGAGGTCTTCTGGGATTACTTTCTTTTCTTGGCCCGTTGCACTATACTCTAAACATGCTGTAACTCAATATCACGCGTGGGGATATTTACATACGGGAAAATGTGGAAAACTATTGGAAACCCAAGAGGGGGGTTGTGTCCAATGTTGTGAAGAGATGGTTTGGCTGACCTTATTTCTTGGACTTGCCGAAGAGCGTCGTTTCTCTCTGACAGCTCCTGCTGATGTGAATCAGCACAGGAGTTATCTTGGGTTGTTGACATTTGGATGCATTACTGGCCTAAAGCAGTGGTGGTTTTATTTCCTTGCGGTGCAAATATCACCATGTCCCATTTTACTAAAGCTGTATGAGGTTTTAGTCTGGTTGAATTTACTGTAGAGTTGTAGGTATTGCAAAAAAAAAAAAAATACACCTGGAATACCGCAGCCAATTTTGGTCACCATATCACAAAAAAGATGTTGAGAGTTTGGGAAAAATTCAGGGAAGAGCAACTAAGAGGATCAAAGGCCTGGAAACTAAAACATACAAAGAATGGCTGCAGGACTTGGGTTTGGCTAGTCTAAAGAAAAGAAGAAATGGGAGAGATGATAGCAGTGTTGCAGTATTTGAGGGGCTGCCACAAAGAAGAGGTCATGTTATTCTCCAAAGAAGGTGTTGACTGGGATGTTCATGGCCACTATGACCCCAATCATCAACTTAAAAGCCACATACAACCAGGCACCATGTAAACAAGAAAGGACTCACTGGAGAAGTGCCTGATGCTGGGAAAGATTGAGAGCAATAGAAGAAGGGGATGACAGAGAATGAGGTGGCTGGATGGAGTCACTGAAGCAGGAGGCGTGAGCTTAAATGGACTCCAGAAGATGGTAGAGGACAGGAAGGCCTGGAGGAACGTTGTCCATGGGGTCACGATGGGTCGGACACGACTTTGCAACTAACAACAACAACAAAGAATAGCCCAAAGCACACACAGCTCGGAAGATGAAACCTCTGGTCCCAGTGACCGATCCAGATTGGCTCCTGCAGCGTCGTCCTGGGACATGCCTTCGTTTGGAAGAGGATTTTTCAGTTTAGAATGAGCCCAATGTTCTTACTTGTGGAGCCACGGCTTATTACAGAATGTAAATATTGTGGGCTAGTGCGAAGCTGTGTGAATCATTCCAAATGTGGTTATGTCATAAGTACTTACAACTGGACTGGCAACCTTTTCAAATGCAGAATACCTCTCCCCCCCCACCACCACCACCTCTCTCTCAGGGCCAAAATACCTTGTATGAAAACCCTGCAATCTTGTGAAAAATGGCCAAACGTTCATGAGAGGTGGCCTAGTTTTCTGTTATCTTAGCAATCTGCTGAGTTGTGAATGTTTGAAACTGCATTCATTTAACTCTTTTGGAGGTGACAGGGCAGGTTCCCTAGTCCCTAGTCCTTTACTTGCCACATTGCCAGCTCTTAACTTTCCCTTTAAGAGGTTAATTAAGTGTTAAATGTTAGATCTTCTCTTTATTTATTTTTTAAACTGCTTGGAGGAGTGAGACAGCCCAGGACGCAACGCAATCACCATATCTTGCTGCATATTCAGACAGTCCTCGGCTTACAAAGGTCCATTTAGTGACCATTCAAAGTTATAGCATCACTGAAAAAAGGGACTTAAGACCCTTTTTCACACATATGGCCGTCACAGCATCCCCATGGTCATGTGATCAAAACTCCGATGCTTGGCAAGGGACTCATATTTTTGATGGCTGCAGTATATCTTGAGGTCACGTGATCCCGTTTTGTGACCTCCGCATTACTAATTTAGCAGCTACACTGATTCACTTAACAACGGGGGGCAAGAAAAGTCATTAAATGGGGCAGAACTCACTTAACAAATATTTCACTTCGCAGCAGAAAATTTGGGCTCATTTGCGATCGTAAGTTGAGGGCTTACCTGTAATTTCTTCATAGAAAAAAAAAGGGGGGGGGACAATTAAACAGCCATGCTTTTATTTCTTTATTTCTCTTCTTTTTTTTAGATTCGGAGATGGACAATACATAATGGCAAACAGCTGTTTTCTAAAGCATTCCCCCATCTTTCAGAAAGAAAGAAATAGCACATTTAAAAAAAAAAACGTATGAGTATTTGAAACATTTTTGGAAAACAAGCCTTTCCATTTTAGTTTGCGTGTGTTTGTTTTAAGGATTTCTCCAGAGAGGTCTGAGTGATGAGCTGCATCAGATATAATAGTGAACATAGTGAAAAAGAACACGAATGGAGCCAAGTCTGCTCTTAAACAATGTGTGTGTGTGTGTATGTATTTGCTGAATGCGTGCAAGGATATAGCACGCCCTGCATTCTTTTGGCATTTTAGGAGCCTTTGAATGATGGCTTATTCCCTAATTGGCTTCTTCTGGTAGCTGTGTATCCTTCAATGATGGAAAAAATGCAAAGGGGGGGGCACGAGTGGATTCTTTCTTGGCAATTTCAGTTGTCTCGTAAGGGTCTTATAAAAAACAAATGCATTTCAACTTCATTGTGAAAGAATCAACCAAATAATGGGAAGATGGTAAATTCTATTCAGAAGTGTAAGATGATGATGGTGATGATAATTATATTCATGGTTCTTTTCTGGCTTGTAGTTGTTGTTAGTTGCGAAGTCGTGTCTCACCCATCGTGACCCCATGGACAACGTTCCTCCAGGCCTTCCTGTCTTCTACCATCTTCTGGAGTCCATTTAAGCTCATGCCTACTGCCTCAGTGACTCCATCCAGCCACCTCATTCTCTGTCGTCCCATTCTTCTATTGCTCTCAATCTTTGGCTTAGAAGCTTATTATTTATGCTGGCCTTTCTCAACTGGGTGCCTTCTGGGGATCATGGGAAATCTAGAGAATTCTAGGGGCTTATAATCCCAAAATAAAGAATCCAAGTGATACACTTACTAAATGAGGATGGAGGTTCGTTCTCTGAGCTTGTGGGTTGGTTTCCAAATATTTAATTACCAGGCTAGGTAACATCTTCCACAGAGTTTAAGGAATGTCAGTTCTCCGTGTTCTTCTGCTGATAAGGTCTTTGTGTGGTCAGTAGATCTTGTGATAGGAGGGTCACATCAGGTGAGGCTCTTGTGATGGGACTTGTTACAAGGGCCCTCACCTGATGTGATCCACACCGGGGCCATTCCTTGACCCATTCCCTTTCAGATAAGTTAAATAAGTATTGGCCATTCTGTTCTCTCTTTTTTTGTGCACCTTGTTTATTTGTCACGGACTGTGATGCAGACCCTCAGTTTCAGCATAATTTGTACTGAAGCTTAGCTGTGGATCTATAACTTTAGCAAGAGACAGAACCATCTCCTGCAGTCGCTTGTCTAAACAGTAGACCCAGCACATGAGAAATATTATTAACTGGGGGGGGGGAATTAAATTTGTTCAAATTCCTCTACCCTATAATGAAATTATAGCTGTTAAGATCAGGTCCAGAGGAAACAGCAAAGCTCTGGCTCCTGTTTGCTTTGAGAGAGCCTTTGGAACAACCTGTATTGAGCAGTGAAACTGATAACTTAGAAGGTTCATGAATGACCTCAGAAATTTGCAGAACTCAAAATGATCTTCTAGTATCTGAATATTTGGCTTGTAGCTGCTGCCACTGAAGCTGTTAGTATAAACTGTGACTGAAAAGATTTTTTTTTTCTATCCGTATGTGCTAGGGTGTAATTTCTCATGATCTATTTCAAAGACACAGCAAAGGACTGGCCAGTATCCCAGTAGTATAGCACATACTTTTCATGTAAACTGCCTGACAATTAAAAATTGGAAGCACATTTTGCCTTACATTTTCCACCAGAGTGGAGAATGTGATCTACAGTGTGGGCAAGTGGTCAGATTGGGAGTAAACCAGCTTTTAACATTCTTGAGAAACAGTGAGATAGATAGATAGATAGATAGATAGATAGATAGATAGATAGATAGATAGATAGACAGACAAGAAAGAGAAAGAGAGACAGATAGACAATAGATGGGTGGATGGATGGATGGATGGATGGATGGATGGATGGATGGATGGATGGATGGATGGATGGATAGACAGGCACACAGAAAGACAGACAGATAGGTACAGAGACAAATAGACGATAGATACATAGATGGATAGATAGATAGACAGATAGATAGATAGATACAGACAGACAGACAGACAGACAATAGATAGTGAGAGAAAAGGAGAGACAGACAATAAATGGATCGATAGATAGAGACAGCTAGATAAATAGAGAGAGAGACAATAGATAGATGGACAGACAGGCACAAAGAAAGACAGAAAGACAGACAGATAGGTACAGAGACAAATAGACGGTAGATAGATAGATAGATAGATAGATAGATAGATAGATAGATAGATAGATAGATAGATAGATAGATAGATAGACAGACAGATAGACCTCAGCTCACAATTTTTCATTAAAACAGTCCTCGCTTGCATCCAAACTTGGAAACCACGGAGCTGACCTCTCAGAAACTCAGTATGGCTTTATTTCTGTCCTTTCTTTAATACTAAAAAACAACCCCTGCCTGCCAAACATTCCAAACAGCCCTATGCTCTTTATTATATAGCACCAAACAGATGTCTCCAAATAAAATAAAAAACAGGTCTCGTTGTGTCAGATTCATCTGAGTTACACACTCAGCTGTTCGGCTCTGTTGTTGCAGTTCATAAAAGTTTCAGGGAACAAAGGAGGATTTTTTTTTTCCTCCTCCACACCAGGGGTTGGGATGGGGGGGGGAGTTGTTTTTCAGCTCATTTTGCCTCCTTCCTGAGGTCAAAGTCACCAGGATCCTTGTTCCCCCAGTAAATAAATGATGCTAGTTTCACCTTTTTTTTTTCTCAGAAGGCCATTAAGAAGATGCTTTTATTCTCTCTCGTCCATGTTGAGAGGAGGTGAAAGTTCTTCCTCATGACGAGAAGGGAAAGGAAGAGTGACAGGCCTTTCCAGAACCATCTCTCGATTACATCAGCCTCCCCAACTGCCTTTTGCGGGGAAAATTACCACATCTTTCAAGGTTGTATAAGTAATTTGGGACATGCGGTGCCTAAATTGGAGAGTGGCTGCTCATTCCCTGCCAAAAACAGCATTGCTGGAAAAAAAAAAACAACGTTGGTTTTTGTAACATTTGCTTCTGCTAATGGAGAGTCCTAGAGGCATCTTTAGGAATAATTGCTAGGCTTTAAGTCAGTGGTTCTCAACCTTTTTAATGCCGCGACCCCCAACCGGTCGTAAGCCGAGGACTACTCAGCTGGTGCAGCACCGTTTGCAGAATGGGACTTTTGGCGGGCTCAGCAGAGCAGAGACAGCCTGGACAATTCCTATTGGCTTTTGAAAGCCAATAGAATTAGACTCTGTTCAAGAGAGCCTGTTCTATTGGCTTTCAAAAGCCAATAGAATAAAAGGGAGTAGCACAGCTAAGGAAAAGGGGGGGAAAATGGCGACTGCGTTGTTTGGCGACCCCCGTGAAATGGTCGTTCGACCCCAAATGGGGTCCCGACCCACAGGTTGAGAACCACTTCTTTAAGTAGAAGTGCAAAATATTTCATTATAACAGATGAAAGCGATGTCCAAATAATCCATTTGTCTGCTACTTGGTGTACCATCTAGAGATGAATGGTTGATGGATGATTACAGCATCCTAATCTCCCTTTCCTTTTCCTTCCATATTTCATTTGGATGATGGTCTGTGGAGATTCTCAGTCATCCAAGTTAAGGTTGTCCCAAGGGTGCTTTTCCAGTTCTGAAGAAGCTTCTTGGATGAGAAGCGAAACAATTTTCAAGGAAAACAAACAAAGTTCGGTGGCCTTTCAAACAGTATCTTTGGGGCAGTCTGGATGACTCTTTATGCAGAAGACATCTTGAAAGCTGCAGCATCAGCTAGAGATCTCAACAAAATCCAACCATGTTTATTATGACCACCATTTTAGGTCTTTTTTTAAATCCTTCCCCGCATGCCTTTTTTAAATTTTTTGAGAGAAGAATTTTCATCCTGCAAATTGAATGCAATCACCCAGCACTTTTATCTTCTACAACCAGGCTGGAAATAGACATGTTAGCAGTTTGGCGCTTTGCTTTGCGTTGGTCGCCATCCTGTTTTTTCCTAACTGACATGGCCAAACATTAAAATCAATTGGGACTAAGGATCAGTTTGCCGTCATGGATTATTTCCATGGGAGTATTGATGCCAATGGGTCCAGTCACTGATTTTAATGTCGGCTACTACAGATGATGATTTAATTTTGGCCAATGATAAGGCCAAGAAGGTAGCTTCATTCAGTGAGTTTAAAGTTTGATCTGGACACAGAAGAAAAAGAACTGACTCTAAGAACTGTATGTGGCTCTAGTGAATAGAAATGAGATTGTAGTGAAAAACTAGAAGTAGATCGAATAAGGCTGCTCTGGATTCATCCGTGATGTGCATAACAATAAATTACAAAATTAGGTGTTGGAACACTAGTAGATAAAGTGCCCTGTTCGAATTCTATCCTCAAAGTTTTGTCCCTGTATTTTGCTGCATGTGTCTTGTGTCCTCCGAAGTACTGCATTAACCCAAGCCCCCAAATTGCACCAATGAAATGCCCTTTTCCAAATTGCTTCTTGGTATTTAAGTTGACCAGTTTGATTTTATTTAAACAACCATTTGCCTTTCCCTTCCCCTGCTCCATTTCAATTAAGGGATCTCGTATTTCTGAGAAGGAAATGAATTTTTATGCAGTCCATATGATGTTTTTTCCCTTAATCAGATTTGTTCACTGCATGACAATGGAGGGAAAATATTTGGTAGAAAGGCACGCTGTAGTTTGATGTGCATGCCTGCAGGAATCGAAGTAGGACAAATGTTCCTCTCCAGACTGCAAATTGGTGCACGTCTTGCACAGTTGATATCCACAGTAATCAGAATGTTGATAATACAAAAACTCTTTCTTTCTTTCTTTCTTTCTTTCTTTCTTTCTTTCTTTCTTTCTTTCTTTCTTTCTTTCCTTCCTTCCTTCCTTCCTTCCTTCTTTCATTTTCTTTCTTTCCTTCCTTCCTTGTTTATTTCTCTCCTTCCTTCCTTCCTTCCCTCTCTCCCTCCCTCTCTTTCTTTCTTTCTTTTTTACCTCCCCTTCCCCTCTTTCCCCTTCCCCTTCTTCTCTTTCCCCCTTTCCCCCTTTCTGCCTTCACCTCTTTCCCCTTTCTTCCTTCCCTTCTTTTCCCCTTTCCCCCTTTTCCCCTTCCCTTCTCTTCCCTTTTCTTGTCATCCATGCCATCTCATTCCTTTATCTAATTTATTTTTATTTCTGGCCTTCTAGATGCCATTTAAAGAAACAAATTAACCACAGAATATAGGTTGCTTTAGCACCCTTTGGCAGGCATCTTCAGCTTTATAAAGCTTTCCCGAGGCTCTAATTACATTTTAGGAATATAAATGTAATAAAAGCCCAAAACTCAGCAATAATTCTGTTTCCGAAAATCTTATGTTTTATTGAATATTATTGTATGGTTATGTCAAAACAAAACTAACTCTGAGGTTCCCACACCAATTCATAGATTTAAACAATAGTTACCCCAGTCAAACCCTGAACGTCTTACGTAATCCATATCAACCACTTTGTTATGGGAACCGTCTGCCTTTAAATCCACACCTGTTCTGGTGTCCTTGACAAGGCTTCAGGCTCCCATGATCTGAATCAAAGAAGTTTTGCTTTTCCATCTACCCACTTGAGAGTAATACACACAAACACATATACCCTTTATCTAAAGGCAAATTGTAATGCAGAGGCATGTAGCTGCCAAAGTTTCATCCTTGACATTGGTTTAATTTAGGGTGCAACACTTTGACAACTGTAATGGTTTTGTGATTAAGATAGGTAGTCACTGGTATAGGTGCTAGCAACCTGACCATTTACTTACTTATTCAGAAGCCAGTCTTAATACCTAAGGGTCAAATCCTTCTTATACACAACCACAACTGAGTCCAAAATTTCCATTGCTATGCAGGGCGATTGTTCAGTGAGTCATTTCCCATTTTACAACCTTTTTTGCCATGATTGTTAAGCGAATCACTACAGTTAGGTAAATCACCTGGTTGTCAAGTAGACTTGGCTTCCCCTATTGACTTTGCTTCTCAGCAGCTCTCTAGGAAGGTTGCCTATAACAAGTGCAGGAACCCAGGACGCTGCAACCCTCATACATACATGCTGGTTGCCAAGCGCCCAAAGTTAGACCATGTGACTGTGGGGATGAGGGTCATAAGTGTGACAAATGGCCATAAGTCAGGTTTTTTTCAATGCAGTTGTAGCTTTGAATGGTCATTAAACAAATGTTGTAAGTCAAGGAGTACCTGCACACAACAAACGCATGCACAACATAGCAGTGGTCTGAATTGTTATTCATACAGAAAATGTTGAGATCTTTTCAATTCTGTTGCTTCCAAGATCCAATCTGAGTGGTCACCAGAACCAGAGGTTTAGTCTTCTGAGCTTTTCAACTTGTGCTGGAGTCCATCCTCAGGAAACTTCTCTCTACCGGAATATGTGTTTGGGCTATTCTATGCGTAGAATTTACGTGGTGCCTTCCTATTGGTTGATTGTGTTGTTGGTGGCTGACTATTAAGTCATTGGCTGTTGTTTTCCGGGCTGCCAAGTCCTCGGCTTCTAAGTACCTGATAAGCTGGTGATAAATCAGCTCTCCCATTGACTGACAAGGGGCCTGTTTCCCAGGCTTCCATAATTACTCTGGCTATTTTTGTACTTGCTCGGCCAACAATCTTAGTTCCTGCAAAATTGAATGTATATCCTTGTTCACTGCAGTGTGAGGTTACCAGTGAGTTTGGGTCTTTTCGTCTGACTGCTCGCCTGTGTTCTTGCAGAAACTTGAGCTTCCTTTCTCCTTAAGTTGACTAATAGACCAGAATTCTTCTCCCGGTGATTCAGTCCTCCTGCATGATGCGAATCCCAAACACTCAAGGGAATAAGGCTTTAAATAACTTAACTCAAAGATTTATAGGAAGCTTCTGGCTCCAAAACTCAATTTGGGACATCAGATTACTTAAAAGACTTGGAAGGCCAGGGGGGAGATTATGCTGATGTACCAATCAAAGGTATTTGTGCAGCCCCAAGGCACTAAAAAACAGCATTCTGACATGCCTTGTTTTTTAATTCCATTAAAAGGTTGAAAACAAAGTGCAATGAAACTCCCAGTTGTTTTTTTCAGGCAGCTGTTTCTTTTCAACATCATACAATATGTTGGTGATTTACAGTAAAAACAACTGCCCAGAGATGCCAAGTCTAATATCTGGATGATCCTATCACTTTTCTATTTTTATTTTTATTTTGCATTTAGAGGACTGCCTGTAAACATTTACTTGGTTTAGCATGGGCCAGCAAGGCAGTATACAAAAACAAACCGTGAAAAACAAATTACGAAGAAATGGGTTACAGAACCAAAGTATGTCAGAACCAAAAAGAGCAGAAATGTATTTTTCAATCTCTGCACTGAAAATTATTAACAGCGGGACAGCTTCAATATGTTTCTACTGGTACCAGAAAATTAGCTCAAATAGTGCCATCTTCCTAGGGGCTGAGTAGTGTCTTTCTGATTCTTCTAACTTTTTTTTTTAATAAATTGTTGTTTTGGGAAAATAATTTTAGGCATGACCATACCGGAAGAAGATGCTGAAGTGGGACAAGGCAGCAAATATTGCCTGGTGGCTATAGGAAGACTTCAGGTAAAAAAAACACACACCCTTTTCTGGTTAGAAAAATGCTTGCAGAAGTAAATTCTGTGGCTTATTTATTTTATTAAATCTGCTTGAAATTATTGGACTTCAAATAACAACAATAATCCCAGATAAAATGTAAAACAACAGACTCTAGCCCAAGGGGGAAAGATATATACCACTGTCCTAATACATGTAAGATCTACACACCTCATTGCAAATAATTTGGTGCAATGCACCACTTCTTGATGTCTAAAGGTGTTGTTCTTCCCTCTAGAGAAATCTGTTTTCAGTCCAAACCCAGGTTCACCTGATGGTCAAGGTAGATCATCTTCTCTCTGTTGTGTGTCACATTATCTCAGAGATAAGGGACAGGGTTGAAGTCAACACTGTTAGAATCAGTGCCCAAAGAAGAACGGTGCCTCCGTTCCTTTGTAGCACTCACCAACCAGCGGGAAAGCATATCTTGCCAGAAATCTGAAGTCTGAAACATTCTCCTCCTGCAGGCTTTGGAAATTAAATCAAAGGCTTCATATATGGTACTGCATGTCCCAGTTTTTTCCACTTTGATGCACCTTGCAGCAGGGATTCAATACATTGAACTGAGGAAGATTGATTTACCTGGCGGAGACCCTCCGGCATTGGTTTTCATACCTGGTTGGAGATGCTAAAATTGAACCTGGGAGCTTTAAGATGTAAGGCAGGTACCCTGCCTCTGAGCTATGGCCTCGTCCATCAATAGAAGGAACATAGAACATAGAATAATAGGGTGTGAAGGGACCTTGGAGGTTTTCTAGACCAACTTCCTGCTCATGATAGGAGACCCTATACCAAGAGTAGGCAACCTTGGCTCTTTTATGACTTGTGGACTTCAACACCCAGAATTCCTGAACCAGCCATGCTGACTCAGGAATTCTGGGAGGGGAAGTCCACAAGTCATAAAAGAGCCAAGGTTGCCTATCCCTGCCCTATACCATTCCAGATGTGGCTGCCCAGCTGTTCTTGAAAACCTCCAATTATGGAGCACCCAAAACTTTGGGAGACAATTTCGGGAGGCAAGGAAGCAGCAAGGAAGAGGGCCTTGTCCTGATCCTGGCCTTGTGGTGACATCACAGGTTGAGTCCATACACACAGATCAGGGTCAAATGGGCAATGGGTTTTCATTGAATAGGACAACGCCCGGGGTCTTATTTGACATAGTGACTAATCAGGTAAGCTGGATACATGAATAAAACTCATACAATAGAATACTATTAAAGGTAGATACGCTCATGTAAAATCCTTGAATTATGTTTTAGTCCCATTTGGTTTTCTATGTAGCTGACTTCTTTGAAGAGGCAAAGAGTAATCTTGGCACTGCTGACTTCTTTACGCCTTAAGTACAAAAGCTAAACACTACTTAGGGGTTGCACAAATGGGGAGAGGAAGAACATAATCTGCTAATGGTGCAGCTGTCTAAATAAGACTGCAGTTCTGAAGGATTATTCACGATATGTAGAGGACCAAAAGCCTTTTGCCCAAGCCATGCTGGGAGGTCAACACTGAGGGAAGCGTCACCACAAAGAAATCAGGAAGACCGTACATTATGAACTCTTCTCTCCCCAGGAAGTACATCGTCCAGCTGGAAGCCACAGCCTTTCTCTTTCCTTAGGGTGATAGGTTGATACGGTTTCAGTTCTGGGGGAGAACATTTAAGGTCTAATAATGCTGGAACGTGCTCCTTCGCTTGAGAACTCCCATCTGGCACTGTGAGATAGAGAGAAGAGTTCATATAAGAGCATCTTGTCTAAAGGCCATTTTGTCATAATACCCTCTGTACTTGCATAGCTTTCTAGGCTGGCCAAGCTCTCATTCACTGCTGCCAAAAAGTTGGCTTGCTACTAGAAAACTCTTCATAATCGGTACTACTTTCTAACCCATTGATTTATCCCATATTCCTCTGCAGCAGCTTGCTGGAAAATTTTCGTTCCTACTTGCAGGTGAATTCAGCCAGTTTGGGTCTGATTATCAATGGAATTATTAGCACAGAATGGGGTTCTTAGTATTTTAAATCTTTTGCTTCCAATGTTCTGGTTGTTTTGAGCATTTTTAAGAAGGTTATTTAGAAATCCAGCCTGGACTTTTTTTTTTTTACATTATTTAATTGTCCTGGATGCCAGACTTTCCTTTGTCCTATCTGACTGCTTGGATAAGTGTTCCCATTTGAGATGGGAAATTACAAGCTCAGATCCATAACCATTCGATCTTCTATTGCAGTGATGGCGAACCTTTTAGAGACCGAGTGCCCAAACTGCAACCCAAAACCCACTTAGGCATCGTCGGGTGCCGGGTGGGTGTGGCCCATTGGGTGGGTGTGGCCCATTGGGTGGGCGTGGCTACGGTGGTAACAGCATACTGGGTGAGACTAAAAAGTTCAATCAATCAATTCCAACTTTGCAAGATCTTTTTTTTCCCGCGAGAAGTTGAAATTGACTGATTGATTGAACCTTTTTTTTTTCCACACAGCAGCGGAGACCTAAAGTGAAAAGATTTTATAAAACCCAGCTGAAGGCCTAGGACTTGGGTGACGGTGCACGTGCCCACAGAGAGGGCTCTTGAGTGCCGCCTCTGGCACCCGTGCCATAGGTTCGCCACCACTGTTCTAGTGAATGTTGCATCCAGTTATAAACTTTTATATAGCTTTCTTTCACAACCACCAATAAAATCTATTCTTGTAAACTGTATTTTGATGATTCCCCCCGCCCATCCCCTGCTATTTGTATGGAATAAAGCATGTATGAATTATTTTTCTTAGGTGACCAGTTCTCCGGTGTGTATGGATATGAATGGAATGTCAGTCCCCACGGAATTCTTATCCCGGCATAGCTCAGATGGAATAATTACCTTTGTGGATCCAAGATGCATCAGTGTTATTGGCTACCAGCCACAGGTCTGTTTGTTCTTTTTTACCTAAGTCACCAAATTTCAAAGTTTGCCTCTGAATATTTTTTAAGAGGTCCATAGCCAAAGATAAAGGAAGGAAGGAAGGAAGGAAGGAAGGAAGGAAGGAAGGAAGGAAGGAAGGAAGGAAGGAAGGAATGAAGGAAGGAAGGAAGGAAGGAAGGAGAAAGAGGGAGGGAGGGAGGAGGATAGAGTTTTAAATGTCTTAAAAGGATAGACTCTTTTTCATTAAATTAATGAATCTTCAATAAATATATATCCCATGTTACCCAGTCTTACCAACTCTTCTCCATACTTAAAGTCTTAAACCACAAATTTCAAATTTAATATAAAAAACTATTGTTGATTCAGTTTTATTATTGTGTGGTAGATTTTTTGAGACTGGGAGCATCTGGAAATAATTATCCTTATCTCTGTTGTTGTTTTGTAAGTCACGTCTTAAGATGTTGTATTCATTTGATGGATTGCAAACCAATTATTGGGGCCTTGCTTATTTTTTTTTATTAAGTAGCTTCAAATTTTATTTTTAAACTTTTAGTGAATTCATTGTTAGTAAACTCTTCCTTTGGCAATTTGTAACATTTTGTAACTGGTGTGGTTTTTCTCCTTCTATGATTTGCTTACCAGGACCTTTTGGGGAAAGACATTTTAGAATTCTGTCATCCAGAAGATCAAAGCCATTTAAGAGAAAGTTTCCAGCAGGTAACATTCTCCTTATTCATAAATACCCTTTGTATTTTTCATCCCAATGTGAAAAGCATGATTATTTAGTCATGCTGGCCAGCTGAAAGATGATAACAGTGGTCAAATATATAATACACTTACTTAGAAAGTAAATAAAACTTAATACATGCTCTCTGTTTTCATGTCGAATCCTAGAACTAAATGTAAGCACAAAACTATATTCTCCAATATTTCCCTGAGCTGTTCATTGCATGCAAAAATTCTGTTAGAGATCATAACTTGAATGCTAAGTATCAATACAGTCTTCGGTTTGTTTTGCATGTTAGGACTTCAAGTTCAGGTCTTTCCTAGTTGTAAAAAACTGTGCTCAATACACCATCCTGGGGTGTCACCTTTCATCTCATGTTTTTTTTAAAAAAATAACAACCACCAAAGCCATTAAAATGCCTGTTAACTCCTGCAGGCCAAAGTCAGCCAATGTTGTTCTGCCAGTTTCGACTCTCTTAAGCTGCCAAGCCAAGCATTTGGAAAAACTCAAATCGATAATTTATAAATATCAGATTATTTATAAACTTTCTTACAACTGCGAGTAATAAACATCCAGCTCACTGAAATTTTTACTCAGCAAATAATTCAAATCAAGCCTAAAGAGCATGTGGAACTAATTCTATGCTGAGCCCCATCTTTTCAGAAAATAAATTGGAATTTGTGTCATTGTAAGACAAATTGATTTTGATTTATCCAGAGTGCCTTTTGACAAATGGTTTTGGCGGGTTACTAGGCATGCATTCCAGCTGCTTTCCTTGCCATATTTAGCTGCACGTTAGTTTGCTTCGGTCCTTGCCTGAAACTCAGGACTTCCTTGTCCCAAAGGTGCCTTTTCAGGAGGCAACTGGATTTCCTTGTTTTTCTTTGAAGACGTTTCGCTTCTCACCCAAGAAGCTTCTTCAGCTCTGACTGGACAGTGGGGACATGATAGCAGTGTTCCAATACCTCAGGGGCTGCCCCAAAGAAGAGGGAGTCAAGCTGTTCTCCAAAGCACCTGAGGGCAGGATAAGAAGCAATGGATGGAAACTGATCAAGGAGAGAAACAACCTAGAACTAAGGAGAAACTTCCTGACAGTGAGAACAATTAACCAGGGGAACCACATGCCTCCAGAAATTGTGAATGCTCCAACACTGGAAGTTTTTAAGAAGAAACTGGACAGCCATTTGTCCAAAATGGTGTAGGGTTTCCTGCCTGAGCAGGGGGTTGGACTTGATGACCTCCAAGGTCCCTTCCAACTTTATTATTGTTGAATGGAAGGATTTATATTCCTTGCAGACAGAAGAATATAAGTCCTTCCATTTCCTACCACCCAGTCAGAGCTGAAGAAGCTTCTTGGATGAGAAGCGAAACGTCTTCAAAGAAAAACAAGAAAATCCAGTTGCCTCTTGAAAAAGCACCTTTGGGGCAACCATGACTTGGATGATGGAGAATCTCCATAGACATTCAGTACCTCCTTATTTTCCACTGAAAGGCTGAATGTTGATGGATTAGCTATGTGGGGTGTGCAAAAGCTCCTAGAGTTTCCTCCAGCTTATAGTTATCCTTTGTAAAAGAAAAACAACAGCAATATTCTCTAGTGACACAGCATATTTAGCATATTTGCTGGCAAAAGAGGAGATATACACCCGCTGTTCAAATACATACTACTATAGATAGTGCTTGACGTAACAGCCACAACTCAGCCCAACGTTTCTGTTGCTAAGTGAGACAGTCGTGAAGTGAATTTTGCCCCATTTTGTGACCTTTCTTGCCACAGTTGTTAAGGGAACCACTGCAGTTGTGAAATTGTAGCACAGTTGTTAAGTGAATTTTTGCTTGTCAGACGTTCGTAAAAGGTGACACTGCCACCATAATAAATATGGGTCAATTGTCAACAATTTTGATCACATGATCACAGGAATGCTGCAATGGAAAATGATCATAAGTCACTTTTTTCAGTGCTATTGTAACTTAGAACAGTCACTGAATGGTTGTAAGTCAAGGTCTAGCTCGATTTGCTGGCAAAATATGAGATATACACTCGCTGTTCAAATAAACACTATTGCTACATTTCTTGTTATCCCGCGTTATTTTGAATTTCAGTTAAAACATCATATAGCATTGTTCGTAATCACTACCCATCATCTATGACTGTGGTGGTAAACCTGTGGCATGCAGAGCCCTCTCTGTGGGCACGCGCACCATCGCCCCAGTCCTGGGCTTTCAGCTAGGTTTTATAAAATCTTTTTGCTTTAGGCCTCCGCCACCGTGTGGAAAAAAAAAAGGTTCAATCAATCAATCAATTTCAACTTCTCACGGGGAACAAAAAGATCTCGTAAAATTGGAATTGATTGACTGAACTTTTTAGTCCCACCCAGTCTGCCGTTACCATCACAGCCACGCCCACCCAGTGGGCCACACCCACCCAATGCGCCACACCCACCCAATGGGCTACGCTCACCCAGCACCCGACGATACGTAAGTGGGTTTTGGGTTGCAGTTTGGGCACTCAATCTTTAAAAGATTTGCCATCACTGATCTATGATGATGCCTGTCATCCCTAAATGTCATTTTTTTTTTTTTTTTTTTGTGCTGGTGGTTAAAAAGAAATGCTAAAGGTCACATACAAAGGCAGAAGCCATTTAACCTCATCAGATGAGGATCTGCCTGCTTAAAACGCTACTCTTTCAAGGTGGGTTTCTCTTGGTACCCTGTAAATCTCCCCTTTGGGTTAGACCATGATCTCCTTTTCCAGGGATTTTTTCCAACTATTTTGCAGGTGGTGAAGCTGAAGGGCCAAGTGCTCTCTGTGATGTATCGCTTTCGGACCAAGAACCGGGAATGGATGTTAATCAGGACTAGCAGCTTTACATTTCAGAACCCGTATTCGGATGAGATTGAGTATATCATCTGCACCAACACGAATGTCAAGTACGTCTTTTGAAAGCTAAGCAAGGTCTTCCTTTCTTGAAAGCAGTTTTATTTTGGAATGAGGGCTGTGTTTCCACGTTATCGTCTCTCTTTGTACGTTTTGAGCACAAAATTACACAGTGGATCCTAAGAATTACTGTGGATTTAGACTGGAGTTTCTCCTGGGGTGGGAGTGGAAAGGGGGAAATTAAAACAATCGAGGTAGCAGGTCCAGCCAGGCGACCGTGTGAATGCCTCATCCGTTTTAATGAGTGTTGTGTGATGACATGTGTTGGCTGCCTCCTTGACTTTTTTCACCCGTGCGAAGAGGGTGAGCTTGATCAAGCCATTCCAAACATAACATAGCAATAAACCCTGGCTTGTTGCTGGCTGGATTGCCCTGGACCTCTGGGCTTAGAAGTGTGCTGGACCTCTTCCCTTTGTCCCAAGACTATTTTTTCAAAAGGCAACCGGACTTTTTTGGGAGGATTTTTTCTTGAAAACCTTTTGCTTCTTATCCAAGAAGCTTCTTCAGAACTGAAGAAGAAGAAGCAAAAAGTTTTCAAGACAGTCCAATTGCCTTTTGAAAAAATGCCTTTGGGACACCATGACCTGGATGATTGAGAATCTCCATAGACACCTCCTCCACTTCGTATACCCCAATGAATTAGGGAAGAATCTGCCTGTATCTTTTCCAAATGTTATCTCATTGCTTTGGACCGAAAAAATGTTTCAGCCCCTTTTCCCTAGGAAAGCATCTTGCCCATCTCCATCCAGGTAATAATAATAATAAAGTTGGAAGGGATCTTGGAGGTCATCAAGTCCAAACCCCTGATCAGGCAGGTAACCCTATACCATTTCAGAGAAATGGCTGTCCAGTTTCTTCTTAAAAACTTCCAGTGTTGGAGCATTCACCGCTTCTGGAGGCAGGTTGTTCCACTGGTTAATTGTTCTAACTGTCATGAAGTTTCTCCTTAGTTCTAGGTTGCTTCTCTCCTTGGTTAGTTTTCATCTGTTGCTTCTCGTCCTGCCTTCAGGCGCTTTGGAAAATAGCTTGACTCCCTCTTCTTTGTGGCAGCCCCTGAAATACTGGAAGGCTATTATCATATCCCCCCTCGTCCTTCTCTTTGTTAAATTAGATATACCCAATTCCAGCAGCCTTTCCTTATATGTTTTAACCTCCAGTCCCCTAATCATCTTTGTTGCTCTTCTCTGTACTCTTTCTAGAGTCTCAGCATCTTTTTTACATCGTGGTGACCAAAACTGGATGCAGTATTCCAAGTGTGGCCTTACCAAGGCATTGTAAAGTGGTATTAATACTTCACGTGATCTTGATTCTATCCCTCTGTTAACGCAGCCTAGCACTGTGTTGCCTTTTTTAGGCAGCTGCAGCACACTGCTGGCTCATATTTAAGTGAGTGTCCACTTGGACTCCGAGATCCCTCTCACAGTTACCACTATTGAGCAAGGTACCCCCTATACTATACCTGTACATTTGGTTTTTCTTGCCTAAATGTAGAACCTTACTTTTTTCACCATTGAATTTCATTTTGTTAGATAGTGCCCAGTGTTCAAGTCTGTCCAGATCCTCCTGTATCCTAAGCCTGTCTTCTGGAGTGTTGGCTATTCCTGCCAGCTTGGTGTCGTCTGCAAATTTGATCTTCCTTACTCTCTGCACCAGCCCTCTCTAAGTGGTTTACAGAATCAGCATCTTTCCCCCCAATAATCTGGGTCCTCATTTTACCAATCTTGGAGGGATGGAAGACTGAGTCAACCTTAGGCCAGTCAGGATCAAACTTCTGACAGTGGACAGCCTGCACTACTGCATTCTAACCACCGTGCCACAACATATAAATAAGACCTTATTTTAAATCTCAATTTTATCTGATGGCGATCTCGTGACCCACAAGGAACAGGATTTCCTTGGGGTTGCCCCTATACAATAAAAAATTATTCAAATGGAAATGACTAATAAAAGTCATATATTTCAGCACTTTGAAAGTTGTGGTTTCCCTCTTCTCCAGTTCTCCTGTTGCTCATTAGTTTCACTTTTTTTTTTCTTCACCAAGTTGAGTTTAAGGACCTGCAGTTAGAACAACATGGAGACTTTCCAGAATGCTATTCTAATGTTTTGTTGATATGGTCAGTCGATTATCTTGGAGTTGACTTAGGTCCAAAGAAGAGGCAAAACCTGGATAATAAATCAGTGTCTATTCCGAATGGTCAGATGGTAGAAGCAGGAGGATCTATTGCTCATAAACAAACTTCTGTTCAGCCATAAGTCCTCAGGCCAATTTAAAAATAAAAAAGTCATTTATTTGGGCCAATAAATTACTTATGTTGACATTGAACAAGGAATTTTCCCTTTCAAGGTTGCATCTATAGCGTTGCACTTGAAAAGAAATGGAATGTTTAAAACCTTCTTTGGATTCTGTCATATTTATCCTCAATTGACTTAGCAAAACAAGCTAGGCTTCCTTTCCTAATATGGGGGTAGGCTGTTATGGGCTAATGCATTACTGATACTCTTTTCTAAGGAAGCAATAAATAGTGCGAGAGAGCCCTTTCACCTTGTTTTAGAAAGTTGCAGTACATCTGTAGCATTCTAAATAACAGAAGGGGCTAGGTATGGAGATTGTGATTTCAGCTTTACAGACTCTTTAAAATGTTTAGAAACAATCTGAGATGAGTGGAACAGACTGAGAGATCGGAAAGGAAGCTAACTGCCATTGATGGAATTGAAGTCAACATGTATCCCTGTGGGACAGAGGCTTAAATGTCTAGTGCAGTGGTTCTCAACCTTTT
Source organism: Crotalus tigris (assembly GCF_016545835.1). NCBI lineage: Eukaryota > Metazoa > Chordata > Lepidosauria > Squamata > Viperidae > Crotalus > Crotalus tigris. The sequence goes on from NW_024097358.1 coordinate 3,618,878, forward strand.
TAATGCTGCGACCCCCCCAACTGGTCGTAAGTCGAGGACTACTCAACCGGTCGTAAGTCGAGGACTACTCAACTGGTGCAGCACCGTTTGCAGAATGGGACTTTTGGCGGGCTCAGCAGGGCAGAGACAGCCTGGACAATTCCTATTGGCTTTGAAAGCCAATAGAATTAGACTCTATTCAAGAGAGTCTATTCTATTGGCTTTCAAAAGCCAATAGAATAAAAGGGAGTAGCACAGCTAAGGAAAAGGGGGAAAAAAATGGCGGACTGCGTTGTTTGGCGACCCCCGTGAAATGGTCATTCAACCCCAAATGGGGTCCCGACCCACAGGTTGAGAACCACTGGTCTAGTGTGTCAGAGAGCCTGCTGTTTTTCATTCTCCCAAAGATTGAACCAACACTATATCAAGGGCATTGTGGGAAAATTAGAATAGCATCCTTCAAACAATGTCATCAAAAGATGTGGTGCCCTTATTTCTGTATATCTATTTATCTTTTAAATATACGTTTGTCTATAATCTATATTTTATTCTAACACGTCATATCTATGTCCAGTGCGTTTTTAATTTTGTATTATTAATAAAAATTTATATTAAAAAGAGAGAGATGTAGTGCCCTCTGCCATAGATAAGATCTGTAGGAAGTAACAAGTTAATTGCTATCTACAGTCGGACTTGGTAGAGCCCAATTAAATGGTAATTAGGAATTGATTGGAGTTGTAAAGCCTTATTCATTGCAGAATTTTACTTCAGTGCATAGTAAGTCTAGCGACAATTAAATATTTAGCTAATGAGGTTTTCCAATAAAAAACTGACAGAGAGGGAGAATAAAGAAGATAAGATAAAATATAAGATATGATATAAGAGATAAGAGATAAAAGATAAGATAAAATAAAATAACCTTTATTGTCTTTTTTTTTTTACCGTGGGCACAACGGCACACATCAAAAATGAAATTTAGTTGCCCGCTCTCAAAGTGAAACACATACATGACACACACCCAAACATACTATGTACAACATATGTATAGACCCACACCCCTACATATACATAACAAATAAATATTAAATACTGTCCATCTTGAATATATAACGGTAGGAGGAAGCTTGAGAGTTCACAAGGTTAATGCTGTATGGAATGAAACTATGGCTGAAAAGAAAGAAAGAAACATTTCTCAAATAGATTATTCCTGTTTTGGCTAACCAGGCCTGTTTCCTCGAGCTGCTCCTACCTGCATTAGTCCAAGCCAGCATTTAAAGGCAAACCTTTAAAAACCCTATAGGTCTTTATAAGTCAAAAGTTCCAAAAAATAAGTCAGAATAACTATAGGTCAAAAGATCTGAAAGACTTCAGATTGTATAACTAGAAAGCAGGGCTAAATATCACTCAAAAAGTATGAAGGTGTGAAAAAGAGGGGAAAAAAGACTTGATATATATATATGAAGCTCTTTTTTTTAAAAAAAAAATTGAGAGCTATAAGCACACTGGTGATTATCATCAGAACTGTGTTTATTTGATGCTGGCTTGAAGCCATCAGCTTTCCAAATTTGGTTTCTGTGTGGAAAGACGATTAAATACTAGGTTCAAATGTTCATGTTCTTCTCTGCAAAAGTTTGTTTTGGGCACAGCCATCCAAGTTCAGAAGTAAAACATTGGCATCCAACCTTTCATTCTTTGTTGAAAAAGGAGAATCTAATGTAAAATGCAGCCTCTTCCTACATACACACAAGCTTTCCAGCGTCTATTAGTTTTGAAACTGAGCAGATGTCCTGCCTCTTCCCTTTGCGTTTCCTCCCATGACACACACAAAACGAGATCATTTCGGTATTTTGGAAGGTTCAAAGTACTAATACTCAACATTGGGTCAGAAATGCAGCGAAGGTAGAATATCAAAGGCATTTGTGTTTAACAAATTAATTTCCTTCATTTGTTGAAACGTTAAAAGCTCTGCCAAACTTCCTGATCAGTCTTCAAGATGTCACTCATATCAACAGAATGAAAGCTTCGGTGATCTCAGTCACATCCATTGACTGGATTATATTGATACAGGTGCATGTATATTAACTGATTGACTCGCTAATTTAAAAAAAAAGACGAAGGAGTAATTTGAACATACTTAAAAGAGAGTCCCGTTGACTTGAAAATGTATGTTAGCGTTTTTCTAATATTATTTTTGAAACTCGCAATATCTGTGAACGTGTAACAAAGAATTTCTTCCCAAATAGCAATAGCACTTACACTTATATACACCACTTCCTAGTGCTTTACAGCCCTCTTTAAGCGGTTTGCAGAGTCAGCCTATTGCCCCCAACAATCTGGATGTTTATTTTACCAGCCTCGAACAGATGGAAGACTGAGTCAACCTTGAGCCAGTCCCAATCGAATTCCTGGCAATGAGCAGAGTTAGCCTGCAATACTGCATTCTCACCACTGTGCCACCATGACTTAATGGTTGGATCATAATTCTAGGTTTTCCCAGCCTCATGGTAGGCATGATAACTCTGGCTGATAAAAGTTAGACTGTATCATTTTAAACTGGAGAGGGTCATTGTAATACCTCAAGCTTAAAGCCATTCATTCAAGAAGTTGATTTTGTCTTTGTGCATTTTTCAGTCTGATCTGGATATGTTGTGGGAAACAGGGAGAAAAAGCCAGACTATGCCATTTTGATCTCCTTGGATGTATGAGTGATAAAATATTCTTCAGAGTTGCCTTAGCCCAGGGTCCCCAACACCCAGATCCGTGGACTGGTACCAGGCTGTGGCATGCCAGCAACCGGTCCGCACAAACAGGCAAAGCCCCATCCATGGGATGCAGGCAGCACACAAAACCACGCACCCTCCGGTCTGCAGAAAAATCTCTTTCCAAGGAACCAGTCCCTGGTGCCCAAAAGGTTGGGGACCTCTGCCTTAGCCATTTGATTAACTGATAAGTTATAAATTGAAACTCACCAAATTAATTGCCTGTGATTATATACACACACAGTGTATAAGCTTTTTTTTTTTGCAGGTTTCAGATTAATGTCTTGCTGTGTTTCCCTCAAAGTCTTTGATGCTGGACAAAGTTTATACCCGACCTGTATTTGATTGACTTACAGAGGTAGTTTGGATGGATTTCAACTTCTCTTTACTGAATTGGATATGTCAGTTTTCTTTGAAGTGGCTACAGATGTGCTCTCATAGCTTATTTTTTTTCTGAAGATTTACTAATTGGATTGTGATCTGTAGGCTTTCTTCCCTCTGTTCTCATTAAGCTCAGATGAGGCTTTAAAAGACTGACTTGATTGGCATCTTAGGCTTTTGATTGGCAAATGCAGGACAACACAAGTCTTCCTCCATGACAATCTCAGAAGAATTTATGACCACTGTTCTTCTCGCTTCCTTTCAGACAGCTTCAGCAGCAACAAGCTGAGTTGGAAGTACACCAGAGAGATGGACTTTCCTCCTATGACTTAACTCAGGTGAGAGCCCCCGCTGAATTTAAAGAATTGGGTTCTTTAAAATAAGCCACAGCTAAACCAAGCGATTTGCCACCAGGAGATTTGGCAATGGCTTTAAAAGACCAGACTAATTGAGAGGACTTTTAGTGGTTTCCTACAGACTCACCTCCAGCATCATCCGGAGAAGTTTATTAGCTTTTTTAATATTCATAGTGGCCCAGAATGCTGGACCAGGTGACTCTTTTGCCCGATCCTTCAGGGTTTTTTTCTTGCCTTATTGTCTGATGCCATCTTCTCCCAGGAAAGGGACAAAAACAAAGGCAGTTTCCCAGTTTTCCTGCGAAGCTCTACTTTGTTCTCACTCTGCCTCACTTGTGAGATTTATAACAACAGCATTGGCCACAGTCTCCCTGTGTTTTTCTTCTCCTCTTTCTGTCACTATTTCCACCCAAAATTGTCGCTAAGAGAACACCCACAGAGTGTCCTCTGAAAGATTTGTGGAATCTTTCTACCTAGAAGCGCCTCCAGAAGAAAGAATGTGCAAATGCTTCTGATGTCTGCAACTATTCACCTGGTGTCCCTTCAACCACCCACCTCAACCACAGGTCACTTTACCTGGATCCATACCATTCAAGCAACAGCTCCTTACTATTACAAAGTACCAGTGCAGCATGTTTGTGGGCCAAGGAATAATAAGAGCAGTAGAAAAATGTCTGTTATAGAAAGCAAATCCGGGGAATAAGGGCTTGCTTCTTACTAAGTTGGGTGGACATTTAGCCATCAAAGAACTTGTGGTTTCCTTCTCTTTGCCTGTTGTAATTAGGTGCCGGTTCCAAGTATACAGTCTAATGTTCATGACGGAGGAAAAGCCGTGGAAAAGCAGGACACCATCTTCACCCAGGAAAGGGATCCAAGATTTGCCGAGATGTTTGCTGGCATAACTACTTGTAAGTAAAATAATTTCTCTTAAGTTTCCTCTTCAGGAGAAGTTAAGTTATTGTGACTTTGGATTCTCAGTTCACTATGCTGACATCCCATCAAGAGACCCTAAACCCCACACTCTGTTTCAGTGGAAAACACATAATGGGGAAAAGGAGAGATTCAAACCCAAGTTGAATTGTTCTGAGTTAACTCCTTGTCTCTGGATTTGGAAGACAGTTGATGACTGCACTTGTAGAATGTTAGCACTCTCAGAAAATGGCAATGTAGGAAAGTTTCTCCTACTAGTATTAGCATTAGATTCTTCCATGCTAGGTAGCATATTGGGCTGCAAGGGGATCTCCAGTTTTTTTTTGATTTGGGGCAAATACTTCAGCCTCTTCCCTTGTGATGTTGGATGTTCTTTGCCATGTATTTCGAGGACATCCTCTTGATCATTTGGCATCGAGGGGGTCCACTGTCATCTTGGGAATTTGATTATTTGATTATAGAGCCCTTGTGGTGCAGTGGTCAGAGTGGAGTATTGCAGGCGAATTCTGCTCACTGCCAGCAGTTCGATCCTGACCGGCTCAAGGTTGACTCAGCCTTCCATCCTTCCGAGGCCGGTAAAATGAGAACCCGGATTGTTGGAGACAATATGCTGATTCTGTAAACCACTTAGAGAGGACTATAAAATACTATGAAGCGGTATATAAGTCTAAGTGCCATTGCTATTCTCCATGCAGAGTATATGACCTATGTATTGGAGTCTTCCGCATGCACAATGTTATGTAATTTGCAGAAGCTCTTTTGGAGCATTTCTTTGTTAGTAACATGATCAAAATAGCAAATTTTTAGGATTCTGTGAAGGCGTCTTTGTTGGAAGATATCAAATCTTCTCCAATTAAGAGAAACTAAAATAGAAAAGGCCGTACTCGGTCCTTACAAAAAGGGGTAAATTCGCCCAGCATACAACCCAATCTTCAGGAGGGTTTGTAAAGACATGTCTTCTTTGGAAAGGCTAAGTCTTACAGCTGTAGTAGTTGGCTGTCTATATTTCTATTTTCAACCTATTCTATTCTTAGCAGAGGATGCAAGAGTTGACTTCTCCCCAGTTCCCAACTCATTGCTAAATATTTAATGGAAAATCCTGAATTTCTTCATAGGGAAAGGGATTGGATTCAAAACAGTCCTTTCAGTTGTATGGTTTCGCTATTCTAAATTGAAGGGAACAGGAAAAAAAAAATACTTGCATCTCTAACAACTGTTGTCAGCTGATAGCTGGGCACGAGTAGCAATTCAATAAATCAATCTAGCTTTTTCCAGAGGGGGGACAGAAATGATGTTTTGTTTTTCTCAGAAATATTTTAGGATTATTTTTATCGTAATCTTTCCCTCTGTTTATTGTTCCTAACCTTCCCTACTGCTGATGAAGTTTTAACATTTGTTATTAATTAATCACATGCAAGGCGTTCTTAGCCAAGCCAGAAGCATCTCGCTGTTTGTAACAAAGGGTCACTTGGAGAGAGCAGCACAGCTGGGTCTCCTTCTTTCGAGATGCAGTCATCTTTCTTCCATCCATCATGGAAAATGTTTTTAACAGTCATTGCTCCCTGAAGCTGGTTATCTCCAGTGACAACACTAGGCCTGGATCACTGGGTGAAATTCTAGCATCTAGCTATTTGTATTGTTTATGTACACTTTTACTTACTGTACTTCTATAACTACCATAATTGAATCAACTCCCCAAAGTTGCAGTCAACAAAACAATAAAACTATTTTATTGTCCGAGGGAAAAAAAACTAATTTCAATTCATATAGGGTAACATCCCTCAATCACGAATATATATATTTCTGGAGTAGCTCAATGTTCACTAATTTCCAGAGGAATTACACAAAGGTGTTACTCTAAATGCAAAATGGAATAGTCCAAAGTACAGAATCTGCTGCTGAAATACATTGTCTGTTGATTGTTGTCCCTTCACTTTGGAGGCCTTGATACATATTTGTTGGTCAGAGCTGTGGTGGCGTAGTGGTTAGAATGCAATATTGCAGGCTAACTCTGTCCACTGCCTGGAGTTTGATTCCTTTGATCCTGACCAACTCAAGGTTGACTCAGGCTTCAGTGCTTCTGAGGTCAATAAAATGAGGACCCCAGATTGTGGGAGGCAATATGCAGGCTCTGTAAACCACTTTGAGAGTGCTGAAAGCACAATGAAGTGGTATATAAGTCTAAGTGTTATTGCTGTCACTATTTGAGGCAACCATTCCATGTGGAGGAGATGGCTATCCTTATAACTCACTTCAAAATAGCCCCCAATGGATCTCATTCGTCAGAGAAACAGAAGAGTTTAAGAAGGTGACCATGGCATTTAATCTCCTATTGTTTATTTACTTTACCATATCTAGAGCCTGTCCGATCCAAAGTAGTCTAGGCAAGCCACAACAAGTTAAAAGGATAAGCAACAATAGGCATGAATCAAGATTATTAAATTCAACAATAATCGACACTCAATCACTATGGCTGAGCACCGATAAAACATAGTTAGGGTTGAAGGCTAGATGAAATAGCCTTTCAAAGTTTTCTAAAAAATCATGGATGATGGAGCTTTCTGAATCTCTGGAAGAAAAGAGATCCATAGTGTGGGGTACTACAGAGTGTGGGGTGTCATCAAGAAGGCCTGTCATTTTACCCTTGTCCCCCTTGATTCAGAGAGAGGAGTAGCCTATAATAATAATAATAATAATAATAATAATAATAATAATAATAATAATAATAATAATAATAATAATAATAATTGAAGAAAGAGACTGAGGGACTAATTCTGGCTGCACAAGACCAAGCCTTAAGGACAAATGCATACAAAGTCAAAATTGAGAAGACAGCAACAGACAGTAAGTGCCGCCTATGCAAAGAAGCTGAAGAAACAGTGGACCACTTGGTAAGCTGTTGCAAGAAGATTGCACAGACTGATTACAAGCAGCGGCATGACAAAGTAGCAACAATGGTGCATTGGAAGATCTGCAAAAAATATCATTTGCCTGTAAGCAAAAACTGGTGGGATCATAAAATAGAGAAAGTCATAGAAAATGATAAAATTAAACTGCTCTGGGACTTCAGAATTCAAACAGACAAGCACCTGCAACATAACACCCCAGACTTAACAATTGTCGATAAGAAAGACAAAAAAGTCTGGATAGTGGATGTGGCAGTGCCTGGAGATAGCAGAATAGAAGAGAAAGAACTGGAGAAGATAACAAAATACAAAGACCTACAAATAGAAATAGAAAGACTGTGGCAAAAGCAAGCAAGGGTATACCAATAGTCATAGGCTCCTTGGGTGCAATCCCAAAACAACTGGAGCACCACTTGAACACCATTGGCATTGACAAATTCGCTATTAGTCAATTGCAAAAGGCAGCCTTATTAGGAACTGCTTCCATCCTGCGACGATATCTGTAATACCATCAAACATCCACATCTGCCTATCCCAGGTCCTGGGTAGGACTCGATAGGTAGACAAAATGCCAAATCCAGTCTGAACATCTGGCTGACTGTGCGATGATCAATAATAATAATAATAATAAAGTTGGAAGGGACCTTGGAGGTCATTGAGTCCAACCCCCTGCTCAGGCAGGAACCCTACACCATTTCAGACAGTCTCTTCTTAAAAACTTCCAATGTTGGAGCATTCACCGCTTCTGGAGTTAGGTTGTTCCATTGGTTAATTGTTCTAACTGTCAGGAAGTTTCTCCTTAGTTCTAAGTTGCTTCTCTCCTTGATCAGTTTCCATCTGTTGCTTCTCGTCTTCCCTTCAGGCACCTTGGAGAATAGCTTGACTCCCTCTTCTTTGTGGCAGCCCCTGAGATATTAGAACACTGCTATCATGTCCCCCCTCATCCTTCTCTTCGTTAAACTAGACATACCCAATTCCAGCAACCGTTCCTTATATGTTTTAGCCTCCAGTCCCCTAATCCATCTTTGTTGCTCTTCTCTGTACTCTTTCTAGAGTCTCAGCATCTTTTTTACATCGTGGTGACCAACACTGGATGCAGTATTCCAAGTGTGGCCTTACCAAGGCATTATAAAGTGGTATTAACACTTCACGTGATCTTGATTCTATCCCTCTGTTAATGCAGCCCAGCACTGTGTTGGCTTTTTTGGCAACTGCAGCATTTCCTGCAAAGTTCTCACCAGGCAACCAGATTTAGTCCTGCCATGGAGAAAATATGTCTGTCAGTGTTATCTTTGAAAGTGAATTCCTATATTCTGGTTCAAATATATCCAGACAATGCCCAAATCACAAAGCACTACTTTAATAGGACTCTTTCACCCAGTCCTGTGATCTTGGAATCAAGATGAATCTTGTAGCATGGCTACAAAGAAGAAAAAAAAATAGGACACTAGAAGAGGTAGACTATTCTAGACTTCTTTTCTGTAGACTATTGCTTGGCAGAGAGAGGGAGAGAAGAGAAAGGAGGGTATCAGAAAGAAATTGGGTGTGGCCCCTACCAGTATTGAGTTTAAGATGTGCTCACTTTTCCCTCAACTGGGGAAAAAAAAATTAAACTCCTTGCACTTCCTACAAGCTATAAGGAAACATTTTTGACACAGGATGCAGTTAAAAAGGAATAGAGGCAAACTACTTGTTACTTTTACATATTTTGCATGATGTTGATTTTGGATTGACTTTCTCTGGGCCAGAGTGTCCAACTAGCTGGAGATTGCACAGAAAGACCTATCCTACCAGGGACATTTGCTCTGCAGCCATCAAGCACGTATCTTTGCAGGAGGTGGGGAAAAAAAATGAAAATATCTCCTATGTGTCGACCATGTGTTTATAAGCAACAGAGCTTGTAAAAATATCTTTTAAAAAAATACAGTGCACAAAGAATTTTTTATATCTGCCTTGAGTGCATCTCCCAAGTCAGATATAACTCACTTCTCCTTTATCCCTGGCCAAAGAAATAAAAACAAATATCTAAATATCAGAAATCAGATTTGCTAGATGGCTTTCTTTCTGCTTGGCTTTTGCTGTGAGCGGAGACATTCGAATGATGCTGTACAGTCTCTGGGTCTAATTTGTCAACATTGTGGCAATGTTTCCACATTTTTCATGTAAGCCTGGATCCAAACTTTATTTTCTGCCGTTGAGAAGTTCCCGTTAAAAAGTCCTCATGCTCAATTTGAATTTCAGCTTATGGGGGCGGGAGAGAATTCTGAATAATAGACACATGTTTGTTACTATTTTTAATTTCTGTTTTCTGTCTGGAATTATAATGACAGTGATCCCAGAGGCTATTTATTTCCAGATGGAGTTCCTTTCAGTGTCAGGAGACCTTGATCTACTGCAGCTGCCTTTAACCTTGCCCCCTCCGATCGGGTTGGGTTGTGGTTCTGAAAAATGCTCAAATGCCTGCACAGCCATGCTCGCTAAGCATTATGGCAGTTTTAGTCTGGCACGTTTTGACGATGCCCATTTGGTGAAGGTGCCTATTTTGCTCCATAGTGGGAAGAGTTATTGGCAAAAGCAGTTATGCCAAATGTATTATTTTAAAAGAAGTTGGTAACAGAGGGGCTCCTGGATTCCAAAAATGGAATATAAATGTTTATTACTTCGGACTGAACTTTCATAAATTCAGCAAAGCTCATCTGATTTATCTGATTGCACCAAAGCTTTATGAGAATTGAATGAACAAGTGGTAAATCACATGCCCCCCTCTCTTTCCCCTTCTTTTTGAGTGTTTGTTTGCTGGGCATGTGTGCATGTAGTAGCTAAAAAGATTGCCAGCCATAATATATTTATGTCCCCCTGCTTTTCCCTGAAAAAATGATGCGTGTTTCTTTCTGTGTACTCCCTTGTTTTATCCGTGCAATAGTCCTGTAAGGTTAGTCAGCCTAAGACTTATGACTTACTCAAGAGCACCAGCTCATCCTGGACAAGGGAAGACTGAAATTTGACCTTCTTAATCCTAATCTGAAATTCTACTGAACCGTCCCTTCTAACATAGCCAGTTTTCTTTAGCAATTGCTAAATCTGGTCAAGATTTTCAAAGTACCCCCACAGTCAATTGTAAATACAATGTCTTTTGCAGCATCTTGGGTGGATTTGCAATTTGGTACAATTTTGCCATTGTTCTTCAAGTCGTGGCTTAAGGCCAAAATAAATAAGGTTAAAACTGAGATGAACTCTGCTTTCCTGGTCAGCAATTAATTTTTGAACTGGCTGTATTCATGATTGGCTCCCACAGAAGCCACGAGAGAAACCCGTTGGATGCCCTGGGTGAACTTTTCTTATTACATAAAAATTAGAGGCAGACTCTGTTTCTGCCTGCACTTAAGCCTTATTTCTGAAACCCTGGTTTTGCAACTTGTGGTGAGAGGATGAGGCACAATTGGAAGCATAAGTCAAAAGTTTAGAATTCTGACATCAATACTCTATTCATCAAGAAAAGGGTTGTTCCTCATGTGATCCAACCAAGGAAAGATCAAATGTGCTACAGACTCCATTATCTCCTTAATGAGAATATTGTGAGCAGTAGACTGAAGAGGAAGTAAACCATCCTTCCTTATGGACTGTGAAGAGAGCAGCAGTCACCCACACACATAACCTGTTCACTGAATTAACTAATTTAATTTAAAATACTGGCTTTGCACAGCATTTTAAAATAAAATAACCATACAGTGAAGTTTGGTCAATATGATAAGCCACAAAAAAATGAACCATGTACTATGCTTAGATATGAGCGGATATGAAATAACAACAGTAGAATCCAATCCTAAAGGAATACTTCAACCTAGTTGAATATGTTGAATGCATTCTTCTGATTTGTGGCGACATCACCTGAGCAATCTCATTCAAACATAACTGTTGCATACGAGGAATTGTGTCATCGTCCCACAGACATGGTTGGAAGACAAGAATGTAGCATTTAGTTGGAAGGAAACCTATCCACAAAATTGTTGGCAACGTTGAAACAGCAGTTTTGTCATCTTTATGTTTTGCTGTTGAAGATTAGAAGGGATTCAGTAGTGTGAAACAACGTCCGTGGTCTACACATGGAATGAGGGCTAAGTACAGGATAGGGATACAAAGTCAAGTAGGCCGCCACAATGGTATGACTGAAGCTAAACCTGGTTTGTATGATTGTTGCCTTGTTCTGAGTCGTCTCTTTCTGTTGATTACGCTTGCAGCAGATAAAAAAATGATGCCTTCGGCTTCCACAACAGGGAACCAGCAGATCTACTCTCAAGGGAGCCCATTTCAACCAGGGCATTCTGGGAAATCTTTCAGGTACTGTGATTTATGACAGATAGAATAATGGCATAGAATCAACACTTGGCAAACATTGAGAAAGTATTCATCAATTGAATCTTTTGACCTCAGTGTTACTAGGGGAAAAGTAGAGCTCAGGAATAGCCAGATTTAAAATACAGTTATACCAGTAGAAGAGCTTGGTTGTTTTTTGCAGACATTTTATTATCCAATTAAGTAACATCACCAGTGTATTAACAGTGTTTACTTCTTGATTGTATTGATATTGGTGTTAATCTCTGCTTATCTGGGTATTCTAGCTCTGTTGATATTACCTAGTTGAGTAATAAATGTCTGCAAGAAAATAACCAAGCTCAAAAAGCTTGTTTGTTGTTGTTGTTGTTGTTGTTGTTTCTTCTTCTTCTTCTTCTTCTTCTTCTTCTTCTTCTTCTTCTTCTTCTTCTTCTTCTTCTTCTTCTTCTTCTTCTTCTTCTTCTTCTTCTTCTTCTTCTTCTTCTTCTTCTTCTTCTTCTTCTTCTTCTTATTCTTCTTCTTATTCTTCTTCTTCTTCTTCTTCTTCTTCTTCTTCTTCTTCTTCTTCTTCTTCTTCTTCTTCTTCTTCTTCTTCTTCTTCTTCTTCTTCTTCTTCTTCTTCTTCTTCTTCTTCTTCTTCTTCTTCTTCTTCTTCTTCTTCTCCTCTTCCTCCTCTTCCTCCTCTTCTCCCCAATCACACTCCTTTCTAGCATAGATGATATTACCTAGTTGACCAGTGAGATATCAGAGAACACAAAGACCTCACATACAATTATATCTGGACTGGTCCATGCAGAATGAAGGACTAGAGGTCAAGCAGCCTTCTATCTTCCAAATCCCTTTTCGTTTTCTTCTTTGCAGCTCCTCTGTGGTCCATGTGCCAGGGGTCAACGACATCCAGTCCTCTTCATCAACAGGCCAGAACCTGTCCCAGATTTCTCGGCAGTTAAATCAGAGCCAGGTTGCCTGGACAGGAAGTCGCCCTCCATTCCCTGGACAGGTAAGGCAACTAAATTTCAAAAGCCTGCTTTTATATCTATTTTTGGCCAGAGGAATCGTATGTTATATTTGGGGCTCTATCGTTTTTATCGCAAGAGGCATAATTGAAGGTACAGTGATAAGGACTGCACAACCCTTTGGACTCCATCTCCAAAGGATGCTTTGGAATATCCCCGAGCGAGGACATAATGTTTGTCTCCCACACCTGAAAGTAGCATCCCATCAGGTTTGTGTCTGCTGAAAAATTGAGACATATTTCCTCCAACTCATGCTGTTCAGTTCCACAAGTGCCTTGAATTACAACAGTCAAGCAATAAAAATGAAAACAAATGATCTAATGAGCCCTGGGAAAAAAAGAGATGCTGATATTATAATGCACAAGGCTGTCGGGATTAAGCTTGGATCTCTGTTGCATTGCTTCATGTCTTTTTGAGAAATGTCAACAGATATGTCATCTTTCTTGTTTACTCTCCATTCAGCAAATTCCTTCACAAGCCAGCAAGGCCCAATCTTCCCCCTTTGCAATTGGATCCAGCCATACTTACCCTGCTGATCCAGCTTCCTTCAGCCCCCTGTCCAGTCCAGCTACATCTTCTCCCAGTGGGAACGCCTATTCCAGCCTAGCTAACAGGACAACAGGCTTTGGTAGGTATGGAAGCTGATCATACTGCATTAGTGCATTAATACATCTGATTCATGGTTATAACTGTTGCAATGTGAGGAGTGAGCGGGGTCTTTATGCAACAACCAAGCTCAGAGAGTTTTAGACTGTCAGAATGTATATCAAGGCACAGGGAATTAAGAATGACAGCATGATTTACGCAGAATAGTTTCTTTACTGTTGCTCACCTATAGAAATAAAATGTCGGATTGCACTGGATTGCACAGCAATGATGAACATGAGCCACATATGGAAAAGCAAAGACATTACCCTATTGTGTTCCCAGTAGCTACCCATGGTTGTGAGAGCTGGACCCTAAAAAAGTCGACTCTCACTGGCTCAAGGTTTACTCAGCCTTACGTCCTTCCGAGCTTGGTAAAATGAGGACCCAGATTGTTGAGGGCAAGATGCTGACTCTGTAAACCGCTTAGATAGGGCTGTAAAGCATTGTGAAGTGGCATATATGTCTCAGTGCTATTCCTTCCTTCCTTCCTTCCTTCCTTCCTTCCTTCCTTCCTTCCTTCCTTCCTTCCTTCCTTCCTTCCTTTCTTTCTTTCTTTCTTTCTTTCTTTCTTTCTATAACTCTGCCAACTGACAGCAGTTTGATCCTTACCAGCTCAAGGTTGACTCAGCCTTCCATCCTTCCAAGGTCGGTAAAATGAGGACCCAGATTGTTGGGGACAATAGGCTGACTCTGTAAACTGCTCAGAGAGTTCTGTAAAGCAGTGTGAAGCGGTATATAAGTCCTAAGTGCTATTGCTATTGCAGGCTAACTCTGCCCACAGCCTAGAGTTTGATCCTGAAGGGCTCAAGGTTGACTCAGCCTTCCATCTTTCCAAGGTCGATAAAATGAGGACTCAGATTGTTGGGGCAATAGGCTGACACTGTAAACCGCTTAGAGAGGGCTGTAAAAGAACTGTGAAGCGATATATAAGTGCTTCTGCTATTGCTATCATAGTACTAGTGGGGTATTGAGGCTGTTTGGTGCAGTAGTTAAAGACACCTGTCTAGAAACTGGGAGACTGTGAGTTCTAGTCCCAACTTAAGTATGAAGCCTGCTAGCTCTAAGCGGAAGAAGGCAAAGCAATGTTCTGAAAATATTGTCTAAAACGTGGTGACTTTAAGATACGAGGGTTTCCACTGCCAAAAATTCTCCATGCTGGCTGGGGAATTTTGAGGGCTGAAGTCCACATATCTTAAAGTTGCCAAGTTTGAAGAAAAAAAAACCCCTGGTCTACAAGATTTGACTCTGTGGCCCCTATCAAGGGTTATCTTTATTACTCTTGGCAGCTTTCATGACACTGGCTCTTGGAAGCCCTTTTTCTGGAATGAAATACTGTACAGACTTTTCCAAAGGTGATGCTAGCCAAAATACAAGACTTGAACTATCTGTGTGCATAAGGGCAGTGTGACTGGGAATCATTGCAAAGGAAATAGACTTAAGAATTCTGATGGCTAATAGCCCAGTATCCTTCTAGGCTGATTCCTTTTCATCTGAATTTGCTCCCGTTTGCATTTTAAAAAAAAAAATCACTTCAGGAAAAAAAAAAGAAGGGTATTGAACAGGATGTGTCCTCAAGCCAGCAAATCGAAGCACGATCTCCAACCAAGACAGACTTTACTGAAAATTCAGAACAGGGTATGAATGGAAATGCCAGAAACAAAAGGTGTACATAAACATCAAAGCATACACAAACCAAAATAACTGCGGATTCCTTCCTTCCTTCCTTCCTTCCTTCCTTCCTTCCTTCCTTCTTACTTTTTTCTTTTTTTTTTAAGTTCTACAGTGAATTGTTCCAGCCTAAGGCAAGGAGAGGAGAAAAAAAAAACTTGCTTCAGCTGTTCCGGATACTGGATCTAATGTCTAGTGTGCGTTTTTTTCAGGACACTGGTCCTTCTAAATTCAGAAGTTACCAACAGGATTTGTTTCTGTTTTTTTTTTTAAAAAAAAATCAGCATCAATGAAAGATGTTTAGCTTCGCAAAAACATGCTGACAATTATGCCCTTGTTGGTATTATTAATATTATAATTAATAATTAATATAATAATATAAAAAGTAGGACTTTTGGACTACTTTTAGTAGTAAAACAAGAAAAGTGAGTACAAGATTCTAATTATAATAAAGGATGATAATGTTCTCCTTTGGGAAGAATGAACGTAGTATGGGGAATAATCCTGGAAAGACTCTTCATTTTTTGGAGGGTTGGCAGCAAAATGTCTCCTTTTGATGCTTTTTGTATGCATTCAGATAATGTTTTAAAGAAGAGGCTTCTTGCGGTGTGTAAGAATATTGTGCAAAGTGACAGAAAACAGAGGGAAGCCCTGCCCTGAGGATCAATGGCAAACTATGAGTCTTTCCTCTGTTCTGCAGAGACCTTGCTCAAAATCCTATTTCTTCAGTCTGGATGAGACTATGCGTCTCATTGCTTAGAGAACTCCTTTTTTCCCCCTTGCACAAAGAAGCATAGAATGATCTCCTGGGAGGCGAAACTCTGTTGTTTATCCCCAGTTGATTTGTTCACAAAACAAGGGCTTTTCGAAGGAGGAAAGACTTTGAAGGATGCAGTATTCTGTCACCTGTTATCTTGCAGCTAACAGATTCCATTCCATCTACAGGCATTTTAAGGTTCCCAGTCCTTAATTCACCAACAACAAAAAAAAAATAATGCAAGAATTATTGTTTTGTTTCACAGAAAGATGTCCTTCTAGCAAAAATCATCGTTGTGGTTTTTCTTTTGTTTTTCAGCCGAGAGCAGCCAAAGTAGTGGGCAGTTTCAAGGACGCCCGTCTGAAGTTTGGTCACAGTGGCAAAGCCAGCACCATAATCAGCAGAACAGTGAGCAGCATCCCCACCAGCAAACCAGCCAGACAGAGGTCTTCCAGGTAAGTGAGAACCACCAGAAATGTTTGGGCACCATTGTTCTAGCTTTAGGGATACCATCGAGTCATTGAGTTGGAAGGAGCCATAGAGATCCTTAACTCCAATTTTTGCTCACTATTGGAATCCAAGTTAAGGCATCCATAACATCTGCTCATCCAGTCTCAGCTTGGAGACACCCAGGAAAGCTGCTTAGATCAGTGGTTCTTAAAATGTTTGACCCAATTACCCCTTTTCCCCCATCTCAAATAATTTTTCTACCCTCACAACAAAACCACATTCTACTATTGTACACCCAGTGTCCTAGCTGTGGCAAATACAAACTGGTTTTCAGTGCACAAATAAGCAATTACAATTTGCTCCCTTACCCTCTTGGAAGTAATTACCTCAGTTTTAAGAACCACTACCCTACTCTTTCAGTAAAACTACTTTTATCTTTAGGATGTTTTTCCTAATGTTCAACTAGTATTCCTGTATCTTAAGAGAACTGGTCTTGTCTTTCTTCTGTGTCGTGCCTATTTAGGTATTTAAAAATGCTATCCTATTCTCTGAAGCATCTTTTCTCGAGGCTAAGCATACCAACTTTTTCAGTCTCTTCTTACACAATAAGATTTAACTTGCGGTCCCAGGATCATCATTGTTACTATCCATTTTAGATTCTCTGATAAATCCTTTTTAATGTGAGGTGCCCAACCAATGTAGGGTGAAATTTTGTAGGACAAGAACATCCTGCCGATGGAGTTACCTACTTTGGTAACGAAATGTTCAGAAATTATATTAAAACAAGCTAGAAGAACAAACCACAGCCAAAACTATTACTTTTTTTTTAATGATTTGGAAAAGATTGCTCATCACCTTCCTGATATCCCCAGTTTTAAAGGAACAAGAGCAGCAGGATAATCTGTTTCTCCTTTAGAACTAACCCATTGCTAGATTTGCAAAACTCAGAAGGCTGAGGAGTTAAATTAAAGACATAGTACCTTTGCACATTCCAGAGACTGACAGAAAATGGGCTGAGTAAGAACAATGGAAAATGGATGCATGTAGTAGGTATGTGTGTATGTATTTAAATTTATTGGCTGCCAACTCCAGTGGGCAACATCGAATTCAAAAACAGAAGATCACGGCTGACTCATGGAGAGCCTTAAGTAGTGATGGAGCATAACAAGTACAGATATCCTTGCTCTTGCTTTTATGTTGGAAGCATTCCCTCGCCAGTTGCTTTTGCAGCTAAGTGTTTTGCAACAAAACAAAGTATTGGTCTTCAACTGCAGAAGTTTCAGAACAGTCCTTTTTGCCCCCAGTAGATTTAAAAAAAAAATAAATCACGTTTTCTTTTGCTTTTTGTTCTTCTACAGGATATGCTACCTATCCCAGGGGACCCAACACAAGGGACTGGCAATTACAACATAGAAGACTTTGCTGATTTGGGCATGTTTCCACCATTTTCTGAATAAATTTATGTTGCCAGATAACCTGCTCTGGCACAGGGTTGGGGGGGACACCTGCTGATGTAGCCTGGGCTCTGGTATTTGTTTGTTGGTGTTGACGTTATTCTAGAAGCTCTTAACCAAGAAGCCTCCATTCTCTTATTTCAGTAACTTGCTCTCCTCCTCACTGTTAACTGTGCAGGTTCTAATCACTTACATTGTATTAGTCAGGACGCGTATAAGGGTTCAGTTCGTACAGGTAATTCTCGACTTACAACCACAAACTGAGACCGACATTTCTGTTGGTAAGCGAGTCATGTGTTAAGTGGAATTTTGCCCCATTTTATGACATTTCTTGCCACAGTTGTTAAATGAATCACTGCAGTTGATGGGTTAAGTAACTATGGTTGTTAAGTGACTCTGGCTTCCCCCATGGACTTTGCTTGTCAGAAGTTTGCAAAAAGAGATCACGTGCCCCCCAACGGTCATAAGTATGAACCCGTCGCCCGGCATCTGAACTTTGACCACCTGACCCATGGAGATGCTGCTAAGTGTGAAAAACGGTCACCAGTCCCTGTTTTCAGTGCCGTTGTGACTTTGAACAGTCGCTAAATGAACCGTCGTAAGTCGAGGGCTGCCTGTGTTTCATTCCCATTTGCAGAGGAGGTCAGGGGTGGGTGGGTGGGTGAAGGAAAGGAAAAAAGAACGGGGAGACACTTGGTGATTTTCCTTTTCCTGTGCTCTTAATACCAGAATGTGAATCGTTGCTAATTTCCCATTCCCACGAAAATTATCTTTCTTAAATGTTAGGTGCGCCGGTCCTTCACTTGCTATTTCAAACAAACCCTCCAGATTTCTTTATAACTTTGAACAAAGGACACTTCATGAGTAATGCATAGCAGTCTTGGGTTGGGATGGACTAAAAAAAACACAGTTCTGTCTCCATAGTTTGCTTCACCGAGGGAAGATATTTAGGTTGCTTGGCATGCATTTGTAGATTTAGTCACCAAAGCCCAACCCTTTAAAAAGAATTTGACTAACAAGCTGGAAAAAAAAAACCCCTAACTATAATTCCAAACTAAAATTTCCCTTCATATATATATATATGCTGAGTATGTGGTAGCGCTGAGTATGCACAGCACAAAGGTAGAATGGTTATAGTTGTGTGGTTTTAACCAGATCTCAGCTTACATTGCCACCAGGGCCAAAGTAGATTGAGTGTTTGGCTGCCTTTTTTTGTGGGTTGTGACCTCTATGGCGGGGATCACTAGATAGCCAGTAAACTGTGAAATTGGGCCACTGATGACATGGCTCGCCCATTTTCTCAAAGAAAGTGTGCATGTGTGTGCTAATGTCTTCATTATTTAACTTACAGTAGAGTCATTCTAGGCCAGTTTGAATGTAAGGTTACATTCTGTAATCTGGTGCTTTCTGATAAAAATGTTTATGGTCTTTTTAACTCCATGTTAAATCCAACTAAACTTGAATGTGTAGCCATTTTTATACCATCTGTATATCTAGTATCATACAAAATCAGTTCTTTGTGTCTGTCTGTCTGTCTGGATTTAAGTTTGTGGTAGAAATTGGGAAGTCTGCAACAAAGGAAGCAGTTTGGACAGGGCGCATGATAGCACGGAATTTATAAAACAAACCTAAAGGGTAGTTGACCTAGGCTGAGATCTAGTAAGCTCTCCACTTTGAAACAGGAGATACCTACATGTCACATGGTATGTGGTCTTAGAAAACAGATATGAATGATTACATTAGTCCGGTTCATCCAATCTTCCCTCTTCTTTCTATGAAGAAAGAACAACACTCGTTCAGTATTTGTGGCTTTCTTTACACATGAATTTGCAGAATCCTTGATTGTCCGGAACTTAGCACCCTCCAAATGAGTTGGGGTACAGCCTCCCAAGTATGATGGGATTTATAGGTCTGTGTACACAGGTTAGAGACAGGCTATTACTTATAATCAGTGATAAATGTATTGGTGGAATGTTACAAGTTCAGGTGAGCTTACAGATAGCACAATGTGTGTAAGCCATGGATTTGAAAAATAAATTATTCATTATGCCACAGGTGGCAGAGTTCACACTTCTTGCTGAGCCATAAGTCATGGTTTACAAACCAATGCTTGAGTTTACCGATTGCGCTAAGCCTAGTTTGGCATGTGTACTGAGTATTCTTAATGTTCAGTGCCTTAGCTATTCTCAGATGTGACACAGTCCAGCAGATTTGCAGTTGTAGATCCAGTATATCTGGATGCCATCAGACTGAAGGAACAACTTTTACATTCAACCAGGAATAGTCTTAACTACAAGTGAGAAAAGGTGACTGGATCCACCGATCTTGCTAAACCCAAGCTGACAAATTCATGCATTTGCATAACATGCTGTATCCAAACAAACCACATTGTGACTTAAGGTGAGGCCTGTTTCTCACAACGTCCTGAGTTACAGATTATCAATCCCGTTTTAACCCACCCCAGCATATCCTGCAAACGAAGCTAATACGAATAATAATGTCAAGACAAAGGATAAGTGAACAAGGGTAGCTAGAAACACTTCTGAGATCTGACTCTCACATTTGATACAAGAAAATATTTTCAGCAGTAATCCAAGTTGGGTGTAATAAGTAGTTCCAACCTCTGGGCTTGTTGCACGAAGCTCTAAGCCATAATATGGTTTGCTTGTATTTAGCTTAACATGATGTTCTTCATGTATTTGTCCCCCCAAAAAGACATCATGGGCTTTTTATGACAAACCATAATTTAGAATCTTACTTTCTTAAGATTATAAATTGTGTCTTGTTTTAATCATGGCTTCAGCTTATATCTGAACCCAAATTGAAGGTTATTTCTGGGCTCTGCTCACTTTTTTTTTAACATAAAAAGTCCTGGTTATCTCACTAGTTTATAAGATTCACTCTGCCTTTTCCCTAACTTCTTCAAACCGTAATTTTTAAAAAGCCTAAATTAGTGTTATTAATATTAGTAAATTAGCTAAGTTTGTACATAGCATTAAGCCTTAATTTATGTTTTTTACAATGTTTGAACAACATGGCTTAAAGTGTTGGCAAACCAGGCCAGTGTGATGTTTTGTTTGTTTGCTTTTCAACAAATCAGAGGTTAAAAATCCCGATTTTGTATTACATGAGAATTCCACCATTGTTTTGGTCATCAGTGCCTATATCTTGTTTGGTTTCTTTTCCTTGCTGGAAAACAAAATATGGAATTGCAAGCCAACCTTTTCAAAATTCTAAGTTCCTTTTAGTTTAGCATTAACAATATTGATGGATCTTTTTTTCCCCCTAGCTGGTGTGGTGTATACATTTTTATATGGAACATGCTTCTCTCACCACCCCTCTTTTAAAAGTTAGACAGATGTGCAGTCTATATAGACTATATAATAGATATTATATAGGCTATTTAATAGATATTTTGTTTAATCTTGGTGAGTTTGTTTGGGAGATAATTAGAAAGGAGAAACTGACATCTTAGCTTTTCAAATGAAGGGAGAATATGACTAAACATGGATAGACTAGGGATACCATTAAGACATTTTGCTATGACTATGGAGGAGGAAATATTTTACATTGATGATGATGTTATCCATATAGTTGTGCCCGGCTCTTGGAGATTCAATGGGCTAAGTATCTAAATATCTTCTGATCTTGCACTGCTTCTTTGAGATTTTCTATGCTCCGGCTGGTGTGAGCTTTGATGGTGATTTTATATTATCCATCTGCGTCTCTAGCTTACCAATTACATGGACAAAAGATATTGGTTATTAGATTCAAGCATCCTCTGGTAATTTTTAATGTGATATTGATCTTAGTTGGGAAGAAAGAATAATTGAGGCATCTTGTTGGGGTTATTGCTAAATTAATATAAATCATCATACAAAATAATTTTAATATTGAGTTCATATTAAATCCTTAACCATCATATGCTTGATTGTTTGTTTTCTAGCTTGGATTACTTCCATCCATTATTATACTATTTGGCCCAGCCTAGAGTTTTTATCTGATAAATTCCTTCAAAATTTTCACCGCCATCCCACTCTTTTCCAGCTAATTCGTCCTAGAGAGAAGGAGGAAAGAGGGAAATATTTTTGATCTCCACCCACTAGCAATCTTATCTTCTACTGAAATAAATGGTGAAATCATCTGAGCTGATTTCAGTGGAAAAAAGAAATGCTTAAAAATTTCCCATTGAGATCACAGCGTGCTTATTATTAGCTCTGGATTGTATGTTATTTTTTTTATCAGTTCCCCCCCCCCCAAAGAAATAACCACAGGTATTTTGTTTATTTAAATGACTTTTCTTACCATTGGCGTCAATCTCTGTTGAACTCCTTCATGTCAGTGTGTGGAACTGTGCTGTGGATCAAAATGTGTTTTGTACTTCTAAGTGTTCTGTGTAGCAAAAGCAGTTTTGTTGGTCAATATAATGAATAACTTGCCTTTTAAAATTTCATTAAAATAATAAAACGTCCTAAGCAACTTACCACGGAATGTAAAGCTGTTGTTGATTCCCATCTATAGGACAATGTGATTCTTTTTATTGATTTAATGATTATACTTAACGATTTACTTTAAGAAAATAATACAGGATTTCACTGTGTCTTTATTTTGCTTATCTTTATACATTCTTTCTCCAAACAACTGGCTGACCACATAAAGCATTTTAGTACAAAAAGTCAAAATCCTAAAATGGTTGTCAAGCCCTGTGACTGTCTCAAAGAGGGCCTGAGCAGGGGGTCAGACTAGAAGACCTCCAAGGTCCCTTCCAACTCTGTTATTCTGTTAGGGCTCATCTAGAGAACATTCTCAAAGGCTCTTGGTACTGAAGATGAACAAACCTTTTTAGAAATCATCATTGGAAGCCTCTTCTACAAGGAGATATATGCGGATAATTTGCAAGTGGAAATTTTGGAGTGTCTATCTCTGGTAGATCTCAAAGTGGGGAGAAGTAATTGTTTTCTCTAAAGGGATGTGCACAGTGGTGAGATTCAGCTGGTTTGCACCACTTCAGCGAACCAGTAGCTAATTTTCTGTTGCCCAGGCCCAGAATGGACCTCCGGAAGTGGCACCCACACAGAGAACCAGTTGTTCACATATTTGAATCCCACCACTGGCTGTGCAGTAAAATGAAATGTCATAGGAGTATTATTCTACTTGCCTCAGATTTTCCAATTAATGATGATTTTGTTTGAAAATAAAAAGTGAGGTTATTCTAGCCTGGCATTCTTCCAGCTGCATTGGGAGTGAACTTCCAGTGTTGGCTGAAAATTATGAGAGCTGCAGTTCCAGTCTAGATTGTGATTTTCTTTGTGACGTCTCAAGATGACCTCATCATCTAAGGTCACAAACCTCTGTAGTAGGACAATCATATTCCCTCTCCCTTCATAATTCATTAACTATCTGAATTTGATCTAGTTTTGGAAATTTAATGTGGAGTCTGGAACAAATCCATCCTAAATCTATCTTGCCAGACTCAGGTAACTTCCACTATCTCTACTTCCTTTTTCAACTACAAGATTGTCAAAACCCGCCTAGGTGTTCTCCATTCCACGTCTGTGGCTCTCCATATAGTGTTGGACTGCAGCACCCATTAGTAAAGGAAATGGGTGATGGAGCTGGAATTCAATATTTGCAGAACTATAGATTTTTTTTTTAATCTCTTGCCAAAATGACATTCTTTTACATTTAAATTTTAAATTCAGCCCCATGGACTTAGGCAGTTCAATTTCATGTTCAAACAGGTAAGACTAAATATCTAAGGATGTTTAAGAGATATTGATTGAAGGAAAAGCTAAAAAAAAAAAAAAAACTCAATACTTTCAATATACCATCTTGCCAGGAACAATTTTTGTGGAATCATCACAGCTGGCCCTCTGCTTTGTTCAACTATGTTTTATTGTGTCTGAAAATAGCCAGTCTGATTTCCCACAAGGCATCAGAATATTACGTTGGGCCACCAGAATGTCAAACGGATCTTTCCCTTACTGGGTCAGAACGTCTTTATCTTTACTGATAGAAAGTCACGTGGTTCTTTATATGGATGTGTTGGGAAATTTTCCAGTTTTTTTTCCCCCATGGTACTCCTCTCCAAATGATGCCAGTCACCAGATATTCCTTCATGAGAAATTATTTGAACAGTAGCTGAGCAGCTGTGTAAATATATTAAGGGTAAAAAAAAATATCTTTTTTTTTTACATTGTAAAAGAAAAATCTTGATTTTTCTCTTCTTTTAATCTCCACACTTAGACTGCCCTGCCAAAAGACCTACAGGGAAATAAACGATCCAAGCTGGAGAAGAAATAACAATAATAACACAAAAAGTCAACAAAATATAAGACCTTTCCCCCCTTTTTTCCACTTGGATCTAAATGTACCCTGACATCTGCTCATTTGGAGACAACCTCTAGTTTTTCTAATTGAGCGTTTTCTAAAAATCCTTCCTTCCTTCCTTGGCCTCAAGGCTCAGTTAGTTAAAAGTTGTGTAATTCTGCAAATCCTTCCCTGAACTGGAAAGACAAACCATGCCTACAAAGTACTGGGATGGCTCCAGATGACTGCATGGAGACTTCCTCTGTTCCCAGCATTGATAGGTGAGTATTACTGGTAACATAAAAGCAAAACTATCTTCCAAAAACAAGGAGAGGCTGGAGTCACACTGTGCTAATCCAGAAATATAGCTTGTTGGTTTGGGGATTTGCAGATTCTGTGAATCTAGTCATTGTCATTTAACCAATAAACCATCATTGAGCCAATCCCAGCTTCACATGATCTGTGAACCATAATAGGGAGAACATTGGAAAATTCTTGGCTCAGTCAGACCACATGTTGTGTCCAAAAGAGACAGATGAGAAGATAAGAACATTGTACAACTTCCAAACTCTGTCCAACAGCTGATTCTGAAAGATATACTCTCTGATACTCAATTATTTAAGGTAGATGGTTGCTCAGCTCAATATCATGTCTCTGGGCAGCTAACAACAGTTGAAAAACTATCACAACAACAACACAAGAGTACAATAAATACAAACCAGCAGCCAAGATAAAAGCTACAGCAATCCCACAGACTGTGCTCTACCTCCCAACTCTGATGCTCAGTGGTAGAATCAAGTCTTCAAAGCCTTAGAAAAGCCTACCAGGGTTGGAACTAATCTGATCTCTGAAGAATGATGTTCCAAAAAGCAAGCCTTATGACAGAAAGGGTTATGTTCACCATATCATAAAAAAGATGTTGAGAGTTTGGAAAAAATTCAGAGAAGAGCAACAAAGATGATCAAAGGCCTGGAGACTAAAACATACGAAGAATGGCTGCAGGACTTGGGTTTGGCTCGTCTAAAGAAAAGAAGAAATAGGGGAGACATGATAGGAGTATTTCAGTATCAGGGGCTGTTTTACCAAAGCACCAGAGGGAAGGACGAGAAACAGTGGTTGGAAACTGATCAAAGAGAGAAGCAACCTGGAATTAAGGAGAAACTTTCTTAATTCAATCAATCAACCAGTGGAACAACTTGCCTCCAGAAATCGTGGGCACTCCATCACTGGAGATTTTTAAGAAGAGACTGGACATTCACCTCTCTGAGACGGTATATATTCTCCTGTTTGAGCAGGGGGCTGGACTAGATCAATCTGTTTATTACAGCCATAAGGCTGGACTAGAAGACCTCCAAGGTCCCTTCCAGCTCTATTCTATTCTAGATGGGAGCTGTACTGCCTCTACTTCTAGATCTGATGGGGCAGCTATCCATAGACAAGGAGAGATGTCCCTCAAATGTCTATGGAGATTCTCAATCATCTAGGTCATGGTTCTCCCAAAGGTATTTTTTTTAACCAAAAGGCAACTGGACTTTCTTGGTGTTTTCTTTGAAAACATTTTTCTTCTCATCCAGGAAACTTCTTGGATGAGAAGTGAAACGTTTTCAAAGAAAACACCGAGAAAGTCCAGTTGTCTTTTTTTTGGGGGGGGGAAACACCTTTGGGACATAACCTGGCACCATAATTCATGCATTCATTCATTTGTATGGCTGCTTGATTGAAGCTATGTGACTCCAGATGGGTTGCAACAATCAAAGAAGTCCCAAAACAGTCAAAGAGAAAGCACGATGCCCATTGGTTGAGCAATGAAACAGCTAACCTAACATCCATTGCCCCATTACAGTCTACCCCTTATGTAACCCAATGCTGGGGGAGGGAGCCATGTTTTAAAAGCTTGTTCAAATATAACCAGAGTAGATGCCCTATGGATCTCGGTGGGGGCAGGTCCAGCCACGGAGAAAATTTGTTTTCTGTTCCCAACAGATGACACAGTTTAATGGAGCAGATGCTTTAAGTAGTGGTAAGATAGAGGCAGAAGAAGTAGTAGTAGAACTACTAGATAAATACAGATGTTATCATCTGTACCTTTGATAAAATTCTATGAGAAGACAGAATTGCATAATAAATTCCACATCTGAAGGCATCCTAAGGAAAACTGTATTTAGAGCTAGATATTTCATGTTATCAAAACCCCTATAAACCCTGCATTCAGTTTCTGAACTTTATGTGTCAATACAATGGACCAAAAAGAAAAATAAATCCCTTGAAAGAAATATGGTTAGGATGCTGATTTTTTGATGAGATTTTTAATTTCTTTTTGTAGACTTCTACTGGGTCACCCAAATCATGGATATTGGTCAATGAAAAGGTTGGAAAAGCACGAACTGACAAAAAATGGGATTGGCAAAAAGATATTTTTTAAAGAACAGTTTATAAAAACACTGCATACGTATTTGAGTTGAAAGAGTACAATGCATCTGGGCGGGGATTTCTGAAACATGGTTACTGCCTCATAGAAAAGGCACAGTAACACAATAATTAAAGCAACATGGATATGATCACTTCCCAAATACGGAACAAGTAACAATTGTGATTTATAGTTGGTTTTGGCCAGGACATTTCTCAAGCTAAAGGTTCTTTCGTTTTGTATTCTGGTTCTGCTGAATCATACTGTCCTCTGTCTTCCTCTTTTCCTCTAGTTGCTACACGTATTTTTATAATTTAATGTAGAAAAATTGGGCAGTTGCCTTTGTGAAATAAGGAGGTACATACAGTTTGATTTAAAAAATTGCTATGCTGTATCTGTAAATTCACATGAATAATTTCCGCAGTTGTGAAAGAATATTTGCATTTTGCCCAATTTTACCTTCCACAAGAAGAAACGGAAAAAAAATATTTTCAGTATTACTGCATTGATATCTGTATTGAAATAATGTACTATCAAGATTCATAATATTACCAAAAAAAAAAGTAAAACCAGTAATGGCATGCTCTGTGTACAGAGAAATCTGTTTCATTTTAAAGCAAGCTAAGCTGATTATACCATTGATGAAGACTTTTATCACCATATTTTATGACACATGTGGATTTTACTGTAAATGTTCTATTCCCCACAATTTTGTTTTCAGAAGATAAAACTCCAGAATTGCCTTTGTGAAATGAGGGTGTGCTTACAATTTAACAGAAACATTGCTATATCTTCAGATTTGTGGGAATAATTTTCCAGGTCTGAAAGAATAATACAGTATTTACATTTTGCTTAATTTTGTCTTTTCCCAGAATAAATCTGTTTCATTTTAAAACAAGCTAAATTGATTTTACCACTTTTATGATGCACACAGATGTGACTATAATTGTGTTCCCCACAATTTTGTTTCCAGAATGATCTACCATAAAATAATTGCTAAAGAATATTTGCAACATTTTCCAACAATGAAATTAAAAGTGTTCACACAATATAGTAAGCACTCTGAATTATCCATTTGGGCTACAGTATGGTTTTTGGCTTAGTGTAGGGTTTATGGCTTAGTGTTTTATGCACATTCAACCAACAGTAGAATAAAAGTGAATTTGTCCCTTGACTAGCTCACACATTATCCCAAGCCTGCACTGCTTTGACCATGATTAGCAAATAACCCACCATTTCCTAGTTTCACACCAAACCATAGTAATTTTTTAAATCTATATGCTGCCTGACTCTGTGAAATATTACTTAGAGTGTTATATGAACCAGGCTAGTATCTATAGTCTGTCAAGCATTTTTTATTAAAATTGTAGTAATAACTAAACAAAATTACTACCTACTCTTCGTTCATTCTGCTTAGAGATAAAGATGAAGATATAATAATAATAATAATAATAATAATAATAATAATAATAATAATAATAATAATAATAATAATAATGTGGGAAGGGACCCTGGAGGTCTTCTAGTCCAACCCACTGCTCAGGCAGGAACCCTACACCATTTCAGACAAACGGCAGTCCAGTCTCTTCTTAAAAACTTCCAGTGTTGGAGCATTCACCGCTTCTGGAGGCAGATTGTTCCACTGGTTAATTGTTCTAACTGTCAGGAAGTTTCTCCTTAGTTCTAAGTTGCTTCTCTCTTTGATTAGTTTCCATCCATTGCTTCTTGTCCTGCCTTCAGGCGCTTTGGAGAACAGCTTGACTCCCTCTTCTTTGGGGCAGCCCCTGAGATACTGGAAGACTGCTATCATGTCCCCCCACTCGTCCTTCTCTTCATTAAACTAGACATACCCAATTCCAGCAACCGTTCCTTATATGTTTTAGCCTCCAAACCTCTAATCATCTTTGTTGAGAATTGAGAATTCTCAATTCTCAGTTCATAATAACTATATTGCCATGGTTGTTGATATTTCTTGCCAACAATACAGAGTGGATTATTCTTCCCTTATTCCAGTTTCCTAATCCAATCTTCAGCCTTGATATTTTCTGATTGTCTCCCATATGAGTATTGGGACAAATATTGTATGGGACTGACAGGTAAGCCACTAGTACTGGTATATAAACAGAGAGCAAACCTCAGTCCTTTCCAGCACTAATAATATTAACTAGTTGGGTAAAGAAACGTCTACAAGAAAACAGCCAAGCTCAGAGAGCACCAAGGACCTTACAATATTAACTAGGTTTAACCTTGATTATATTTCCAGGGTCAGTCATGGTTGCATAGGAGCTACCACCTGCTTTGACGATCCGTCCATCTGAATCTCTCTCTGTCTTTCAGAATATTATTTTCAAGTTTTCAGTCTAGCCTATAGCCTTGAGATGTATCTGTATGTTGACCAAGGAACTTGCTCTCAAATTTCTAGAAGAAAGAGAGAAAGAGGAAGTTTTAGTGTTGATATTTCCAACAAGGCAGTGGTTATTCATTCAAGAGTTGATATATGAATAGATGCTCTTGAGTTGATGATGGCACAGAATAATCATGAGCAACTGTAGGATAAGTTTAAGAAAACAATAAAGGAGGAAATGGCAGGAAACTCACCCAAAGGCTTACGGAATCGTTCAAAGGAAATTGTTCCACTGGGGAAAAGATGGGTGGGGTTAAAAAAAAACCAACCAACCCCCCCTTTTTTGTATTTGCTCCCATAACCTCTTTTCCTTAAATGCTGACGTTAGCAACAAGACAGAGTAATCCTAAGGGGATCAGGATGGTTGCAGAAGTAAAACTGGCAATCTAAAACTGCAATTTACTGATATTTCTTTGCATTCAATTTTTCTTGGCATGAATCAATGGAACTACTCCATGGATTGTCTCTCCTGTACAAGCCCTACCCTACGGACAAAACTTTTGTCAGGATGTGGGAGACCCACAGAACTTTATTTGTTAAAATAATAAAAGCTTGCAGAATCAGGCTGAGTAA
This sequence comes from Crotalus tigris, assembly GCF_016545835.1. Taxonomy (NCBI): domain Eukaryota; kingdom Metazoa; phylum Chordata; class Lepidosauria; order Squamata; family Viperidae; genus Crotalus; species Crotalus tigris. The sequence continues at coordinate 3,648,207 of NW_024097358.1, forward strand.
TTTCCTTATATTGTGATATCAGCCAAAGCTCTTCTTAGTACACTGTTGGTTTAGCTGAGTTGCTTCCTAATTTTGATGCGTCAATTCTTCTTTTAAGAAAGGTGGTTTTGGTGCCTGCAATACATCCAATTTCCAGGTGGAGGGAAAAAAAGACAGAATAACATCCTTCCTTACTATATAAGAAATTTGCAGTATTTTCATTTCAAGGTCTCCAGTGAAAGAACAGAACAAGGAAAGCCATCAGCTACTCATAGGGGGGAAGGGTGTTGAGAATTATGACACCATCATCTATAAAAAAAAGCACTGGGGTTTTATTAGTAATATCCTTACAACTGCATTGTGTTCTTGAAATAGTAGTAACCTTAACTTGAGTAAATGGATTCAGACTTGCAGGATATAAAAATCAAACTAATGTGATCTACCATACTCCATTCCAGTCCAACCAGCTTGGAAGCAAATTTGAGCTGCAGTGCTGAACATGCAGATTAGGGAATAAAATGTATTGAATCCTGGGAAGTGGTTTCTGAATAACCTGAATAAGGACTTCCCAGTTAATAACTGTAAGGTTCCAATCCCTTACGTGAACTTGAGACATCATATCATTCTAATCAGATAACCCAAGCGGAGACTTCTTGATCAAGCAGCACTTTATTTGATCAAATTAAGCAGCTGGGTGGCAAACAATCTGGAACACTGGCAGAGTCACATCCAGAAGTGCCACACCTTGGAAAGTTAGTAGCATTGCTTTATAAACTTTGTTACCCAATGAAAATCAGACAACAGAGCCATTATATCATAAGGAAGACATCAATCATTCCTGTACAGTCCCTTATTCCCTCCTTCAGCACATCCCATCCATGTACATGATTCTCACGCCTGCATGAGATTTCCCTGGTGCAAAAACCGGTTACAAAAAGCAAGAAAGCAACAGACTACACAATTTCCCTTTGTTCCAAACCTTTCATAACAATAGCAATTGGACTTGGACTTATATACCGCTTTATAGTGCTTTACAACCCTCTGCAAGTGAATTACAGAGTCAGCAGCGTATGAGTCCTCATTTTACCAACCTCGGAAGGATGGAAGGCTGAATCAACCTTGAGCCGGTCAGGATCGAACTCCTGGTTGTGGGTAGAGTTAGTCTACCATACAGTTGCATTCTAACTATTGTGCCCCCACGGCTCTTTGTTAATCAAAGATGTTAATCTTTGTTTCATAGATAATTCTCTTTCTGAATATGTTTGCTGAAAGTCCCATTCTTCAGAGGGAACCACTTTCCCTGCCCCAAACTTATGACAATAACCATTTCTGCTGTGTCGATCCCTTCATGAGCTGCGGGGGGGGGGAAATCACCTGGAATTTAATTCATTTTATGGGCAAAAAGATTGCCAGCACTAGATCACCAATCACAACATCTTTATACAGATGGCAAAAAAATGCTGACTTTTCCTCCTTTCAGAATACATCTGGATGGTTTTGTGACCCAGACACAGTGATGGAAATTGTAATGGTCAGTTCATAGGAGCCATTTCAAAGAAACTGAGAAAGTCTCATGTGCTGAGGAATGAATTGGTTCTAAACTGGAAATAATCTGTTACTAAAATTATTAAAGAGGGCAGGAAGGCCTGGAGGAACGTTGTCCATGGGGTCGCGATGGGTCGGACACGACTTCACAACCAACAACAACATTATTGAAATTCTATCTCCTTCATCTCAACAAATCTTGTTTAAGAAGGCTGTGTGTGCACTGGCTTGGAAGCATGATTTGAGGTTTTGTCAGAGCCTGATCAAAATGGGGGCTCCTTTCTAACAGTTGCCCCCTAAAATAGGAGAAGAGCAATCCAAGTGGAGTTAATATTAACCATTGTTTGGTTGGTATATATGTGAACCAGTTGTTGTGGTGCATTTAACACAATGTGCAAATCAGGCTATAATGGTTGGGAGCCTGCAGGAAGCCCTTGCTTCAGTTCACAGTATCTTTAGATAGAAATAGCTATAAAATTGCTGCTGTTCAGTTTCAGTGCATGAATTGAGAACTGGGGTGGTAAAGCATCTTGTCTTTCATTGCAGACCAACAAAGCTGGTTACATGTATCAGGCAAAGCCATCAGATCATTTTATTTTTAAAAATAAAATTTCAAATGTTAAAAAAAAAGGACATGCTGACATCCTCAGAAGTACCCGTAAAGTTGCAGACAGTGCAAATTTTGCTTAAAAAGACATTTATCTCCATTGGAAAAAAAAAGCTGAGGTCAGAGCTTTTGTAATTCCACGTCCAACAGGTCTCCTCAGAAGCCATCCGCCCTTCTCTTAGGTCAGTCTGCACAGAGAGCAACTTTAGACACGGATCAAGCCGAGGTCGTCTAGAACAGGACCAGCTAAAGCTCTCCCGCGCCTGCACGTGCCACACAAGAGCCGGCTGAACTAGGGCGGGATTATTCTGAAAGCAGCAGCCGCAGTTTCAGCTGCGCCTACCCAGGGGGCAGTACGACGTCGCGAGGTGACTCTATGGTTAATTACGGAGAAGGGACCAAAAGCGGTGAAGAACGCGCAGGCGCATAAGGAATGAGCCGGAGCGAGAGTGGGGGGAAAAAAAAAATAATCTCCAGCCGCTCTTCTGATTGGTTGGTTGGTCTTCTCCGCTTCCTCTCAATGTAAAGCGCTCCTCTTTCGCGGCAGGGCCGTGGGAACGGGGCGGGCAGTGACCCGGAAGTGAACCCTCGACTCGACGGGGAGGAGGGAAAGGCAGCCAGGGGAAAGACGAGGACGAAGGGAGGCCCGGCCTTGCTCCGACCCGCCGGGCTCGCTCATTCGACGGGGAGGAGGGAAAGGCAGCCAGGGGAAAGACGAGGACGAAGGGAGGCCCGGCCTTGCTCCGACCCGCCGGGCTCGCTCATTCCCTGCGGCCACGTGGAAGGCGAGGGACCCGCGCTCCATCCCTCGCGGGAGGAAGGGGAGGAGGCGCCGCCGCCTGACTGTCCCGGCCTGGTTTTCTCTCGAGGCCGCCGCCGCCGCCGCCTTCTCGCTCCGTCCCTTGGAGGCCCCTTTCCTCCAGGCCTCCTTGAACGCAGCCTCTCAGGCTGGCCTAGGGGGCGGGGGTCCTATTGGCAGGGTGGGGGCCCTTCAGTTCGTAGGGCTGCTTGGGTGAGGGTCTTCCTACCTTTAGGCCTTGGGGGGGGGGGGTAATAAAGCTGGGAGGGGGCTGTAGCCGAGGCAGGTGGGCGTCCCAAGCATCAGAAGCCCTCGGGGATTAAAGAGACGAGGAAGAGGGCATCGGAGGGAGAGGCTTGGGGGTATCTTGAGAGGGGCTTCATTCGTTGGGGGAGGGGATAAAATCTTGAATAGGGGCTGCCAGGATTTCATTTAAAAAAAAAAAGCATAACCCCTTATAAGAGATTAGAGTTGCTCTCTGCATAAGCCAGGAGGGATCTTGGGCATGTTCCATGTTGGTTTAATGGGAGTCTATGTAGCGATCATGCCAGGTTTAGGCATCGAGGGGTAGGTGACGTTCGGAAGAGGAGGCTTCAGGGTGGATAAAAAGAGAGGCTGAATGTCCAGCTGCTAGAAGTCACCCACGGCAGCCGTTCTGACTGGGTCTGGGGAGACTTTGCAAGAGGAAAAATTGAGGATGGCATTCGTTTCCTGGCGCCCATTCAGGTGTTCCTAGAAGCCATGGACCTCTTGGGCGTGAGAATTATTTAGAATAATTCAGAGCCTTAATCAAACAGGTCGCCTCCGATCTGGGTCACTTGAAGTGAAACGTTTCCTCCGGGATCGTCTCTGAATCCTTTTTTTGCCCCCGTCTCTTCGTGGTGTGGGGTTTTCCATCAAGCATCTCTGATGCCAGAACAAGGCCCCAGAATGAACGGTTTCTCTCTAGGCGAGCTATGCTGGCTTTTTTGCTGCCCGCCGTGCCCCAGTCGCATAGCGGCCAAACTGGCGTTTTTGCCCCCGGAACCCACTTACACTGTGATGCAACTAGAACAGCAAGAAAATGCTGCTACAGTGGGGACGCCAACCAGCAGTTGTAGCTTACATTTGACTGAACGGGCTGACTGGCAGTACTCCCAACGAGAACTGGATGCTGTTGAAGTTTTCTTTTCGCGCACAGCCCGGGATAACCGGCTGGGATGCATGTTTGTTCGCTGTGCTCCTTCTAGCCGGTATACCTTGCTTTTCTCTCATGGCAACGCTGTCGACCTGGGCCAAATGTGCAGCTTCTATATTGGCCTCGGCTCCCGCATCAACTGCAATGTCTTCTCTTATGATTACTCGGGATATGGAGTCAGCACCGGTAAACCATCGGAAAAAAACCTTTATGCAGACATTGATGCAGCTTGGCAGGCCTTAAGAACAAGGTAAATGCAAGATGAGTAAAAATGCCTAAGGAAATGGTGGCAGGTGGTAGTTTTAATCACATCTTTGAGATGCTATCTTGTTTGTAGCAAAATGAGTACAAAGTTGTCTTGATACAGCTGGGTGGACTGTTGTATTCTTTGTGCTGTTTTGTCTGCAATGCTGACTTTGTTGCAATCCCAGATATTCAGCTACTGTAAGTCCTTGCATGTAAGAGACCTTTGTGTTTCTTAAACAGAAACCTTAGTCCTGCCAGTTCTGCAAACCAATCTTTCTTAAGCAGCTGATTCTTTGATATGAAATTACAGTCTTTCTTTAGTGACTTTGATTAAACTGAAAATGGGAGGTTGCTACCAGCGATGCACAAGCCTTTAATTGTACGTCAGGTAACAGAAAAGGTAGTAATATTGATGTTTTGTAATTTATCACTCGCTGTGAGATTTGATTTTTTGCATTCTTAGACAACACAACAATATAATGGTGACAGTGAAAATACAGCTATGGGTTGCATTGTGCTAACTAGGTAGTATCAAACCTATTGTGTTAGGATGCTTAACCTAGGTAGGTAAGGGCAGTCACATAAAAATCCTTCACTCACCAAGCTAGATTTTAATAAGTTCAAAGTTCTTTTTCACAACCAGTAATAATCAGGACATTTTATAGGGTAGCGTTGTTGGCTTTTAGAGCTTTGGCTTTGTAAAAGACCATGTTACCTGAGAAGTCTGGAAATGGAAGTTTGGAAATTGAGGCAGCATACTTTAATCTTTGGCAGATTGTTGCTGGTGTAAAGAAGATACATAGCAAACGTGCTTTGGGTATAGCCATTTTAATTTGAGTATACCAGTTTAGTGTCTGGCTTGAAATTAATATTGGATATCTGCAGTCTTGATTACAAAAGTTAGGAGATTGTTCAAGTTCATACTGGCCAATGAGATGAATCAACTTTGAGGTTGAAGTCTTTTATATTTTCTTCCAGCTTCTCAATCTATTACTCCTGCTTTCAATGAAGAGGGAATAAAAATTATATTCAAGTTACCTGGAAATGAGAAATAAAAGGCATTACAGGTAGTCCTCAACTTACAACCACAATTAGGACCAGAATTTCTGTTGCTAAGCAAGACTGGTTAAATGAGTCACACCCGGTTTTAGGACCTCTTTTGCAACAGTCATTAAGTAAATCTGACTTCCTCCATTGACTTTGCTTGACTAAAGCCCAGTGGGAAGGTTGCAGATGCTGATCACATGACCCCTGGCACATTGCAAGCATCATAAATATGGTTTCCCGGTATCCAAATTTTACAGGATGCTGCATCAGCTATAAACATGAAGATCTGCTATAAGTCATTCTTTTCAGTTCTATTATAACTTTCTCTATAAACAAATGATTGTAAGTCAAGGACCACCTGTATTGAGTACTTATGCCCACAGAATACAGCCTATGCTCTATGAATAGTAATCTCGCAGTTTGGAGTATGTAAGTGAGATCTAGTTAGTATTGTTGCCATTCATGCAGCCAGCTGGGGATGTTTTGTTTTTACTGTCTCCTATTTTGAAACGAATAACAATAACAGTTGGAGGGGACCAACTCTGCTCAAACAGGAAACCCTATGCCATTTCAGACAACTGTTGAAATCAGAGACCAAAACTCCTCACATCATAAGGAAGTTGAGATGTGATTTTCCCCCAGCCCTTCCTTCACACAGATTCCTTTCATTATACGTTTCTCTGTGTTTATAATTTCTGTAATCTAAGTAAGAGGAAGTATCTACATCTGCTTGGAACATGGGTGACTCCTTTTCCAATGGTGATCGATTCAGACATACAGTATTTAGCTCTTAATGTTTTATTCTTTGTGCAGTTTCGGATAAGTTTACTTTTCCCACATCAGAACGGTACATGCTGTGAGCTCAGGGTAGAATAAATAATCGCAGGTTATTAGTCATAGTCCTATTTAATAAAAGTACTGAGCATATTCAGTCCGAGAACTGAGATACAATGAGCTGGCATAATTTTTGCTGAGCAGAGCTTTCTGCTTAATTGCTAAGTAATATTCAGTAATTGATAACAGAGAAAAAGTCATTGTTCAAAGGTCTGATCAGGCTTGGAGCTCCTTATCATGAGCTGAAAAGGATTAATTTCTTCCTTCCTCAACAGACTTTTAAAAAAGCAAAATAGAGAACCAGAGTAATGCTGCAAGAGAGGGTTTGTTTTATGCCTACCCTGTACTCAGCCATCACTTTATTTCCCAATTGGGTTTAGATCAGGGGTATCAAACTGGTGGCCCACGGGCTAGATGCGTCACCTGAAGGCCACACCCATCCCAACTCCGCAAAGGCAAAAAAGTTGTAATACATCATGATAGGTCACGTGACACGGTCAAGTTTGATACCTGCGATTTAAGATGATATGTGGAGCCGTGATATAACTCAACTGTCTTGAAATAAATAATTCCTAGTGTGATTAAGTCAGTGGTGCTTAAACTTTCTTATGGTCAAGCTTTTATTTAATGGTTAGATTTGTTTCCAACCTTTTGTGCAGTAATTCAAGTCAAGATCCTAGTTTCCAGATTTGCTGTATGAGGCAAAAGTACACTGAGTCAGCCGACTTCCTATTAATATAGATCCCTGTAAAGTATTCAGATTGAAAAAAAGAAGCTTGTATCCTGTTCCATAAAATCTGGGGAGAACTTCCTCTGATGGATATCTATTGCAGAATTGTTTCCCAGAGTTTGAGTTGTGTACAGATATTGTGTATCACTCCAATTAAAAAACAAACCAAAACACCGTAAAGAAATGTAGCTTTCTTCTGAATTATTAATAGTTTGTTCAGTGAAGGGAATCCTTAAGTGGCTAGCAAATGCTTCCAACCTGTGATAAACAGTCTTTTAGATTTTTAATACTCCCTTTGCTTCTTGAAGGGCATCTTCAATTAAATGCAACTGATTAAATTTACACACGGTACAAAAGTTAGTCTTCCTAAATCAGGGGTAGGCAACCTTGGCTCTTTTATGACTCGTGGACTTCAACTCCCAGAATTCCTGAGCCAGCAAGTCCACGAGTCATAAAAGAGCCAAGGTTGCCTACCCCTGTCCTAAACAAACCAGAATGGTAAAAACACACTCTGTAAGTGTTTATGGTTGTAACTTGAAAATCCAGGCTTTATGTTTAATCTTATACGTTGCAAAATTTTACGCTCTGCTTTGCAAAGCATTTTCTTACGTTGGAAGAAGTCCAGCAGTACCATGCACCAATGTTAGCAGTCGCTATAAGATGTAGCAGTTGCATTTGGCCCTGTCCGCCCTTTTCTATAGACAAATGACTTGGGAATTCAGGGAATAAGAGGCAACTAGCTTTGAGTAACAGTTTGCATAAAGTACTACGTATGAGTACTTGTTCTCATACTGATGTTCCAGATTAGGGGTGGGGGTGGGGGTGGGGGAAGATAACCTTGTGTCTGCAGAAGGGCAGATAGCAAGTTCCAAAGAGTTTTTAATTTAAGCTGCCTTGGAATCTTTCTGGAATTAAAAAAGGCGGCATGTTGTCAAAATCCTAGTTTATGTGCCATTCAGAAAAGTGGGGGGGGGGGAACAGGAACAGGAACGTGATTTGGTTTGGTGGGTGAAAAACTTTTTAAGGATTTCATATTCATATACAATTTCATATTCTCATCCCAATATTGAAGGAGAAGGATCTCCTTTTGAAGGAATAATAGCTTGTAAGGCAGGGGTCTTCAAACTTGGCCCTTTTATGACTTGTGGACTTCAACTCCCAGAATTCCTCAGCCAGGCACGCGTGCCTGGCTGAGGAATTCTGGGAGTTGAAGTCCACAAGTCATAAAAGGGCCAAGTTTGAAGACCCCTGTTGTAAGGCAACATCAACCCAGTGCTGTTGGTGTATTGAAGCACCATTCTGGTTCCTCCTCTAGCTTAAGAACTATATTTTTTATCTATGTAACTACCCCTCTTCTACTCCCCCCCCTCCCGAAAAACACAAAAGGCTGATTATTAGAGAATTATATTAGAGTTGGATGCTGGTTTTTCTGATCCTGAACTGTAAAAGAGAGACAAAAAATCGAAATCTTTTCCTGGCATTTTTTGTGTAGCAGAAAGGTGCATAAGTAGTTCTATCATAACAAATTGGCTCGCATAGCAGTGTGGATCCTTGTTTACAGCTTATAAATAAAATGTGTTGCAAATCTGACTCTGCTTTTTTTTTCACACTGTTTTTTTTTTTTAAAGCAAAGCCATTGTGGTCTTAAACTCACGCTGTGTTTAAATTGGTTTGGGAAAAGCTGGACCTGTCATTTCTGGTGTACTTTGGGTTCGTCTCTGTGGAGACACTGTGTTTTTATTTCAGAATGCAAGTACACTGTCCGCCAGTCCCAAAATGTACTAAACTTTTACCTTTTCAACCCTGTATCTTTCCACTGTGTCCATCTTTTCTGCTCCCTCCCTCCCTCCTTCCAAACATGAATTTGACATCCTGTAGTTTTAGGGAATTTTTCTAAGAGACGATTTGTACAGGAGCAGCTTGCTCATCAATTTTATTCTGAAGGTTCCATAAAGTCACATAGTTTTTCTGTTTTCTTAGAGACATCCCCCCCTCCCTTTTTCCTTCAAAGAAAATATTTTTAAGAGTGAGTCCACAACTCTTCTTTAAAATGTATTGGGCTCTCTAAAGCCAGACTGCTAAGGACTTGCCTCAGAAGCCTAAAACATGTACTGTAGGACAAATAGGTTTGAATAATGCTTTAAATATATCTTATGTCTTCGTCATTATCTATGCATACACCAAAATCAATCATGCCATAATCATATACACTTTACGATGAATGCAGTAGTGTCTTCATACCAACCATTTAAAATAAGCAGGTTTTCCCACTTTACAAGCATGGAAACTGAGGCAGAAATAAATTACCATTTAGATCCACATAATGTCTTTGTAAAGAACTCAAATAATTTATAATAATTAATTGCCAGCCTCTTTCATTCACATTTTCTGGCTTCCCTTCTTTGCCCCATCTCTCTCTTAACATTATCTTCCCGAATGAGCAACTTGGCATTGGCTATCTGCTCTATTGATGTCTAGCTGAAACATAAAGTATTTATTAAAAAATTATTATTAAACGCTAGGAATGTGGCAAGGTGTGAAACATATTTCTCTGACAGAAGTATAGTGGTGGTTACTATCCAGATATACAGAATTAAGGCCAAAATGATAACCTGGTTGATAAATTTTGCTTTTTGACTTTCCTCATATATTTCCTATTATCCTACCCCAAGTGTAATTTATGTGTTACCTATAAGCTATATATAAAGCCATATCAATAATATATTCCCAGAATTGTACAAAACCACCCCAGGATTTGACAGTGTGCTAGTGTATATCTTTTTTTCTTCTTCTTTTATTATTATTATTATTATTATTATTATTATTATTATTATTTTAGACCAGTGTTTCCCAAACTTGACAATTTTAAGGCATGAGGACTTCAACTCCCAGAATTCCCAACGCTGGCTGTGGAATTCTGGGAGTTGAAGTCCACATGCCTTAAAATTGTCAAGTTTGGGAAATACTGTTTTAGACCAATAAAACAAAACAAAACACAACAAACTTTACACACATATACACGTAATATATCCTTTTTTGTTAACAGCAGTTTGTAACAGTACTCTTCTATTCTTTACATTTCCCCCCTCTTTTTTCCTTGAAATATTTGTCCTTATTGCCCCATTGTTTCTTATTTACATTTTCCTTCTTTCATATTCTACTACTTACTAGGAATCCAACATTATTCATTGTAGTAATAGCTAGTGTATATCTTATATCTCCAAAAAAAGAGTCTTTTTTTCTAAAAATCTTATATCTAAAAAATTGTTTTTAAAAAAGAATGAATCTCTTTTGAAAAAATACAGTGCATATCTGATCTCCTTTGCTTTCCCCTTGCAGGTATGGTGTCAGTCCTGAAAACATCATTCTGTATGGACAGAGTATTGGAACTGTTCCCACGGTAGACCTGGCATCTCGGTATGAGTGTGCAGCTGTAATCCTTCATTCACCTTTGATGTCTGGATTGAGGGTAGCTTTCCCTGACACCAGAAAAACATACTGCTTTGATGCTTTTCCAAGGTATGTGCCGAATTGCATCTGTGGGAAGCATCATTCATTGATCATAATTAAATTCCATATGTGGCCTTGAAGAAAAAGCCTATAAGTACCTTATACATTGTGAAGACGGTTATAATAATCTGGGGGTCTGTATTCTCTTAACAGAACAGCAATACAGCAGAGCTGAGCAGCATTAGAGGGATAACAGCTAAATTCCATTCTCTTTGAAGTAATTCTGATCTTTGGGGTGATTACCCCAGAGCTTAGAGCAGAATGTGATATTAGACTACTTGTGAAATGCGTCTGTTTGCTGCAAAATATGTAAAGCCGCTTAGCAAGTAAGCACAAACTGGTTGTGCATTGTTCTTTCTGGTGAGAGTGTTTAAAGTGGGCGAGTTTGAAAAAGGCCATTTTAAAAGTTTTCATAGAACTGGTAGTACAAACATTGGTTCTAGTTGGAAAAATCAAAATTATAATTATATAGAAAATAGAACTTCGCAGACAGACCTGGCTGTCATCCAGCTTGCTCAACTCAACTCTCTTCTGAATTCTCAAGACTGTTCTCCTTTTCAGCAAGCAAGAAGATTAGAGATATGTTGGTGTCCAGTAGCTGTTTCTCACTGGAAAAGCCCATCTGACTGTCATAAGAGTCTTTTTCTGCCTACCTCCTACCATATCTGCTAGTTTTTGCCGCTTTATTCCTGCATGCCAACCAGATATTTCAGATGCTCCTTTTTACAATTAAGCAGAATATCTTCTCCTGAAACAGACAGATCTCATTGTATTACACGGACAGTTTTGTTCATTCCTTGAAGGCAGCTTCTAGGGCAAGGGTCTTCAAACTTGGCCCTTTTATGACTTGTGGACTTCAACTCCCAGCGTGCCGGACTGGCTGAGGAATTCTGGCAGTTGAAGTCCACAAGTCATAAAAGGGCCAAGTTTGAAGACTCCTGTTCTAGGGGAGTGTTCTCTTTATCAAGACACTATCAGTTCTGGAGGACCCCAAGTGCAAACATTTACATAACCTTCTCCAGTTCCTATTTCTTTTTTAATTTAGTCTACCTATGGTATCTTTTGATGTCTTTTCATCTAAGCATGGAAAGCGGGGACGTGTCCTCAGGCAGAAGGGAATTCTGGACGTTGACACCAGCGATTGTAACAAGTGCAGCCGAGGGAGAAGAAAAGGTGCTGAGAAAAATAGTTCAATAGTGCGAGATGCACAAATATCAAAAAAAGGTTCTCAGGTGCCAGGGAACCAGTTGGCCTGCGCTGTCATCTTAATTCAGCAGTCCCCAACCTTTCCAGCTTGGCAGCCCATCCCAACACCGGAGGGTGGGAATGAGTGGCAGGTGTGCACGCACACAGCTCCATTTCTGCAAGTGTTGCACGTGCCCTCCACTCGCATGGCCAGGTTTTGAACTAGCCGCGGCCCAGGGCTTGGAGGGGACTCCTGATGTAGTTGTTTGAGGACGATGCTTTGATACATGTCCAGGGCTTTTCTGAGCCATCTATTGCAGGGGTCCCCAATCCCTGGTCCATGGACCGGCACTGGGCCGCGGCAAGCCAGAAGCCGGTCCACACAAACAAACCCCCATCCGCGGGATGCAGGCAGTACATGAAACCACGCCCCCTCCGGTCCGCAGAAGAATCTCTTTCCACAGAACCGGTCCCTGATGCTCAGAAAGTTGGGGATCTCTGATCTATTGCTACTGAACCTCTCCACAGAATGGATGGCTTCTTTTTTTTTAGTAATTTAGGCCAGGTTGTTGATGGCCTTCTCCTTTAACATCCTCAAGATCCCTGAACATAGTTTCAAGAAACAAAGAGCATTGCTGAATGTCGCATCCTCTTTAATAACCTGTTAACTTTGTGCTTATTTCCTCAGCATTGACAAGATTTCCAAAGTCACCTCTCCCGTTTTGGTGATTCATGGTACCGAAGATGAAGTCATAGATTTTTCCCACGGTTTGGCAATGTATGAGCGATGCCCCCGGGCTGTGGAGCCCCTTTGGGTGGAAGGGGCTGGCCACAATGACATAGAGCTTTACGCACAGTACCTAGAACGACTAAAACAGTTCATATCTCATGAACTTCCTAATTCCTGAAGAAACCTAGGGTACTTGATTTTTTTTCTTGATTTCTTTTCTTTTCTTTTTTTTACCTCATTTAAACTGTGAATAGAAGAATTTACCTGTTTTTGCACATGCATTAACTGGATTAACTGTCATAGCTTTATACTATGAAGAAGAAAAGCCCTTTTGATAGGGCAGGATCCAATCAAGTCTTGACTGTCTCCTTTTTTTAATATCAGGAAGCTATTCTAATGGTCACTACTGTAACCCACAATATTTTGTACGTTCCTTACACTAGAAAAGCTGGAGATGTAGAAGGACAATGGATGAACGTGAGGACACTTATCTGTGCAGTATAATATTTCCCCATTTTCCTATCCTGCCTTTCGGGTAGTTTGTCTTAGATATCTATATGTATAGGGCTTTTTTTTTTTCCTTTTTTTCCCTCTTTGTCTCTTTTTAAAATCTTCCCACGATCTGGAATGCAAAGAATTTGGACCACAGGCTTCAGTCTTAGAGCATTTTCCATTTTTAAAATGTGTTCATTGTAACTGGAAAGGAATTTTGTGGTGATTTTTCGTTGTGTTTCTTAGGGGAGCATTTTGGGCGACTTTTCCTTCCTATCTACAATAATGAATGAAAATTTCTGGAGAATATCCCCAGAATATCCCCACTGTGGCAATTCTCGAGCAACATTTCAATTGTCTTTTTTTTTTTTTTTTGCAAATTTACAAAATGAAATACTTGGAAAGTTATAATAACTAAATGGATAAACCTCTGAAATCTTCTTTTTAAAACAAAACTGGAAGAAATGTACAAATTTACTAACCCCCCACCCTTCCTAAGATAATGTTCTCAATCTTGAATAAGAGTCGGCTTTGGCAGTTACTTGTGCGACTGGCATTCTTTCTAAAGATTTTTTTTTTTAAATATTGTATATAAGTGGGTTTACTTTAATGCATAACTCCTGGCAATTTATAAAATTTAGATCTAGTTAACAAATTCTGGTTTGTATATGAATATGTTCTGTTTTAAGTTTTTATCCCTGTCTTGCTTTGCTATTAAAGGTTTTTATAAGATTTCCAGGGCAACTAACAAATTGCACATTTGTTTTTGATGAATTTGTGTAACTCTTTCATTGAAACTGATCCTTCTTCTGTTTGTTTGTTTGTTGGTTGGTTTAGGGGAAATTTATCAATTTTGACACTGGAATTGCACAGAATATGCAAAACACTTTTAAAATCATGACACTAAAAGGCCTAAAGTTTTATCTCCCAAGTTGAACGGCCTTAAATGTACTGTAAGCCTTTGACTGTTGTACAAACAGATTGCAATTGATTATGGTTTGTGTATTTGTTGCCAGAACGCAACAACAGTGGTTGTAATGGAATAAAGGATGCATGGAATAGAGACTGCCAATTACTGTATTGCTTTGTCCTAATCACTGTACTGTAACTGAGTATATATATATATAACCAAATATTTCTGTTGGTATCTACCAAAGGATAATAGAAGGAAGAGAGAATCTTTCATTTGAGGTATTTTGTTGCAGTGTGGCAGTACGGTGGTTTAACGATGTTGCTGTTGGAATTGAACAGGGGAATTTAAATCACTAATTCCCATTTTAGGAAGAGCATCTCTCCTGGGATTATTTTGTGTACTGCCCTGTGTAGGCCAGTCTGGGCTTAGTTGTGTTTGATTTTACACAGAGCTTCATTCCAGCTTAACTGGCATTCAAGTATATATTTTGGTTTTTTAGGGACTAAAAATTCCGCCAAGTGTTTCCTGTGTGGGTCTAGCCCAGTGGTTCTCAACCTGTGGGTCAGGACCCCATTTGGGGTCAAACGACCATTTCACGGGGGTCGCCAAACAACGCAGTCCGCCATTTTTTCCCTCCTTTTCCTTAGCTGTGCTCCTCCCTTTTATTCTATTGGCTTTTGAAAGCCAATAGGAATTGTCCAGGCTGTCTCTGCCCTGCTGAGCTTGCCAAAAGTCCCACTCTGCAAACGGTGCTGCACCAGTTGAGTAGTCCTCGACTTACGACCGGTTGAGTAGTCCTCGACTTAACGACCGGTTGGGGGTCGCGGCATTAAAAAGGTTGAGAACCACTGGTCTAGGTGTTAACCTGTATATTCTGTCTTGGGGCCACATTGTAGACCAGTGTAGTATTTGATCATCGTTCTCAACCCCTGGAATTATGTCTCCAATGACAGTTTCCTAGCATTCTGAGACACAGCAACCATAAAAATTGTAATGCATGCCCCCAAAACCGATTTATAACATTCCTTTTATGGGGAAGAAGCAGCCAAGCAGAATTCCCAGCCTGTGCTACATCATGACCTTCTACTCTCAGGTTTGTTCTATAGTGCAGCCCCCCTCCCCCCCATCTTCCCCCCAAATGTTAATTGTAGTTTCTGGCTACCAAACATTTGCCTATCCTGCCTGGGCTGGTTGCCGGTGGCGGGGGTTTAATCACGTCGAGCAGACCCTTCCCCTGAGCACTCAAATGGCAGAAGATCGCCAGTGGACTGGCCAAGCTTCCTTTCAATCAGTGGTTCTCAACCGTTTTAATGCCGTGACCCCCAACCGGTCGTAAGTCGAGGACTACTCATCCAGTCGTAAGTCGATGACTACTCAACTGGTGCAGCAGCACCGTTTGCAGACTGGGACTTTTGGCGGGCTCAGCAGGGCAGATACAGCCTGGACAATTCCTGTTGGCTTTTGAAAGCCAATAGAATTAGACTCGATTCAAGAGAGTCTATTCTATTGGCTTTCACAAGTCAATAGAATAAAAGGGAGTAGCACAGCTAAGAAAAAGGGGGGGGAAATGGCGGACTGCGTTGTTTGGCGACCCCCGTGAAATGGTCGTTCGACCCCAAATGGGGTCCCGACCCACAGGTTGAGAACCACTGTCTTAGGCTATTGAGCAACCAACAAGATGCGCGAGTGGTTCATTTCATCCCAAAGGTGCTTTTACAAGAGGCAACCTTTGATTTTCTTTGAAGACGTTCTTGCTTCTGACCCAAGAAGCTTCCAGGAAAGTCCAGTTTGCCTTTGGGGGGGGAAAAAAAGCACCCTTGGGACAACCACGAGCAGCATGACCCAGACTCTCCATAGACATTTGTTCATTTCATCCCTTTTGGAAACGTGTGTGAAGAATAAAACGATCTGCCGCCGGTCCATCCGATGATCAGTAAAGATGGGTGGGAATCGCTGAAGAAGCTATTATTTAATAGTTCTTTCTGCTGCGGGCTTGATCCAAAAACGTTACTAAAAACCGGCTCTTCCCTGGAAAAGGGGGGGGGGTCTTAAACTCAAGTTACAAGGCGAGGTACCGGCGCTTAGTTCGAGGGGGGGGGATGGAGGAAGGATGGAGACTTTCAAAGCATCAGCGAAAGCTCAGGCGCGTTTTCCCGATTTTTATTATTTTTCTTTTGGGTGGGGGGCGCTAGGGTTGATTGGCCTTCAGCCGTCAGAGTTGCAGCGATGAGAGGTGGTCCCGGGGAAGCCTGGGGGCAAACTCTTCTGCGCGGGGGGGGGCCCTTCAGATTCAGCGGGGAGCTTTCTCCTGACTTCTGCTCAGACGGCGCGGGGATGTTGCCCTGCGCGCTTCTCCACCAGCGAAGTGGCTCTGCTGGAAATCCCTCGCCAGCCCGCCGGACATTGCAGATCTTGCTTGGCGGGAGGGTCTCTTGGCCCCGAGGCTTGTGCTTTCCTCCTGGCCCTTTTCCCCCCTCCCCATTCTCTGCGCCAGGATCGGACAGCCCCCCCCCCCTTACCTGCAAGTCCGGATGGGCGCTTGGGAGTCGCCCGGTTGGGGCGCGGGACTGACTCTGGCAGAGGTCTGCGCTGGGTTGCAACCTAAGTTGACTGCTTATCACCCGAAGAATCACACACTCTGGGGGGTGGGGGATGCCTTCAGCGGTCTGGCTGAGAGGAAACGGCCCGGGCAAGAAGACCTGCCTCCGATTAATAAAGAGAAGGCGGCGGCTGGAGCGCGCGCGCCCTTTTGGAGAAGAATACGAAGAAGGGCTGCAGGATTTGGGTTTGGCTAGTAGTCTAAAGGAAAGAAGAAATGGGGGTGACAGGATCGCAGTCTTCCAGTATTTGAGAGCCTGCCACAAAGAAGAGGGGGTCAAATTATTCTCCAAAGCACCAGAGGGAAGGACGAGAAACAACGGTTGGAAACTGACCAAAGAGAGAAGCAACCTGGAATTAAGGAGAAACTTCCTATCGGCGAGGACAATTAACCAGTGGAACAGCTTGCCTCCAGAAATCGTGGGCGCTCCATCGCTGGAGGTTTTTAAGAAGAGACTAGACAGTCACTTGTCTGAAATGTTATAGGTTCTCCTGCTTGAGGGAGGGGGGCTGGACTAGAAGACCTCCAAGGTCCCTTCCAGCTCTATTCTATTCCGTTCCATTCCACTCCACTGTCTGGATTACTGCGTCTCCGTTGCGCGCTCGCACGTTCCTCTCCTTGAACCGACCCGACCGATGACTTAATCCCTTTCCAGGATCCCGAAACATGGGCGCAGGTAGAGGGCATTCGTCTCCGGAGTAGCTCAGGAGTCGTGTAAATATTTAACCGGAAATGGGGAGAGGGCGCCGTCCCTGAGTTCCTCCTGGAGGAATCCGAAGCGCCCCAGAGTTGCGAGAATCGTTCTTCGACGTCTCTTCCCAAGATACGGCCGACCACGAAATCAAGGGGGGACATTATCAGCAAGCGTAACTGATGCGGAGACACTTTCCGTTTGGTGTTGGCATTCTCTTTCTCTCTCCATCTTTCGGACACGGACAGATTTTCCTAATCATTAATGCAGGCTGCCGGAGGAGAGGCGTTGAGGTCTCTTGTGTTTTCATAGCTTGAGTTCCTTTTCAAGCCATCCCATAACAGTTGGATTTCAAGTTTAGAGTGTAGTGTTTTGTGAGCCACAATTTACAGTCTAGCATAATTCACACGTTCAGCCAACAGGGGCCTAGAGAACAAACTAGGTTAAAGCAAAGCACTCATGGGCAAGAGTTGCAAAAAGGTCTTACCTTTCCCTCATAAACCTGTGTGATCCATCCTTTGGTGCCTCAGGTCAGAGGTCCCCAACCTTTTGGGTACCAGGGACCGGTTATGTGGAGAGAGGTTTTTTTCCGTGGACTGGAGGAGGCGTGGTTTGTGTGCTGCCTGCATCCCCCGGATGGGGCTTTCCTTGTTTGTGCGAACCGGTTGCTGGCATGCCTTGGCCCGGTACTGGTCCATGGACCAGGGGTGGTGGTGGTTGGGGACCCTTGCCTTAAGTACTGTGGTTTGCACAAAACACATTTTGAACCACTTGCCAAATGCTTTGGCTAGTTTGTGGTCCACCTTGTTATGCCAACTTGTTACTTAAAAATTGTATGAGCCCAGACACTTGGGCTCATTTGCTAATTTCAGTTCAGGGAGCTGCGTGTTTCATTAATTCATTCATTCATTCATTCATTCATTCATTCATTCATTTGCTGCCCATCTCACCAAAAGCGACTCTGTGGCGCAAACTTCAGCAGAGTTGGGCACGGCACGGTTGGTTTGTTTGTGTTTTTCCTCTGAAAGATCCAAACAGATGGTCCAGTAGCTTGCCTTCACCAGAGAAGAATCTCCTTCGCTTTTTAATAACAATTCATTAGATTTCTATGTGGCCAGACTCAACGACTTGGGCCGTTTAAAAAACCGTTAACTTTTTAAAACAAGGAATGCTGAAAGCTTCTTCCCCCAGTAGCCTCAGTGATGTTCTGGTGGAAGGAATTGTCTTCGTGATGTTGAAAACGTGAAGATGTTCAGAAATCCAAAGCTTTTGAACTGCTTTCATTTTGCAGAACTTTCTTAGTAAGGCAGCTTTCTCCCCCTCCCCCCCGTGCCCAATTCCCTCTTTTTAAGAAGCAGCAGTCAGAACTGCTGGCCAAGCTGAACTCATCAGCTGGGCACTTTGGCAAGAGGGATCAGAGCTGGGTGGGCTCCCAAGAGTTTTTCCTCACCATGGGAAAGTCTTCCTGCCTACTTCCCATCTGCTAGTTTATGCCAGGTTCCTCCCCCTCCTCTTTCTTCCTGTTCGCCAGCCAGATGCTGGCCTAAGATATTCAAGGAATCGTTTAGGAGGTCTCCTTTTTATGATAAAGCAAAACGTTTTTCCCAGAAATGACCCAAATAGATCTCATATTGTGCTTTTTTTTTTTTTGTCTGCAAATGGTTGCTTGAATCAGGGGGAGCAAGTGGGAAAACACACCTGTTGCTATGGAAAACGTGACGATGCAGGAGACTTCTTTCCTTGATCCCCCACCCAAGCTTTGATTCCCTTTGCATCTACCTTGATAAGGACTGTCCTGAGTCATTTATCCAGTGCACCAGCCCCAGTAGGTCCCTATACTGACATAAATAATCCTCTTACATTATTTCTAGGGAGGAGAGAAAAATTTACAATCCTTATCTTTCCAAGCCTACTAATTGATATTTATTATAGTCGCTGGGTGCAAGTTGGGTGGCCGTATCCCAACAGATATTATTAAACACTAAAAACAACCCTCTAAATGCACATCATGTCCAGTTTGGCCTAAAATTTGTTTTAATGACTTTTTGTTCTTTTTAGCAGAGAAGCAGGGGAAAACCCCTTCACTGGGTGTCATAGGAAATGTTTGTGGGACACTGTCAGTTGCTTGTCACATTTTGACATGCCAAAAATTCAGTGCGGATGAAATATGTGCATTGTGACTATCACCTGGTGTTTCCCAACACAATCGATGTCCCTGGGAAATTGATAGGAAGGATATGAGAAATGGGATTAATGGGTTAAAGGGCCCCCTGTTGATCAAAATTGAAATTACAAGTTCCTCGTTTGGTAAAAATTTTCCCAACTTTCAATTGCGGCTTTTTGTTGTGGCGCAACACTTGCCCGTGTCTCATTCACCAGATTTTACGAGGGTCGGAAATAGTTCTGACCTTCATTAGAAATGTTTCCTCTTTTTTTCTATCACTCTTAATTTTTTTCCCAGATAAAAAGCTTGCAATGACTCTAGAATTAGTCACGCTCCACTAAGGATGTTGAGATGAGTAAGATATTTTGACCCTGAAAGTACTATGGGGAAAGACACCACCTCTGATGGAGGCAAACTTATTATTTATCATGTGTTTATTGAATTTTACATGCCACCTTTTACATAGATCCATCGTCTGAGTCCCCACATTTTTAACTCTACCCAAAAACCCTTTAAGATATGCTGAACTGGACTAAAATCACCCACTTAGCTCTCTGTACTAACTCAATTCCTGGCGTTCTTTTTTTTTTTTTTTAAATAATCCACTCCCAGAATCCTTAGCAGCACCAGGAAAACTGTCCTGGAAAGTGGATCACTTTGAAAGCCTGTGCTTGGCTAGAAAACCAGATGAGCTTGGAAAAAGATAGTCCAAGCCAAGGAGATTCAGATATCTATGGAAATTCTCAATCACCCAAGTCATGGCTGTCCCAAAAGTACATTTCCAAAATGGACACACTTGGGTTTTTTTTTTCTCCTTGAAAATGTTTTGCTTCTCATCCAAGAAGTTTGTTCAGTTCTGAAAAAAACTAAAAAAGTCCACTTGCCTTTTGGAAAAATACCTTTGGGATGCTTTTGGGATCAGGAGGTCCAGAGTATTTGTTCACAATTGTGGATCGAGGGATTCTCTCCAAACTAAATTCCTGCATCCAGATCAGGTATACACACCCAATGTTCCATATTGTCAACAAAGATTTTGAATCGATCGGGATTCGCCCCTCCAATTATCAAGTGAGAGTGTGATTCAGGCCTTCCAACAACAATATTATCTGGCTCAGATGAAATTGGGGAAAAAAAAATAAGTTGTGAGATATCACGTTTTCCAAATCCCCAGATGATCTCACCCAGCCAACAGCTGGAGGTGATGGAGAAAAGGACAAACAAATACGCCCGCAAACAGAACTGCTCCGAAATTCCACGGGAGTCAAATAGATGACCTTCCACTAGTGTCCCAACAAAGTCACTGCAAATTCACTCCGCGCATTATTTTGTTATCCTTATGACTACCTTGTAAAGTATGCCAGCCTTTTTTGTCTCCATATTGTGATTGGTTCAGAAACAAGACTGTAAAGAATAAGAATGACTCCACACCTCAGTGGCTAGATACTCATCACGGCATAATGAGATGCTTCTCTGTTTCTGCAAAACCAGCCCCTGGGATTTGTAAACCATAGCAATAGCAACAGTACTTATATACCACTTCACAGCCCTCTCTAAGCAGTTTACAGAGTCAGCAGGTTGCCCTTCAACAATCTGAGTACTCATTTTACCAACCTCGGAAGGAGGGAAGGCTGAGTCAACCTGAGCCAGTCAGGATCGAACTGCTGGCAGTGAGCTAAATTAGCCTGCAATACTGCATTCTAACTACTGAGCCACCATGGCTTCTATAAACCATGGTCGATAGCTTAGTGCACTGTGTGAGCCTAGCCATTCTGGCTTAAAGTAACCTATGATTTAGGGAACTGTGTAAACTGGCCAATGCCTTCCCGGCTGAGATCAGGTACAGAAATTGAAATTCTGCTATATTTAGTAATAGAGAACATCTATTTAGAATCCTCTTAAAGAGCATTCCCCCATTGGGCACACTTTAGTACCACCACCTCCTCCTCCACCACCACCACCACCTCCTCCTCCTCCTCCTCCTCCTCCTCCTCCTCCTCCTCAGAACTTTGCTGGAGACTCCCATAACCTAACATGAGAACTGTACAGCTTCTCAATTTCTTGTATTAAGGATAAGAGCTGGAAGGGACCTTGGAGGTCTTCTAGTCCAGCCTCTTGCTCAAGCAGGAGAACCTACATCATCTCAGACAAGTGACTGTTTAGCCTCTTCTTAAAAATCTCCAGTGATGGAGCGCCCACGATTTCTGGAGGCAAGCTGTTCCACTGGTTGATTGTCCTCACTGTCAGGAAGTTTCTCCTTAGTTCCAGGTTGCTTCTCTCTTTGACCAGTTTCCAACCATCGTTTCTTGTCCTACCCTCTGGTGCTTTGGAGAATAATGTGACCCCCTCGTCTTTGTGGCAGCCCCTCAAATACTGGAACACTGCTATCATGTCTCCCCTGTTTCTTCTTTTCTTTAGACTAGCCAAACCCAAGTCCTGCAGCCGTTCTTCGTACGTTTTAGTCTAAAAGCACTTGTATTCCACAGGGAAAGTTCATCTCTTGGTATCAGGTTAAAGTTCTCAGGAGAGATTTTTTTTATCTCTGCCTAAGAGAACTTTTGTTGTTTACGCAGACAATGGTGAGGCAAAGAAATAAATTTTTGACCTGCTGTAATAGGAGGAGGCAATTGTCAGGGTTGTGATTCTTGGGGACAATCTTTTGGAGTCCAGACTCAAGAGTGAAGGAAGAGAGCCATTTTTCTTTTTGGCACCCTTATTCATATCTCCGTTCCACCCTCCGAGGCTTCAAAAAAAAAAAAAAAAAAGGACAGAGAGTTGGGCTGATTTCTTATAAAGCATTTTTTGGAATCATCTCTACAAATTCATAATGACTTCCTAACTTTCTCTATTGTTGAATGCCTACTTTTCCTGGGGCTGGGAGGATAGACAGTACCTCCCAAACTGATACAAGGCAGATTGTTATGTTCCTCAAGATTAAACTCTTGTGCAATCTTTAAGTGCAATCTCTGGGCCTGGTGTCAAAACCCTTATCCCTGACAGGATATTAAATACTTGTTGCTATGTTATAAATTCATCTGTCTCCTTAAGGTTTTGGTGATACATTCTGGTATCTCCTTGTGCTAGGAATCCAAACATCTCCAGAAGATAGTCCTATTGGAGCAGACCAGAATGTTTTTCAGCATCCTATTATTTTTTTCAAATGGTCAACCGAATCCTGCTAGAAAGGAAGTGGCACAGCGCAAAGCAGCATCATTCATACGCTCCAAATATTATCAGGATTTTTATGTCGGTTGGGAACGGAAGTCCGATATCTTTGAAGGCCTGTGGGTGAAAGGGAGCTGAAGTGGAGGGATACATCAGCCTGGGCATGCCGATTTTGAAAGCAAGTCCCCCATCATTTATGTGAGATGACAAGGAGAGGTTTAAGTTCTAGGTCTCAAAATCAATGAAAAATTTTTTAAAGAAGGAGAAGGAGAAGAGGAGGAGAAGAGAAGAAGAAGAAGAAGAAGAAGAAGAAGAAGAAGAAGAAGAAGAAGAAGAAGAAGAAGAAGAAGAAGAAGAAGAAGAAGAAGAAGAAGAAGAAGAAGAGAGGAGGAGGAGGAGGAGGAGAAGGAGAAGAAGGAGAAGAAGAGGAGGAGAAGAAGAGAAGAAGAAGAAGAAGAAGAAGAAGAAGAAGAAGAAGAAGAAGAAGAAGAAGAAGAAGAAGAAGAAGAAGAAGAAGAAGAAGAAGAAGAAGAATTGGAGAAAGAACAGCTGGGTCTGATCTGACTTGCTTCTGATGAAATGCACTTGTCAATACCTTTGAATCAATGTTGGTTCCTGGCACCCGCCAGGAACAAGTCTTTGCAGTTTTCTTGGCAAGATTTTGGAACGAGGAGAAAAGATGCTGCTTAGGAAACCATCAGATAAGAGAGGGAGGAGCCCCCAGTGGCTTTAGGGTCAGAGGAAGAAACTTAGGAAGGATCTGCCCTAATGAATCTGGCAATTAAAAATTGGGATGGGACGTTTGTGCCTTTAGACTGGCACGATTCTGTTAATGTAGCCTTACAATAAAGTAGGTTTAGTTCATTTAGTCATGTTTCCTGTCTCGTTTACTGGAAGGGCTGACGGTCACCCAGCTGACTTTGTGCCTAAAGTGGAACTAGAACTCACAGTCTCCTGATGCCCTAACCATTGTATCCACCCTGGAGTCCCTACTTAGCTTGCACAAACCCACCCAAAACAGAAGTGAGATTTGTTGTGGCCAACTTGCCGTGGCCAATTTGCCACGGGACAAGGGTTACACTAATGTTGAAGAAACGGTGGGATAGGATCATGAAAGAAAGGAGGCAAAAGGAGGCACAAAATGAAATGCGAATGACAAAAATGAAAATACTTTAAAATCGTTTTAAATAATTAAATTGAACTGTGAAATTGTCCTGCAGTGAGTTGTCCCATTCCGTTCTACCTTTGCTTTCGTGGAATAGCTTATTTTTTTAACAGTTTGATATTAGTTGGGTGGACATAAATTCTCACTTTTTGTAATGTTTGGTTTCCTGTCTAATTTTCATGTCTAACTTATAGAACCGCAACCTGGAGTGGCCACCAATTGAAAAACAACAGTTGGAAAGCTATGGAAAGTTTTTCAAACTATCCTCAAGGATTGAGTGCATCGATGACATATACGCCCTACTATTGATATATGCAAACTAAGTTCTTGCTGTTTTGGTATGGAAAAAAGCATTGTGAGCCCTTTTAGAAATGATTAAAATGATGTCATGTGCTATGAAGGGACTAGAGAAATAGTATAGGTTCTCCTGCTCGAGCAGGGGGCTGGACTAGAATACCTCCAAGGTCCTTTCCAGATTCTATTCTATTCTATTCTATTCTATTCTATTCTATTCTATTCTATTCTATTCTATTCTATTCTATTTACATTCTATATTCTATTCTATTCTATTCTATTCTATTCTATTCTATTCTATTCTATTCTACAATCTGTCTCCTCTTTCCTATTTCTCTTCTCTTCTGCTGTTTTTTGGAGAACCAATGGGAGAGGGAAAAAAAATCTGACTATCATCTTGCAGCGTTGACAGAAAAAAAAATCTC